>NC_135866.1:3601886-3915220 GCF_031162955.1 Sander vitreus
TTCCCATGGTTGTTATTAGTGGAGCATTTTCCCTTGGCATGCCTTGGTAGATGTCATTCAACCGAAGGACTGACATGTCTGGAAGGTCACAGGTCAGGTTACAGGCTCCTTTGTATAAGTTACTCCTGAAAACATACAACATAACTGATCAGTTAAACAGGTAGTAATGTTCTTATTATCAGAAATGACTGAACACACCTGTGTTCTGTAGCTTTACGCTACAGTGTGTGTGTGTGTGTGTGTGTGTGTGGACAGACACAGCAGACACAGAATGTAGCAGAAATCAGTTTAACTCATGTTACCTGATTCCTTCAGCCACTCTTCTCTCCTTGGGCCGAGCTGACAACACTACCATCTCATTTGTTGGACCAGGCTTGAAACCCTGTAAGCAAATGTACAATAACTTATTTAAGGATGATGTAGCCTATGTGCGAACCTGTTGAGAGTTGATTGAAATATTTTAATTGTGGAAGTGTTGTAAACAAACATTACCTGGGTCCTGGGTTTGTGCCATTGTTGCTCAGACCCTGTGCAGCTGTGAGTAGGGGGGACAGCTATTGCTCCCTGTTGGCTGTAATGTGATGTTTGGTACAGCAATGCTGCAATGTGACTGCATAGTGCAAGCCCTGCCACACATGAGCACTGGCATGCCAGCAGTTCAACAGGCTTAGAGTCTTTGAGAGCAATCTGTAAAATAAATGTATACAAGTTGGTAAAGTAACCAACTGTGTTTTTGATGTTCAGGTATGTTAGTGTATGTTATATAACTAAAATACATGTATTAACCTACTGGAATTTAGTCACTGGTGTGTTTAAGCCCACTTGCTGTGTGTGGGTGAACTAATATCTTGATACTGCAAATACCATTCATTCCTAAAATGCATTTTTTACAACACTGAACCTGCTCTCATTTCCCTACACTTAAGTTGTGTGGTCTCTCGCTTTTCCTCATTGACCTGAAGCAGCTTGCCCTCACAGACACCTCTCCTGACTCGTTCTTGTCAGAAACTGAGAAACAGAAACCATATCAGCGAGCGTAACGGCGTAATGTTAGCTTACGCAAGCATAACAACATAGCTTTAATACACTATTTTTATGACTGCCAGCCTGTTTATCTCAAAGAGCAGGAGCTCACATACATTTCACTGCTAATTTGTGATTCAACATGATTATAATATATTGTTCGATGTTACATTATAAACGTTAACGTTATTGCTATGTAACGCTACTCTTGCAGAACATCAGTTAACGTTAGGTTAACGGTAACGTTGTACACTTACCTTCATAGTCATGAATATAGCTGGTTATGTACAGCTTAAATCCTTTTTCTTTTTTGCTTAATGCCGTGGTTGAGTAGGCCTTAATAAGACGGTGTACATCGTTGATAGTGACACGGGGTAAGTCTTGAAGGCAACGAGTGTAGAAAGGCAATATTTTGGTTTTGACGGCTCTGACAGAAAGCTCACCTGACGACAGACGACCGGAAGTAACTGTGCATATAGCCTATTCTGTGAGATCAGGTTGTTTGCAATGACGTAACTGACCGTTGAAGTCTCTTGAGCCTCATAGGATAAATTTATGAAGCCCATTTCTGCCAGTGAAAGGAAAAAAAAAGATAAAACTTAGCTTGTAAAATAAAAATCCTATGGTACGTCATTATGAGTTAAAAGAAAGATAAGACAATTAAAGTAACAATACAGTAGTTTACTTTACTATTTACAGTACTATAGTGGCTATATTGTGATTTTTCTTTTACAGCAATGTTTTTGACTACTGTGATTTCAACTGTAATACTTAGACTACTGTGATTTCACAGTTCTAACATTCTACTGTAATCATATACAGTAATGTTACTGTGAAATCTAAAGTAAATAACTGTAGATTTCACAGCCATTATTTACAGTGTGGTGTAAAGGTACGTCCAGTGGTTGTCCAATAGGTTACAGAGAAATTATTGTCCCGTCCACCAAATTAAAAGGAGTCACTCAGGGGAGAGAATCAGGAGGAATGATAATTTGGTATAAATCTGAATATACCGATTCAATAGAATTAATCAAGAGAGGTGAATTTTATATCTGGATAAAAATTAAAAACAAATAATTTCAGCTGACAAAGATATATTCCTCTGCCCCACATACATTCCCCCCTCAATGAGGAGAGTTTTTCCATACTCGAAGGAGCAGCCTGGTCGCACAGAATTCCGTGAAATGATCACGAATTGTTAACAGTTAATTGTTGTTCTTCCGTGGGCCCATCACAGAATTTTCGGCGATCCGTGTTCATTTCCGTGGGCCCATCACAGAATGTTTTGCGATTCCGTGACACTGCAGATTTTGAGTTAAGGGGCCGTGTTCATTTCACGGAATTCTGTGAGATCAGGTTGGAAGGCGAGATAAACCAATTTCAGAGCCAAGGTAATATTTTAATCTGTGGTGATCTGAATGCCAGAACAGCAGAGAAATTAGACACTATTGCCATGGAAACCTGCACATACTGGGGAACAACAGCCTAATAAACCCCACATATGCCCCCAGAAACAACTACGACAAGCGTACTAACACGAATGGGACACAAGTCCTACAGCTCTGTCGTATGTTAGGTCTATATATTGTCAATGGCAGTAAGAGGAGACTCTTTTGGTAGATACACCCACAGTTCTTCCCTTGGCAGCTGTACTGTTGATTATTTTATCTCTGACCTTGACATTTTTAATATCAAGGCATAAAATCGATGTATACAATCAACAAATGTTCAGTTAAAATTGGCCACCAACAAACACATTTCTTTCCTCAAGAACGTGAAGTGAAACAGGGATGCTGTCTGTCCCCGACTTTGTTCAACATTTACATAAATGAATTAGCAAAAAAACTTTCTACATCCCCTGGTATCACTCTGGGAGATACTGACATGATGTTTGTTATATGCTGATGACGTAGTCCTGCTGTCCCCTACAAAAAAAGGCCTACAACAACACCTGGACCTCCTGCACAGTTTCTGTCAGACCTGGGTTCTGACTGTCAACCTAAACAAAAACAAAATACAGATTTTCCAGAAAAGATCTGGGGAATTACAGTAAACATCAATTCTATCTAAATACAGTTCAATTAGAACATGTGAAAAACTACACATATTTAAGAGTCAATATTAGTTCATCAGGTAGTTTTCAAATGGGTGTGAATGAGCTGAGAGACAAATCAAGAAGAGCATTTTATGCAATTAAAAGAAAAATCAAAACAGTCATTCCAGTTGATTCCAACTTGATTAAAAATATTTAAATCAGTAATAGAACCCATCGCTCTATATTGCAGTGAAATATGGGGCCCGCTCAGTAGACATTTAAAATTTACTGACTGGGACAATCAATCAATTGAAATTTGAGAGAGAGTGAGAGAGAGAGAGAGAGAGAGAGAGAGAGAGAGAGAGAGAGAGAGAGAGAGAGCGAGAGAGAGAGCATTATCCCCTATTGGGCTGGCATGATTCTGCTGGCCCAGAATCTATTAGTGACAACATATCAGAGTACAGTCACACAGGAAGAACAGGATCTGTGCCATGAAGACATTATGAAGATCAGACCACAGGTCAGTGTCACTCTTCTATTGCTCCATCCACATGTTGTAGTTCCTGGATCAGACAGACAAGTGGCCGGCAGGAAGACGATCAAACAGCCGGACAAAGGAGGGTTTCCTCTCAGGGTGTCTCAGTTATTGTGGGAGATTATTGCTATTCTGTTGGTGGTCGACAGCACATTGAATCTAACATCTGTTAATACAGCTGATAGAATATCTCTGCTAACAGTGGTTTATACCTATACCTCAACAGTGCTATGGTATAAAGGCTTTACTCAACAAATATATATTCAACAAATAGAATTTGGGACAGAAGGTGCCAACTGTTGTGTTATTATGGGTATTTTGTGACAGTTTTTGTCATCTATTTTTCGATTTTATAGTCAAAAACTGAGAAAGCTGTTCAGTGTTTTTATATGTGTTTGAGTGTGGAAAAGGTTCTAACAGATGGTAAAAAACCATGTTTCAGGATCACATCAGGTTGAGGGATAAGCATGAATCTATATCCTTGTTATTATAAACAGATCCCATTAAAAGACTAAAACTATTATTATTTGATTAAATTAGTGTGGCTCTCAATACTTCTCACTTCTCTAGCCTATGTTTCTCAGCTAAAAGTGAAGATGTAAATCTAAAAAAAAGAAGAAAATGTAGTTTCATTTAAAAAAGGACTCAGTATATGTTTGGGGCCAATTTTCAACCGCAGATTATTCCACATTTGTGAGTACCATATTGGCCTGAATACAATATGTTTTTCTTCCTAGATATATGTCTAAAAAAGTGAGTTGTCTTATGTTCGGGGTCAAGCCTTTAAAATGTCAGTATACATTTACAACAGCAGATGGCGGCAAAAAGCCATCCACCTGAACCGCACCCTGGATGATGTTCTATGGAAGGAGCAAGAGGAAACAGAGCATGGCAGTGACGACAGTGAGAGCCAACTGCTGATCAGGTCGCATATTTCTGTCCAAACCAGAGAGTAGTAGTTTTTTTTTATGTCCGAACCCGACAGAGATACTCACAAGTCTTTGAGCTAGAGTCCAAGTCAAGTCTCGGGTCTTTGAGCTAGAGTCCACATCTTTAGCATTCAGTGCTTCTTTTGTTTGGGACTTGTTGTATGAAGTTTTAAAGCCAAAGCTTCTGATGAACGGTCAACATCAACATCTTAGTTGTCCTTTCTCACGTGTGGCCCACGCAGAAGATATACGTTATGTGTTACCTGGTGGGTTAGAGGTTACATAGGGAGAGGAATAACATTCAGCTCATCAGACGTTTCCTAAAAATAAAGATTGTTCACAAGTTCTGCATCTCGGGTCCGAGTCGAGTCTGAAGTCGTTTCAGGACGAGTCTCAAGTTAGGTCTAAAGTGACTGTGTGTCCGACTTAAAGCGTAACTCTCGCCAAAATGAAATCCTAGGGTCTTTTTGTGAATGTACCCGAGTCAAACTTTCGTTTAAAAGCACATTCAGGACGGAATCGCCACTTTTAGGATTTATGGTATTTTCGTTTTTCGGTCAAATGGCCTTTTGAATGGGAGAGCTATGGGCACTTTTATGCTAGCCTCAAAATAGCTATTTTTAAAACACTAAGAAGGCTCGACACAACATGAAACTTTGCTCCAAGTATCACCAGGGGCTCTACACCTTAACGAAAGCATTGACAACATTGTGTACCCAGAGTTTACTAAAAAGAAAGGTTTTGAACAACTCACCGTAGCTCTTGTTGTTTCCGGCCGCAGCCATTTTATCAGTCAAAAAAAATGTATTTCCGAATGCAACATAACAGGGAGGAGAGTAAAGATGGGAAGCTCCTAAAGCTTAGTTCCATTTAAATGCACGGATGATTTCTTGTTTTGTCGTTATTGAAAAACAATATTGACCTCATAGTTGAAAAAGGAGCCTTATATGGAGTCCGTTCATTCGCATTCGGATATCGATTTGTTTTGACTGCCGAGGTGGTAGCGGCCGGAAACAACAAGAGCTACGGTGAGTTGTTCAAAACCTTTCTTTTTAGTAAACTCTGGGTACACAAACAATGCTTTTCGTTAAGGTGTAGAGTCCCTGGTGATACTTGGAGCAAAGTTTCATGTTGTGTCGAGCCTTCTTAGTGTTTTAAAAATAGCTATTTTGAGACTAGCATAAAAGTGCCCCTATTACTCCCATTTAAAAGGCCATTTGACCGAAAAACGAAAATACGGTAAATCTTAAAAGTGGCGATTCCGTCCTAAATATGCTTTTAAACGAAAGTTTGACTCGGGTACATTCACAAAAAGACCCTAGGTTGCATTTTGGCGAGAGTTACGCTTTAAGTGCGTCTTGAGTCTGCGTTTTAAACTAGAGTCCCCATCTCTGGAACCCGACCTGAGCTTGACGCAGTTGATGTGAACTAAAGCACTGAGTTTGTGTTAAGCCTGATTTATGGTTCTATGGTTAAATCTACACCAAAGGTACGCATAGATATGGACCCTACGCCATAGCTTACGCCATACCCTACGCCATAGCCTGCGCCATAGCCATGCCTTAGCCTATGCCGTAGCCATGCTATAGCCTGCGCCATAGCCATAGCCATGCCGTAGCCTACGCCGTAGCCATGCCGTAGCCATGCCATAGCCTGCGCCCTAGCCTGATGTACACCTCCCCAGGAATGTAACTACACATCACGATGACGCAGACCTTGGTAGCATCACATTTCCCTCTACTTATTTCCTGGTTCTCCTTCTCCATAAACAAAAATGTGGTCTTATCTCAATATTCCTGGACAATTATGCACAATAATTACCCGGTCAACTCAGTCAACAATTCATTGTTTTTGCAAAATAATCTTTTTAATCCAATCTTACTTTTTAACCCAATCTCACTTTACTTCTACTTAACTTTTCTTGCACCGTACCTATATTACTTTATACACGTATTGACTCGCTCTTTTCTTAAGGTCTTTACACACCAGGACGTAAACTTAATTACTCCTTTCAACCTCGACAGCATTTCCCAGAGACTTTCTTTCTGTTCTTATCTTTCACAATAAAAACCCTAGACATATGCTACACCGTTTTCCAGATGAATTTACATTCACTGAGTATTTCGCTAAAAGGAAACTCAAATAGCTTACAGGAGCTTAGTGTTAGCTTTTCCTGCTTCGGGGGGGAGACAGGCCTGGAGTCTCTGGTGTCATTCTTTGAGATGTGATGTATGCATGGCATGATAAACCCTGTCCTGATAACCAGGAAATACGTTCCCATTACTTTGTTCATGTACGTCTTGCATATTTATGCAGATATGCTTCAAACGGCAACAACAAAACTACATGCTGGAGAACCCAAGAGCCTGTACTGCTGTACTGCGCATGTGGGCCACACGCATGCACGCACGCACACGCACACAAATCACACACACACACACACACACACACACACACACACACACACACACACACACACACACACACACACACACTGAGGTTCCTCAATTTATAGTTAGATGAATGATGGCTGAACTCCATTCAGCTGCTTCGGTTTCAGGGACCTGCAAAAGCACAGTGTTAACAATGTCTCTGTTCTGTTCAAGTGTTGTATTGCATTCAAGTGAAAAAGGTACATGGTAATATTTGAGGTCTAATAATACAATTTTCTCCTAAACCCTAATTTGTTGGGATGTATTTTTAAGTTAGTACCATTGATACAATTAGATCTACTAATGTGTAACTACTGTCAAATAACTCTGCACTTTGTATAGATTACAAATGAAAACACAATCTTTTATTTTAAAAATACAGCTTTTAATTAAAGTACCTGAAGCTCATCTCTGTTTCAACTACTGACTGTCACACTTCACTGTAAAGCTGAGGGAACTGATAGGACTTTAGGCCGTCTCCACACTGACAACATATTGCAGGCAGAGGCCTCAGGCCACAACATGGCACTGTTTTATGTCCCTGTGTCCTGAAGGCATCATGAGGCTCTGTTGTGCTAGAAGGGGGGGCGTTCACACATACTCATGCGCGCTACCCGTGCGGAAAGTAGGTTTTTAGAACACATCTGACATCATGCTCATCGATTGGTTTTGGTTTTCCTCCAAAGGTTGTATATTGAGAAGATGAATCACTCTGTTAGTGAAAGCCATGCCCTAATTCTCGGTTGGTAAAGTGGTGTTAAAGGAACAGTTAATCTAATACAAAATAATCTAATCTAACTAGAAATCGAGGAATCTCTGTGCGCGTGTGTGTGTGACTGTCTCCTGCATGCGCAGTACAGCAGCGGAGGGGAGTTGCTACATCCCTAGAAGGGTGGGTGGTGATGGTGCAGTGGATATGACACATGCCTTTGGTGTGGGAGATCACATCAACCAATGTGTCCCTGAGCAAGACACTTAACCCCTAGTTGCTCCAGAGGCGTGCGACCTCTGACATATGTAGCAATTGGATCAATAAGACTCATTGATTGCGGTTCACCAGCTACCGGTGTCATGCCAAAAAGTGATCAGCCGCCAAAAAACTGACCTGTCTATCCTACATGCAAATGTTGAAATTAATCATGAACACCCAGGCTCTTGGGCTCTCCAGCACGTTGTTTTGTTGCTGGCGGTTACCACATTTCTCCGGCCGTTCTGTGCGCTGTAGCGGCTTCCCCAGCAGGCTGAGCCAGGCTCCATGCCCTAACCCCCCCCCTTGCCCACATCGCTACCTGGATGTGTGACCACTAGACGAAAATAAGGGGACACGCCGAATCTCTAGCCGCGCCACGCATGATAGAACCATATGTTACGAGAGTATCTTAGAGCGAGAATGGCAGGTGTGTTGAGTGACGTCAGTGTGTGGTCAGGCTAGGAGAGCGAGCGGTCTCGGAGTAAGAGTAGCGGGAGTAACACTGTGGCTTTGTGAGGAAAAAGCGAGAGGGAAAAGAGATAACAAAGGTAGTGAAGACAATGTAAAGTGAGTTAACAGTGAACAATAAAACAGACACGGTGGTTTCATCTGTAGTTAATACTGCCAGAGCGTCGGCATTGGAGGGAACGTCTCCCTGTGCTTCCCGACCACGGTCTGGGAGCCTCAAACAGCAAAGGTGGAACACAGGCTGTTAGTTAAATGAAGTTGAAGTTTTGTTGAGAAAAAAAATGACAGGGACCAAGGATTCGGCCCGCTCCAAAGAGGCACTGCACTAGTCCAAATAAGAAATCAACTGCTAGTGATAGCTAGCTATGCAGAGTGCTAGGTTCTTTTTAAAGGCCTATAGAGGCCAGACCTGGGGGCAATTGGAAATAAAAATGTATACAATTTGACACAATAAGTATTTTATTAAAGAATATGAGAACAAGATAGCTAACAATCTGACCAAGTGTGCTACAGACACATTTCAGTCTATTCAAACATAGGCGACTGAGGTTTGTTACCCAGGAGGTGAATAGAATTGGTCTTCTTTTCTTTTCTTATATCTTATCTCTTTCTTTCTTTCCAAATGTCAGTAGGCCTGCCTGTGGATAAGCTAGACCACACTGTGAAAAATTCACAAAGAGAACTATTTACGTTAGCTAAAAAGGTTCACAGTGACACAGTGAGGTCTGTGGATCATAAAAAAAGTATGTTAAAACTGAAAATACAAAAGGCTTTTGCCCTAATTTGGTGCAGAGTGAGACGTCGTTACATCTTCTCATTTATGCTATCTCCTCCACTGCCTGGCACCTGCTGTCAGAGTCAAGTTAGCCAAAATTAGCAGTAGGCTAATAGACCAGATGTGGTTATAATCTTTGTAGTATAAATTAAACATAAAAAAGAAAGTAAAACCCCTTTGGAAGTCTAGTTACTATAATAATAAGGTTTTCACACGTTTAAAATGCCCAGTGGAATTATTGTTTGCATAGGAAACAGTGCGGAGAACTAGCCAAATGGGTTTATTTTGAAAGTCATGACAGGAAATGTAACTGCTATTGTAGCTAACTTGACCTTCTGCAGCAGAGGCAGAGCAGAGTGAGTGCTGAAACGTTACTGACCGGAGGCGCTCTCCTCTGAACGTCGGTTTCATTTTCACGATGAGTTTTAATGTCAGCACACAGGGCGAACAGCTTTGGGGAAGACAGTGCCAGCCATGCGCTGGCACCATGTTTTGAACCCCAAAAACCGCATTTTAGGGGCGACCACGGACAAATCCCATTGACAGGCATCACCTCGCCAGGCGATGGAGGTCCTCCGTTAAGGGCTTGGGGGAACCAAACTCTGTCGGAATTTCGCCAAAATTACGACGGGAATTAAGTACAGCTCCCTGTCTCCCGGCAACGGGAGAGACCACCTGCCGGTCGTGATGTCTCGTGCCAAGGAGCGGCTGAAAGGCGGGAATGAGACCAAGGACAGTGTCACTCTGCTGCCGTGCTTTTACTTTGTAGAGGTGAAATATATCTATCTATCTATCTGTCTATCTAGCTAGCTATCTATCTATCTGGTGCCATGCTTTTACTTTGTAGAGATGAAATCTATCTATCTATCTATCTATCTATCTATCTATCTATCTATCTATCTATCTATCTATCTATCTACAGAGGTGCAAATGGAAGTGACTGGTTGGCAGGCTGCTGTCTGTTTGATTTGGTTGGCTGACTGGTCACTTGGTTTAAGGATGCAAGCAATCACACTTATACCACTATCAGATTTAATGATGCTAATAAATATGAAGTTATCATTCTAGATACTGTAGGCTATTCTCTATCAAAGAGCCAGCCCGGCTGTAATGGTGCAGTTTGATAGCAGTGATACTGAGCATCTGTATTCCCCTCCTGTAGTCCCTGTTTACCCTGTTCTTTCCTTCTGCAGCCAGTGACACTGCAGTCTCCACATGATATTAGGATATTAGGATTCCTTGTGTATACAACAATTTCGTGTGGCAGGATTTGTGGGAGGTTTTATACAGCTTGTCCATTAAATGCAAGTGCCTCATCAATAAAGTAATCAGTCAAAACAGCTTGGAAGACAGCCACAGTGTTGATAAATGACTGTGAATGACGACACGAATATGAACATTTAGGTTTAATGCCACACTAACACAATTTGAACTAGGGCTGGGTTAAAATAATCGATTATCCAAATAAAATTGATCTTCTTTTTCAGTCAAATATAAAAATATTTATTTATTACTTTTTTATTTTTGAATGAATCCCAGGATAGGTGACATCTTTTAGTTATAACACTGTTATGTAACCCAAACAATGTAACACAAGTACACAGCCTATGAAGTAAATTTATTTTTACTTTATTATCATGAAACATTGTATTTTTTGCTTAAATGAACATGAACATTTATCATCATCTAGGCCTGCACAATATACCGTTTTTTTTTAATCGTCATTGCGATATCAACTGGCGCAATAAACATATTAAAAGAAAATATCGGTAGAAAACTTTAAAAATCATTCTTTTTTGAGTGGTGCATTTTATATTCAATTCAATGTTCAATTTGTTAAACTCGTACAGTGCCGGTTGAAAATGTGCCTGTTTGGAACGGGCCGATTGCTTGGTATTGCTGCTTGTAGAATTCTTCAAAACCAAATTGTACCCCAAAATTACTTACAGAAGGACCCCAAACCACTTAATATGCAACTCCACTGCATAGCCTACTACTGACGTACAGTGTAGGCTACGTCACTACCTTACTACATCAGAGGAAGACATTGTGCTACTATATTTACCTGACAGAGAACGTGGCAGAACGTTTAGAGAATTTTAGAGAATTTAATCAGAAAATACCACATAAAAAATGTGGAGTAATCAGACAGTTGCCTCATGGACTCATGGCGGTGTGCTACCCATCCGGCCCGTTATGAGAGCCAATCAGCACATATCTGCGTTCATCAACCAGCAGAACCGGAGCGAGTAGCCTACAGAGACCATCTCCCATTTAGCTTCTTCTTCTGCCACGTGTATGTTATTCATATATGCGTGTGTGTTTGTTACAGTAAGAGAGAAAGAACACCTCAGTGTGCATCAGTGTTTCCTCTATGTTGATTTTGTAGTGGCGGCCCACCATGGCAAAATTTCTGCCACCACGGTATCAGAAATGGGCTGTACAAAAAATGTAGTCGCCTTTTAAATTATCCTGCCGACATAATGCACCCTCCGTTGGCTGCCGCTCACATTGCAATTTAACAACAAGTAGAACTATTCAGAGGTTATTGGGCCTGTCCAGTTTAACTCCACATACTGTTGTGTTGATGTAGTTTATTGTCAAAACGTTCGCTTTCTTCCGAGTCGACTATGAAACGAACAGCTCCACAGACCTGCCGCCCACTGCTAATGTGCGATGTCCATGTAAGCAATCCGCTGTTGCTCCGGGAAAGCCAAAACATTTTTGGTCAATCATGTAACGCAAAACTGTCAAAGTCAAAGCCGTCGAACCTCCCCCCAAGAGCGTCGTCAAAATGTTTTTTTTTAAATTGCTGCAGTCAACCTAGGGGAAAGACTGTTAAATACATTAAAGTATTAGGTGTTGTGTCCCCCGTCGAGTACTTTATTGTGATTGTAGTAATATATTGGCTGTAATAAATGTATTGGCCAGGTTTTTGGTTTTTGTGAGGGAGATATAGGCGTAACGTTTCAGGTACCCTGGTAGTAGGTAGGGCTGTGTATTGGTAAGACTCTGGCGATACGATACGTCTCACGATACATGGGTCACGATTCAATATATTGCAATTAGTGCTGCTGCGTTTAGTTGACTTAGTCGACGTAATCGACCATTAAAATAAGTAAACGGCAATTTTTTTAGTCAACGTCGTCGTTTTACTATTGACTACCTATTTATTTTTGGTCTCCCGACTCAAATGGCTCGCTGTAATTCACCTCCACACCAGTCTGTGCGCTGTGCGCGCCCTGCTGGTTAATCTGCTCTCCTTTTTCTTCCCCCTCCACCCCGCCTTCACTGCTTTGATTTGAAAAATGGCAGAGACTTGTAAAAGAGTGGTCTGTAACTTAGCCGTACGATTTGAGCAGAGGCTGCACAGTTTTACCAGCGGGCAGCGGCGCGGCCGCGGCACACCAGGCCGCCGGATGGTGTTGCTAAGAACTTGCAATGTATAACTATTATCAGAGCAGCCCTCGCGGCCTTGAAACACTACCGCCCCACCGGGAAAAGTCCCGACTCTGCCTCTGAACGTAAGTATATGATTATTAATGAAACGGCGAGCAAGTCTGTACTGTTTATTAACTCTTGACAAGTACAATGATGTTAAACAGGCTACTTAGACTTTTGCAGTAATGTTTTAAACCCCGCCATGCACGCAAGTGTAAACGCAAGCAGCTACACACTGCCTGCGTGGTGTTTCTGTTGTGTGTCAGCTGCGTGGCTGCTGCGTGGATTTTTGTCTTTACACACCAGAAAGGTGTTGGACGCGGCGCTGCTGCTAGCCTTGTCTGTACACATGTACAGTGGGTACGGAAAGTATTCAGACCCCTTTAAATCTTTCACTCTTTGTTTCATTGCAGCCATTTGCTAAAATCCAAAAAGTTAATTTTATTTCTCATTAATGTACACTCAGCACCCCATCTTGACAGAAAAAAACAGAAATGTAGAAATTTTTGCAAATGTATTAAAAAAGAAAAACTGAAATATCACATCATAAGTATTCAGACCCTTTGCTGTGACGCTCATATTTAACTCACATGCTGTCCATTTCTTCTGATCCTCCTTGAGATGGTTCTATTCCTTCATTGGAGTCCTGCTGTGTTTAATTAAACTGATTGGACTTGATTAGGAAAGGCACACACCTGTCTATAAAAGACCTTACAGCTCACAGTGCACGTCAGAGCAAATGAGAATCATAAGGTCGAAGGAACTGCCCAAGGAGCTCAGAGACAGAATTGTGTCAAGGCACAGATCTGGCCAAGGTTACAAAAGAATTTCTGCAGCACTCAGGTTCCTAAGAGCACAGTGGCCTCCATAATCCTTAAAGGAAGAAGTTTGGGACGACCAGAACTCTTCCTAGACCTGGCCGTCCAGCCAAACTGAGCAATCGTGGGAGAAGAAGCCTTTGTGAGAGAGGTAAAGAAGAACCCAAAGATCACTGTGGCTGAGCTCCAGAGATGGGAGAAAGTTCCACAAAGTCAGCTATCACTGCAGCCCTCCACCAGTCGGGGCATTGTGGCAGAGTGGCCCGACGGAAGCCTCTCCTCAGTGCAAGACATATGAAAGCCTGCATAGAGTTTGCCAAAAAACACACGAAGGAGTCCCAGACTATGAGAAATAAGAATCTCTGGTCTGATGAGACCAAGATTGAGCTTTTTGGCGTTAATTCTAAGCGGTATGTGTGGAGAAAACCAGGCACTGCTCATCAGCTGCCCAATACAATCCCAACAGTGAAACATGGTGGTGGCAGCATCATGCTATGGGGGTGTTTTTCAGCTGCAGGGACAGGATGACTGGTTGCAATTGAAGGAAAGATGAATGCGGCCAAGTACAGAGATATGCTGGAAGAAAACCTCATCCAGAGTGCTCAGGACCTCAGACTGGGCCGAAGGTTCACCTTCCAACAAGACAATGACCCTAAGCACACAGCTAAAATAACAAAGGAGTGGCTTCGAAACAACTCTGTGACCATTCTTGACTGGCCCAGCCAGAGCCCTGACCTAAACCCAATTGAGCATCTCTGGAGAGACCTGAAATTGGCTGTCCACCAACATTCACCATCCAACCTGATGGAACTGGAGAGGATCTGCAAGGAAGAATGGCAGAGGATCCCCAAATCCAGGTGTGAAAAACTTGTTGCATCATTCCCAAGAAGACTCGTGGCTGTACTAGCTCAAAAGGGTGCTTCTACTCAATACTGAGCAAAGGGTCTGAATACTTATGACCATGACCAAAATTTCTACATTTCTGTTTTTTTTTCTGTCAAGATGGGGTGCTGAGAAATAAAATGAACTTTTTTGATTTTAGCAAATGGCTGCAATGAAACAAAGAGTGAAAAATTTAAAGGGGTCTGAATACTTTCCGTACCCACTGTATGTTTCTTGATTTACTGGACTCAAGCAGTAGTATACTTCATGTTAATCATAAATATACACTGATTTGATTACAGCAAAGACAATGTCGGCAGTATTGACACTAGTGGTGCGTCTCAGCATAGCCATCTAGTGGTAGGGGGTTTAAACACAACATAAATTTCAACCACTGTCTTACATGAATATTTTTTAACATAAAAAATGTTTTAATAAAAAAAAAAAATCAATATTGCCTTTCTGAAAATCGATACAGTATTGCAAAATAAAATATTGTGAAACTGAAGTGTATCGATTTTTTCTGACACCCCTAGTAATAGGCGTATGATTCACTTTTTTTTTTAAACGGCGGTATTAACGTAATAAGTTATAAGTGGTAACAGTCAGAGGCAAACTTACACAACAGTTGCGGTGTTCCTGTATGCTATCCGCTCGTGCTCCAGGAAAGTGAAGACAAGATAGTGTGGTATATTCAGCAATCATGTAACGTTGGACGTAATGTTGGAAGCAGGAAAAAATTTACTGGAGTCAAAGCGTTCTGCGTGACGTGAAAGACACACGCACATACATACATACATGCACACACACACACACACACACACATACAGAGGCGCTCCGCTTTATTAGATAGATAAAAGAAAGAAATTATTTCCTTTTATTTGTTTTAAATTGAACAAGCAGTTTTGTTGTATTTTAGCAGAATACTGAAAACTTTATTGCAATATTCAACGTTATTGCATATTTTTCTCATATGGTGCAGCCCTATCAACTTCAATAAAAAACAGCATTAATCGTTAAAAAAAACACAGCCTGTTCAATTTCTCTGGCTTTAGATGGCTACAGACTAGGCTGTTTGGAGTCGCTATGGCTTTAGCTTAACAGTCCGACCAATTATCACTTATATAATTACAATTTGGCACATCTAAACAAAATCAACAATTATCATCAACAGTCATATCCCTTAGGACCTTATCTTATGTTAGCAAAACAAAGTTATGTACGGATTAGAAAAATAAAAGCCCAAATCCCCAAACCACAGTCCTAATCTTAACTAGTCGTTTTGGTGTCTAAACTTAACTGTCGTAGCTGCAGGACAGTCACCTTTTGTCGACTAAAGTCCTACCTATTTGATTAAGGGCGTTTTCACACATGAAAGTCCGAACCAAGGTCCGGACCAAGGTTCATGTTTTTGTTACATTGTATACATTTGATCCGGTAAGTTTTGGTTTCACAATGCAGTTATACAAGCGCACTAAAGATCTATACGTGACAAAACTACGTCCTGCCGTCATCACATACGTGAGCTGCGTCTCCAGATATTTATAATTGATTGGTTTGTAGACGGGCTTCCCCGTCCTCTCGTAGCCTCTCTCTGTGTCTGAGTTTTTTCAACTGACTGCTGCTCTCCCCTACTGCCGCGGCTCTTTTTGTTTTGTTGTGATGTTGAGAAGCAAGACACGGGAACTTTCTTTCTGGAGAATTTATTCAGAGACAAACGGAAACCTACACTGTACATTTACTACCACTTAACAAATAAACTGTTCAAACTGAGTTTTGAGTGCTTAGCGGCATTGACCTAACTCCCTGACTAAGCTGCAGAGACGTGGTCTCGCTCCGCCTCTCTGCTGAGGCTTGTTCACGTAACAGCAGCAGTTAAACTGTATTTCACACTATGATCGTTACATTTGCAACAATCTGCGGTTCACATGACTGCCGAATTGTAGGGGCAGTCTGTTACTCCACATCATGGACAATTTATCAATATTTCAAAATAGAAAACATTACACTTCATAATGTTTTGTATTCATAACACTGTTGTATTATTGTACAAATTAGCTACAACAGTAATAGCAGTTACCTTATGTACGTCACTCCTACATTTTTTTAACTGCCCCATACAGTTGTGCCCTGTTCATACTAATCAAATGAAGTGGACTTTGTTGTCAGATGCGAAAGCCCCCTTCCCTTACTGCATTATACCATTACATTTAAAATGTTGAATTGTTACCTGCAGAATTTTGTATAAAAATATTTGCAGTACAATTAATATAATACGTCTGCACCTCTTTCCGCGCGTGCACCACCCACCCCAGGTCAGCTACCACCACAAATAGAATCTAATTATGTGGGAAACACTGTAACATGATAATTGTCACAGGCCTACGCACACATTCTGCTGAGTAGGCGGTGTGGTCCGGTCTCGCTGTCAGTTTTAAGCGGTTTCACGTCAGGCAGAGATGCAGTGGGTTTTTAGGAAATAATTCCTGAGGTCCGGACCTTGGTTACATTATAGCTGGCTACGGCCATGTCTACAACTGGCTCTATGTAGCTACGTGATGAGATTACAGTAGGTAGATATAGCAACTTGTAGAGTAAAGTTTATGGGTGTACGTGTACAGCTATGCATTGAGCCAAACATACTTGCAATAATGGTTGCAGACAGCAGATTGCCTTCAAGGTTTTTACTAGAAGTTTTTGTGAAAGTGTGAAAAAAGTATTGGCCAACCAATATAATGATAGTGATTACAAATCAGAAAATAGAGAGTTAGACCAAAGGGTCTATATGTTCAAATTAGTTAGTAGGCTTGAGACGGTGTAAACCACATTTTACCACTAGGTACCGCACTTTAGTAGTTTGTTGGTTTATAAACAAACATAACATTTAGGGATGCACCGATCCGACTTTTTCAGTCCCGATACGGATGCCTGGGCTTTGTGTATCTGTCGATACCCGATACCGATCCGATACCGTTGTTGAATTAATAATAAACTGTATACCTTCCACCTTATACCTTCCTAAAGGCACCAGACCTTCCTAACTAAATTTACTTTCCTAACTAAGACAAAATAACATAGATGTAATGTATTGAATTCTTATTTATTTGTTATTTAAAAAAACAATTGTGCATTCAAATCAAAAATATAATGTAATCAAACTTCTTAAAATAAATTGAAATAAATAACAATAATGGGCCTTTATATAGGTTTATAATGGCTTATTCCACTGTCAGGAGTACATAGAATATCACAAAAACATTTTAATATCATGTTTACTAAAAGCTTTGATTACAAAAGGGTTTGCTTGGCTCCACAACATTATACAATAACGTTATATGAATGAATGCATGAAACAGTTACAGAATCTAAACTATTTTTTATTGTGCAAAGTAGTAAAATAAACTTAAATCGAATGAATACACATAAAACAACTTTAACATTGTTTCCCTTTCAAAACAAAATAGTTGTAAGATAGTTGTATAAACACTACCTTGGCCACAGGTAAGTTAGGTTGTTGTAGAAAAGTGGGCGACTGAACGTAGCTACTCTGTCAGCCTCCTTCGGTGTTTGGATAATGTTAGTAGGTTGGCGGACGTATTTCAGCGGGGCAGGACATCTTAAATCCAGTGTTTTAATCATTGCTCTGAACCCGTCTTTCTCAACGGTCTGTAGCGGGACCGCAGGTGGATTGCGTTCGTAATGTTGCTCCGCCTCATGCTTGAAGTGACATGTCTTTAACGTTAGCACGGCCGAGTAACGTTAGTGCAACCAAGTAGCTAATGTTAGAGCGACGGGCAACAACAGTGGCTAAATTATGTCTCATTTTTTAGAAACAAAAAACTACACAGCAACAACAGATGGCTCCTCTCTTGAGCATACGTTGTTGTGGTGTATGTCCGGTCTTTCTTCATCCTCTAGCTTTCTTCTCTGTTCTTGAATGTGCAGTAGCGACCGGAGCCTCTCCCAGCTTAACAGACTGTTAGGCTACCTGGCAAGCTAGCAGCTATAATTTTACCCAACATGCCACCGGCGGTGTACATTTGTAAATGTAAAATTATTAGTGTTAGAAATTGTTTAAGTCACAAATTGTTGTGTGCTATGGTGTTTTATCCTGCTAAAGAGAGTTAGTTGTGGGTTATTAATTGTTGTGTTATAAAGTTACTACCATGAGTGAGAAGGGTACGCAGTTAACATGGGTCCCGGTGCTGCGACGGAGGAAAAAAAAAAAAAAAACTGTTAATAAGCAGTATGACATTGAAATTAACATAATGTTATTAGGGGTGCACCGATCCGATATTAAGATCGGATATCTTAATAATATAATTAAGATAATTTTTCGATCCAGCTATTTTGTCAATATCGGGGCCGATATCCGATCTTAATATCGGATCGGTGCACCCCTAATAACATTATGTTAATTTCAATGTCATACTGCTTATTAACAGTTTTAGGCACGCTATTGGAAAGTTTACTGATCTAAGCTAAACAGTTACTCCACATTAAATAAAGCTTCACTACACTGAAGTTAACGTTAGCCCCCAAATAAATGTAGCAAGCTAAGCAACAGCAACATGGTGTCACAGCACAACTAACCCTGGGATTTGCTCACTCTTGTTCTGTCTAGGTTTCACAACAGAGCTTGGTTGTGCTCGCACATGTGATACTAGTAACTGAATGTTTAGCCGCCCGACTGAAAAGGTGAGAGACATACCTTCTCGATTGACCGTTCATTTGTAAACAGTTACAGACGGGGACGGAACATAAACTTGGGTAAAGGGGAAACACTGACTCTGTCAGACTCTCAATCCGGCTGTTCACCGCCACATGTTCCAGTCCGAGCTCCCTCCCTCTGCTTCACTTCTGCTTTGTGAGCTCCTTGATGTAGATATGTCAGCACCCACCCCAGCCTGGCATTGGTAGTAGATCCTCAGCAGTTTTATTTCCGACTGTAGCAACTATTCTTTTATATATTAGACCTATATCTTAACTTGCACTATTTCTTTCTTTTGTCTTAGATTCAGATTTTGCTTTACTTGTGCGTTGTTGTACTTGTTTTGTCTTTCTTTTAGTTATTTAAGGATCGTGGTGGTGCCTGAGGCAATGCGGATGCTAGGGGTGCATGATATATCGACTCAATATCGTTATCGCAATATCACATTGCGCAATATTACATCGAAAGTGTCGCAATAAGAATGCAATATTTTGTTGCGTCCCGTCCGTTGGCTGTGTGGCTTATTTGTGTTTGATTTAGAGCCCGCTTGAAACGCTATAATGATCTGAATGTTTCATTGGCCAGTTACCGTGCCACTTGCACATGTTAGTGCTCGTCAGCGCATGGGGCCACTACGTGACAAACCCTAGGGAGCGTACCACGTGTGTGCATATTTTGAGAGAGTGACAGTGTAGGTGAAGAAATAGATAGAGACAACAAAACGGAACGAATCAGAGAAGCGAAAGAAAAGTTGTGTCCTGTTCTCTTTATTTTTTTTAATATTGTACAACCAGTAAAACATGTTCTGTTCTGTAGACATGGTCGTTAATTATTTATTCATGTTTTACCAGTCCAATATGACAGTAAGTTGAAATAAACCTTGTGTTGTATTTGTTATGAATTTATTTTGATGCGTTTTCCCATAATTTTTGAAATTTTACATGTTTAAAAATATCAATTAATATCGACATCGCAATATTCATAATCGATATTGCAATATCACATTTTGTCAATATCGTGCAACCCTAGCCAATGCCAATGACTACTTCTGTTATTGTTGTGCGCATGACCAATAAATAACCTCCGCTGGGGTAAATGTAGCTTGTATCTACTGGATCAATAAACAAACTAAGCTACTGAGAAGCAATTTGATTCAGAAAACCGTAATGCAATTGAAAAAGTAGTTAAACTAGTAACGCTACTGCCCAACACTACAACACACAACACTTGCAACACTTGCAATACAAGATGGATTAAGCGCAGTGACGGCGTCAGCACAGGTTGCTGATGTCGCCTACTTTTTAATTTGCCAGTAGGCGTCATATTGACAAATGCCACTTTAACCCGTTTGCATAAAATCAAACCAGTTTAGCCTCGTAAAACGGACTGGACCGGTGAAACCAAAAATTGCCCCAACTCTTGGAATTACTACAGTAAAAAGGAAACTGAGTCACCAAGGTATAGACAAGCTTAAGATTAAGTCCCCATAGGAAGTACAGCACATTAATTCATCTAGTAAATATTCATATAGTCGCCATGAGTAAAATACATATCAAGTATCCCAACAGTGACTGAGCTGTTACCGATCATAGAAAAACTCAATAAATGAACATTCACAACAGCTGTTCCTACACGTAAGGCTCCAACAAGGGCACATCTGGCAAAAGGCTTGTATTCTACCAATGCCAGTTTAAACAGCGACCGTGCCAGCAGTGATGGCTACTGTATAAGAAACACCCAACTAAAGTCAACTGCTGGCAGAATAATGCTCAATGTGTGGTTATAGGATCAGATGATGTAGCAGGGCTCGACATTAACTTTTTGAGGCACTGTCCTTTGGACAAGTACATTTACGTTTCACTTGTCCATGCACAAAAGTCACTTGTCCGGGTAAAGATTTATCATTTTATAATTATTTTTATTTTGCTATCGCCACGAGTGACAGCTTTATTCGGCTCGTTTTCTGTCAACGATGTGGCGAGGGGCTAACGTTAAGGCGGAGTTAGCAAGCTAACGTTAGCCAACCAACACTGGCTGGCTGGCTTGCTGGTTCCGCCGTGCTTTCATGCTGCATCGCTTACAGAGAATGAGCTGAACAATGGGCTGGGTCTAACGTTAGCGGTCCGCTGACCCCTGCCGCTGGGTCTAACGTTAGCGGTCCGCTGACCCGCTGCCGCTGGGTCTAACGTTAGTTAATGTATTCGTTTCAAATTGGTAAAATAAAAATCGGTAACACAGACGTGATGAGTGGCACATAACGTGAAGTAACATGGCATTTTATTTTGTTTGAGTTTTAACTTGTCCAATGGGGCAAGTCAATTTCTCTTCCACTTGCCCTACAAAAAAATCCACTTGTCCCGGACAAGCCGACAAGCCTTAGTGTCGGGCACTACTGCCACCCCTTAAAAAAAACAGAAAACCTATGGTGCAGCCGTAACTGTTTGAAAGAACCTTTACTGTTACTTTCGGTATTTAAATAACATAATTTAAATTATGTTGAAATCTTTTAATTGTCTGGCTATCCTGGCTTGTATTCACCAATTGGGGAAGAGAAGTGCAACTGCAGTTTCTGGTAGGTCTGGAAATCAGCTACCTTCAGAGTCGTTTAGAACTACTAAATAATACTCGTCCATTGGCTGTTTGTGGCCAGGAAACATACTGCAAAACCAAAACCAGTGTTCAAAGGAAGCTTAATGTGGATGCAGCTTGGGCAGTGGGATGGAAGGAAGAGAGAACACTGACAGTCCAACTCCCACTCCACACCACAGTGTGCAAACCGGTTGATATTAAGTTGATATTTCTCAGCTGACTGATACATATCGTCATGCTTTTGTATGTGAAAATATTGTGCAACAATACATGTTCACAGAGTCTGATGTGTTGGGTGGTGATGGAGTGTTTCCCTGCCTTCTGCCCATTGCATACACTAATTCATGGATGAATGACTAATAAGGAAAAAACCTGTTGGCACATAGTTTTTACTGATTTGATGCTTTTCTTAAAATGTTGCCGTGTTAACTGAAAACAGAGTGCACAATTAAGGATAGTTTCAGCTTGGCCTTTTTTCCCAGAAGCAACAATATTGTATCAGTATTGGTTATTGTTGGATGATAGGGCTGAATTTTCTTGGCTTTGGCATGAAAACATTCTGAATCTATCATAATAACTGTGTTTTTCCTTTCTTTCCTTGACAGAGCTGCTCTGTCTCCTACATTTTCTATCTCACATACAGTCACACCATCCTCCCACCAACTGGCTGCTAGGCAACATGGCCCTTTGAATGGAGTGTATTTTTACATCTGTGTGTTGAGGGCTAGAGACATTAAGAGGAGAAAAACATCCCTGCTGTAGCCTGGTTTCCTCAGTGTGCTCAGTGGCCACTAAGGCTTTGCTTGATATGTCTTCAAAATGATCAGAACGATGTATTCACTTCCTCAGATATGCATGATATAGTACACCAGTGTTTCCTTTAGGATTTCTTTTTAGCAGTGGGGGCAGGTCTGTCCGAACAGCAACCCCCCCCCCCATTTTATTACCCTATTCAATATTGTTGTATAGAATTGTAATAAAACAATACTATTTCTCATCCTATTTTATGGTACAACTGGTATTCCTAACAAATTGGGCCTAGGCCTAATACCATATCATTGTGCAAATGTACTTAATTTATACCTAGTCCTAGGTCAGGTGTCATGAGGGCCAGAATACAACCAGCATCATCATCAAGAATGAAGACGTGAACATAAAGATGGCGTCATTCACGTGCATATTAAGTAGCCACGTTGGTTTGTTTTGGTCTTATAATACATTCATAAATGCTCCAGCAGAGAGGATGGTTAGTTTAGCCAGCAGTTAAGTTTACAAGAATTTGTCCAAATTTCAAGATTTGAGGCAAACTAAGATAAACAGTTAGACTACAAACCGACAGCTTTTGTTTTAGCTTGGTTGTCAAAATTTGGAGTAGAGTAGAGCTGTGTTTGTGTAAACAGCACGGTGGACGAGAGTGGACTGACTAGACAGATCAGATTGAAATACATCTCTTCCTACATGTGTATGCCTGTAGACAGGTGAGTGGGTATTGATACGTATTTACTTTTAGGTTTTATTGTAGCCTACTTACAGTAATGAGTGTAGCGGTGTCTTTTCCAGTCAGGTGCATGTGCTGCATGTTGTAACACATCTCTGCTGTGTGTGTGTGTGTGTGTGTGTGTGTGTGTGCGTGCGCGCGCGCAGCGTGGGCATCGCTGTCCAGAATCCCGTCTATCTTTAGTGTAAATGTAACGCTTGTATCCAAACGAAGTGTGCTTGAAACTGTAGGTCATCCAATTATAACGACCTCATCCACATTGTCGAAATCATTTAGATATTGAGCCATTACATTGAAAATCTTTTAGATAACAGGAGCCTATGATTTACTGTAGCCATCCTAACAACACTACCTGAACGCCTTTTTCTAGTCTCCCGTTTCACTCTCCACAATGATGTCTTTCGGGCAAAAAGTCACGTTGTGAGATCGATAACAGTTAGCTACAAAAAGAAATCAAGGGACATTTAGAATAGATAAAAATGTGCGATTAATTGCGAGTTAACTGTGACATTAATGTGATTAATCGCGATTAAATATTTTAATCATTTGACAGCACTACTATTTTGTATTTAAGAAGAGCAAGACAATATGATACAAGATTCAAGTTATAAACATAAGAAGATAGTGAACATACATTTTGCTCTCCTTTCCTTCTGGCCAGCAAATTACTCAATGACTGATTAATGTCATCTCAGTAACAAGTCTCTTTTCCATGGACAGCATGGCCAATGCATTCAGCCTCTCCTGGGTCATGGTGTTTCTGAGATTTTTTTTAAAAATTCTTTTCAAGGTTGAGAAGCACCTCTCAGCTTCAGCCGTGGTCATGGGTGTGGTAATGACAACTTTTAGGAGAGTCACAGTTTCGGAAAAGACTTGTTCGAGATTATTCTCTATAAACAGCTGGAGTATGTCCACAGTGCCGCAGCAGGATTTGAACTCTTCCTTGCTGTAGATGAGACTGAGCTCTGTCTTCAGCTTGCTTCCACTGAGCATCGGGTACGCTTTCATGGTGCTGCTCAATGCATCTTCAGGAAAGGTATCCTTGTACTCCTCAAACCTGTCCCCCTGCAACAAGGTGGCAAAGACAAGGTGGTCTGTGAAGGAGAAACGCTCCCTAGTGTGTCCCAGGATGGTGTCACAGACCTATAGAGATAAGTAAAAAATATATATGTATGTAAATGTAAGGTAGTACCCTGGAGTAGGCCACTAGTTGTCACTGCTGCAATGACTGTCAAAAGAAAAATAGAGCCATTTGAGTTTTTTGTCCCATACAAGACACAGTAGTTTTTGGTGTGTAGTTTTTGGTGGGTAGTTTATGACTTCATATTTCATTTGATCATTTATTTTTATGTTGCCAATTTATTCTTTTCAGGATGCTGTTAATTATTGCTGTTAAAATTATTATTTTTGTAAGGATTTATACCAAACAAATGTTTTTTTCTTGAGTCTGTAGAATATATGTGGGCAGGACATCTCTGCAACACAAATATAATGTAAAATGGTATTTTGACTGATTTTTATAACAAACTCACCTCTGCTGCAACCCTTTCACGGTCTTCTGGACTGAGCGCCCGGCGCCTCTTTGTTGGCCAAGAACCACTGCTTTGCTCACCACTGGAATGGAGGGAGTTTCTGCAATGGACAAAGATAATTTATTATAATATTGTCAAAAGAAAAAGAGAGTTAATAATGAAAGAGAAAGCAAATAATGATCATATTACATGAATACAGTTAACAGATTCTGTACAGATTCTGTACAGATTCTCGACACCACGGCAAGAGCCGTGGTGTCGAGAATCCATCAGAGCGGAGCTAAGCATATAGTTCAGTTAACGTGATGCTACCCGCTAGCATGCTACCCACTCAGGCAAAGCACTATTTTGGAGAGTGCTACTTGCCAACCTGTGGATGAAACCAAATCCCAAAAAATTACTACAGCTCTTGCGAAACGGGTGGCAACTAACTGCAGATCTGTCAGCATCGTAGAGAACTCGAGTCTTAAAGACGTACTACGGCTGGCATGTTCTGACCCGTCTTATTGCCGTCGAGGGAGACAGCAGCCCCACACACAGCCTGTATGACACGGAGAAAGCAGCCACCGTGGAACTGCTGCAGAGTGCTGCAAACGCTGTCTCATTAACTGGTGATCACTGTAGTAATCAAAATTATTTAGGAGTTACTGCACACTATATTGACTCTGGTAAGGATTGGGATTTTTAGTTTTTTAGTTAGGTACTTGGAGGAATTGTGCAATAATGCCAGTTGTATTATAATTAATTAGCAAAATCGCTATATGCGAAACCTACTTTTTCTAACTCCTCCTAGGGCATCTGTCCGATCTGCACGAACATGTGTGTGTACACTCGATGGACTCTCATGCCAAAAAGTTATAAAAAGAATGTTAAATCATTTTTGCATACATTTATATTTCTGGAATTTGATGGGGGCAGCGCCCTAGAGCCCTCTATTAACAAGCCACCACTGGCCAACTGGCTAGCTAGCCCAGGCTAACAGAGTCAGCAGGAGACTGGCAAGTTGATTTCCTGATCCTGATGAGTGACTCATAGCCACATGCCTTCACAGTCCAACATCAACCACACAAAGCACAACTCATATTTGTAAAATAGACAATTCAGCATACATTTTGTGGAGCTGACAGAGAGGTGTCTGGAGAGTTTCCACGCCTAGTGAGTAAGAATTCAATGTATTCTGCTTTTTTTATTGTGTCCTTTTTATTATTTCCAAAAAGCAAATCATAGAAGGCCTCAGTATGCATACTAAGTCCTTTCAACAGTACGATCATCAACAGCTTCTGAAAACCTTACCGGCTGTATCCGACATGTTTTGTAACTTGCCGAAAAAAAACAATAGTGAGAAGACTGAGGGAAGAAAGTTAGACAGGATTTCATTCTTTACACAACTTCTTTCGTCAGTGTTTGTGGCATGTAACACCACAAATGCATCATCTCATCTCCTCCTCTTTATGACAGCAGGCTAATCGCCCTGCCTTCCAGTGTGGCAATTTAGAACATGTTGTCTAATCATTGTCAGCAATCACCCATTTGTCACGATTGTTGTATTTTTCAGTCTTTTATGGAGCTTTTAAGTAGAGCCTGACCAACACTGGATTTTTGAGGCAGATACTAGGGGTGGGCGATATGGACAAAAAATAATATCTCGATATTTTTGGCGATTTAGACGATAACGATAATTAGACGATATCCTGAGTCTGAGTTACTTAATCACTGATGATAATAATGGGCACAGTGTTGAAGCAATTCAAAGACATACAAAATACTAATTGAACAAGTGTAGGAACATTGAACTCTGAGTAAACATTCAGTTGTACACCTCTGCTGTAATGTAAATTGTACAGCATACAAGCAAGATGAAGTCATAATAATAAACAAAGGCTCTGATCTATAACATATTGCACACAACCATGTCCTTATTGGAAGCAGTCCTGGACCTGGGATAGGGCAGTGTCAGGCCAGGTTTTGATAGTCCTACTTGGCTGTATAGTCCTTGTATCCCTGTATGCTGGGATCAGGAGTAGTTGGTTGTGATCTAATTGGCCCAGGTGAGGGAGAGGCGCAGTTCTGTATCTGCAAGAACATAGACAGTTAAAAAAAATGGACCAACAGATCCCGTTGCTCTGGACGGAGACCAGTGAAGTATATTAGAAGCACTTTTCCGGTGAGGGCTGAGCGTTACTGCGCAGCCTCCAACTGAGCTTGAAGACGTAGATGTGACGTGAGCAACCTGTCTGAAAGTTGTAAGTCTTCTGGTAGCTGTGCCAAGAGAAATCTCAATTATTCCCAATCTTGCAGAGACAGAGAGCGTAGGTATATGTAAGGAGATAACTTAGGCACAGGCTAATTATTGCTAACTTAAATGATGGTTAACTTCTCCTGTACTGTACGGTAATTCCTCTACTATGTGACAGTAAGTTGCGTGGTTATGACACAATCGTTAGCCTATTTTTACAAAAACGTCTGCTACGGATCCATAACGTGAGATACAAGGTAATGGAGCCTTTTATACATTGTCGTGTTTCTTTAGAAATAAACACTGGACAAATAAAGTCTTTAAACGCTTCAGATGTAAAGTTATTCGCTGTCAAAGTGACGTCAAAATGAATGGCAGTCAATAGGATGCTAACGGCGGGTGAGTGCTTGTTAGCATCAAAATGGCGCCATAGGAGCTACGCGTTGTGGAGAGAGGCTTACCCCCTTGAAGTATACGTGGTCTAGTGTGTTCTTCCCTCTAGTAGCACAATCTACATGCTGGAAAAAGCAAGGAAGTACAGACTTTAAGGACGCCTTGTTAAAGTCCCCTGCTACAATATGTCCCCTGCTACAATATGTATCTCCCCAAAACGCTAGCTGAGAGTTGGAGTAGGATTTGGACAGGCTTGGACATACACACTGCTGTGGACTTGTCTGTCTCGCAAGCGGTTTCAGGAAAGTGGCTGCATGTGTCCGACAATGCACAGAATATTAACGGTACAAGCCTACAGCTGTCCGCGGACACGGAGTGCGCAAAGTGTGTCAGAGTTGCGCCAGTGTTTGTGTGTGTGTGTGTGTGTGTGTGTGTGTGTGTGTCTCGGCCCGCCCCCACGAAGCTCCGACCTGCAGAGGAGCCGAAGCTGCATCTTCGCCAAAATGAAGACTGAAAAACAGAACTATTTTGGTACAAACATTTACTCGCCATGTGGCAGATAGCCATATAGATAGATTTAATTTATTAATTATATATTATTTAAATTTAATATTTAGTGTTAAATAATTGTTAAATGTAGTACAGAGTCTGTAGTCTATCGGACAAACACTCGAGGAATGCTGCAAACATTTGACAGCCAGTACCAATTGCCTGGGAGAACATATACGTGTCACAAACGGCAATTCCACAACTGTACAACAGCGTGAAAGACGACATACTAAAGGAGATCAAAGACATATGTGTGGATATTTAAAATGTCTTCCAGTTCCAGTGTTAAATATTCTTTAGAAATAAAAGTGTATTGATCTTTGAAAAGGTGTACCTGCATTATTATGCCATTATCATTATATTAGATGAAAATGGTCTCGGAACGACAATATTATCGTTTATCGCAATAATTTCTGGGACAATTTATCATCCAGCAAAATTTGTTATCGTGACAGGCCTAGAAACAGCCTTTCTTTTATGTCTATGGAAACAGCTAGCTAACATGATCCTTACCTAGCTACTGCGCATGTGCGACTACAAACAAAGATAGTACAGAAGAAGAGATGTCTCACTCTGTAGCTGAAACAGAGACCTGAACACAGAGTGAAAAGAGGATCTGCAGCAGTGAGAGAGAGCTGTGCAGTACAACAAAAATATGTTTTTTGAAAATTAAACCATGTAACCCTATTCTGGTACAACCTTAAAATACAATTGAGCATAATATGGGAGCTTTAAACCCAGGAAAAACCCCAATATTATTTTTTTCATTATATTGACATTCTTTTTTATCAAATTGGTCAACATTTTACAGTGTGAAACTTGTCAGTGCTCCCTCATGACAGACAATCTAATAAACAGTGTTTCTAAATGTCCTCAAACATATCTTTGATATTTTTGATCTGGTATTCCTTGTTACGTATTATGGGACATGTATACCATTACAAGTATGTATCAGTGATAATTGGCAATTGTATTGGTCTCTTATTTTAAACATACTGACAATGTCACCTGTGAAGATTGATTTGGTCAGTGACACCTGTTAGTTCAGTATTCTTACTTCAGCTTGAGTATTTAGTGTTAAAGATGAATGTGTTGATATGTTAAACATCTCCACCATAGAGCAGCCTGACAACACCGGGAAAGTCTGCTGTATTAAGGTCTTTTCACACGGGGAACGATTGATGTTGCTAGTAATTCATTTTTAATGAGAAGCGAGCGGGCAGGTAGAGACCTGTAAAGGCATAACAGTAGTCAAGTCTACTGAAAATAAAAGTAAGGTGATAGTAGGCTGACTTTGTAATTGTCTTAATGTGGCTGTTGAAATTCAGGTCTGAGTCTAAGAAAGTTTAAGAAAGTTCTGGCACATCCAATTGTTGATTTGTTCAATACTGGTGATATGGTTATGTAAATGTATGTCGTCATCATAACTGTGGTAACTTATTTAGTTGTTTCCATAACCAGTTGAATCATGTAGATGTTAAACAGAAGAGGCCCCAGGATGGAGCCTTAGGCAACTCCGCACGTCATATTTGTCTGTATGAGTAATTATCTTTACACATAGACACAAAGTACTCCCAGTTTAGACATGCCAGTAAACAGCTGGAAGAAGTTGTCAACATAACTTTACCTGAGTGAAATCAGCATGTAGTTCCTTTTTAGATACAGTTTGCTTTATTTGCAATTGTTTCTCAAAAGCATCATATGTCTTACATTGTAGGATATAATGTTAGTGTCCTTTCTCTCACAGAAAGAGTCTTTGTATCAGAATAAAGAAGATCCAATAAAGAGTCCATTCAGCTTTAAAGGTATCACACATAGCTAATGAACAATATGAAGATACATTTCACATTTTGCAATGTGCATCTCAGATCACATTTTCAAAATATGAACAATAACGTTGGCGTCGGTGGGCTTATTTGGTAACATTAGCTATTGTTACCTCTGCTAAGGAAAAATCCAGCAATGGACGGTACCTTAGTATACTCATTATGCCCTCATTTTACATACAGTTTAGCAACAAAACAACATGCTGAGGGATCATTACGTTTTTTCATGTTGGTTTTAAACAGTATGCACCCCCACTAACCCGAAAAAAGTTACATAACACAACATCTCCTGCAGCGCGGAGTCAGAGGCAGAGGGACCGCAGGGTTCGCTAACATTAGCTTCTTGTCTCATCTGGGATCAGATAAACAGTAAATTCATAAAATTCAGTGTCCATAACCTATTTTCCAATCTACTGTAGCTGTCATATTTCATGGGACCAGCGGGAGTGTGTTTTTTTACGTTGCGGCTTTTGTCACTGTTTGTCACCTTGCCTGAGGAGAAGCTGCTGTACTCGCGTTGTTTATTTGGTTGTCATAACTTCACGGGTGATGACGTCCTGTTACTGTTCCAGTTGCTCACCCTCAAAAGGGGAGAGAGCGCGGATGACTGTTCACTTGAGTTCAGTGGAGCAGACAGCTTTGCAGAGACGTATAATTACGACTTCATGACTTTTCATAAATAGCTGAAGCAACAATTTTGTACCGGCGGTGCGCTGCTGCTAAATGTATATAGCGGAAACACTGAACTTCAACAGGGGGGGAATGGGGTGAAATGGTAAGCAGAGAGAACGGTGTCATGGATGGGGTATATGGCGGCAAAAAATAGTCCATCTGCCTTACAAAGATACAATATAATCAAGGTCATCAGACGGAGATTCAGGGTCCTGCAGCAGTGGAGCAAATCTGTTGTCCAGTTGCACACTCGGTTGATGGGGAGGTTTTTTTGTTGCTACTTCTCCCTTTCACACCTGTCCACGGCTGTGTCCTACTAAGTACAGGGGTTGAAGATGTGCTATGAAGTGGGGAGGGGGGGTCTGGGAGTAAATTTTAAGTGTCAAAGGTCGTTTTCAGAATCGCCTACTACATACTACTACCTACATACTACTATTCATTTTGGAATGTTACAAACTCCCAACACAAAACTTTGTTTAAATGATTTCATAAATCTGAAACTTTTAACATAATACACATTACAGAAAAAGAAGAAATAAACAAAAATAGCTTCCTGAAGTTTTATAAAGTAAACATAAATAATAAAGACTGCTGTCCCTGGTGTTGTTTGATGGAAATACTCCCATACTTTGTTGTAGTATTTTCTTTTAACAATCTGTTGTGAGATTTCAGAGAGAGAGAGACTAGGGTTGGGTACCGAAACCTGGTGCTAATAGGGCACCGGTGCCTGAACGACCGGTACTGTATCTACCGGACGGAAAAGCATTTATTTATTATTTCGGTGCCTCATTTCGATGCTCCGAAAACACAAAGACATCTACGAGAAGTAGTGTTAATTTTGTCACCTATTTTTAATTTAGTCTTAGTCTTGTGCCAAATGTCCTTGTTAGTTTTAGTCATATTTAGTCATTCACATAGCTTTTTTTGTTAGTCAAGTTTTAGTCGACTAAAAGTCTCGTCATTTTAGTCAAGTGTTAGTCAAAACATTTTAGTCTTTTTTTAAATAAGTTATTTCTGAGATTATTTCTGATAACCATTTCAGTCAAATAGTGTTTCACACATCTCAAATATTGGTTAAATGTCATAATTACCTGACAGGACAGTACATTGGAGAGACATTTCTGTCCATGCTTAAGGAATGGGAATTTTGTTTATTTTTTTTTTAAGATAATTTTTTGGGGCTTTTCCGCCTTTAATTTTTGACAGGACAGCTAGGTGAGAAAGGGGAGAGAGAGGGGGAAGACATGCAGGAAATTGTCACAGGTCAGATTCGAACCCTGGACCTCTGTGTCGAGTAATAAGCCTCTCAGTACACGGGCACCTGCTCTCCCACTGAACCAACCCAGCCATGAGGAATGGGAAATTGATGAGGAGCGGGTCATGCTTGTGCTCAGGGACAGTGGGGCAAATAAGGTGAAAGGCATGCGCCTTGTTGAGATGCCAGACCTGAGCTGCAGTGCTCACATACTGCACCTGGTTATAAATGATTGCCTTAGTTCCCAGAGAGTGGTGGTGGACATTCTGGCAAAGCTCAAGAAAATTGCTACACACTTCAACCACTCTGTTACGGCACTGCAACACCTGTCTAAAATTCAAGAGGAGCTAGGTGTCCCACAGCATTCTATCATACAGGCAGTACAGACGAGGTGGAACTCTACACTACACATGTTGGTGAGGATGATCGAACAAAAAAGAGCCATCACTACATATGCTAGCGACCATGGACATTTCTCATGTCTGTCAGCAGAGGAATGGTCCATTGTGTCGGACCTGGCAGAGACCCTTGGACCACTGGAGGAGGTGACACTGGAATTCAGTAGAGCAGACTCATCCACATCCTGCATTTTTACCATGAACAGCAGTGTTATACCGTTTACTTGAGTCAGAGGGACCAACCACCAGGGGTATTCAAACCATGAGAAAAACCATGCTGGATAGCTTGCAAAAAAGGTTTGCAAAAGTTAAGGACTCTAAAGAGGTGGTGCTTGCCTGTGTCCTTGACCCACGATACAAAGAGCGTCCTTTGGTACCAGAAATTCGGACAAAAGTGAAAACCTGGCTGAAAGAGGCTATGGAGACCAGTCCACCAGATTCTGCCACTGAAACTCCATCTGAGGAGAGCAATCCCAAAAGGCCTCTGCTGGACTGGAGCTATTGAAGACTGACTGATTCAGTACACTACTGTTCAAAGGACTTTAAGTTTTATATCTTAAGTTTGTATTTTTATAAATTTTATTTATCAGAACTTTCATACATTTTGATGTTCCTTTGTTCTGTTGTGACAATAAAACAAACAAGTTTATTTTTAAACTGCATTATCATATTATGATAATGCAGTTTAAAAATAAACTCTAAACACTAAAAAGTGAGGATAAATAACTTCAAATAACTAATGTTAGGGAAATCTGTTTATGTTTTGTTACGCGTTTCTGGATTATTTTTTTTTTTAATATATATCGGCCGATATATCGGAATATCAGATTTTTAAATCTCCAAATATTTGTATCGATATCGGCCTTAAAAATCCTTTATCGGTCGGGCTCTACTACAGTATAATAAAACACATTTCACTCCAAATGGAGCTTTCTCTCCCACAGACAGGACTTTTTCTCAACTCCCTGAAACGCCTTGCCCACATTACTGTTTGAAATTCCTCCATTAGTGATGTCACTGATCGAGTATGCCAGCCCAGTTTTTCGTATGTGCTGCCCATAGGTGCTGCCTGAGCAAGCACCACAGCTCGCCCAGTGACTTGATGAATTTGGTTGACAATCACAACGGAGTGGCCAGCTGAGCAATCAGAGCAGATTGGGCTTTTCAGGAAGGCGGGCCAAGAGCTCAGACAGAGTGTTTCAGGCAGAAGGAACTGCAACAATGGGCAGTATGAGAAACATGTTTTTTGAACATTAAAGCATGTAAACCTATTCTAGTAGACCCCAAAATTACAAATATGATGTTGAAAATGAGTATAATAGGGGCTCATTAAGGCAAAGCAAGGCAGCTTGATTTGTATAGCACATTTCAGCAACAAGGAAATTCAAAGGGCTTTACATACAACACTAAAAAACAGTTAAAAATCTAAAAACAGATAAAATACAAGAATAAAAGTTACTGTGTTTTTCCAAATCCTGCTGAGACATAAGTCATTTAACCCTTGATATATTCTTAGGTGATAGTAGGCTGACTTTGTAATTAGTCTTAATGTGGCTGGTGAAATTCAGGTCTGAGGCCATGACTACCCCAAGATTTCTGGCTTTGTTCAATGTTTTTAACACTCGATTGAAGCTGAGTGCTGACTTTCAATCGTTCCTCTTTGGCTCCAAAACAACCACCTCTGTTTTTTCTTCATTTAATTTAAGAAAGTTCTGGCACATGCAATCGTTGAATTGTTCAATGCACCTACTCAGTGTGCGTATTGGACTATAGTCCCCTGGCAATACGGTTATGTAAATGTGTTTGTCGTCCGCATAACTATGGTAACTTATTTTGTTGTTTTTCATATTCTGAGCCAGTGGAAGCATGCAGGTGTTAAACAGAAAAGACCCCAGAATTGAGCCTTGGGGAACTCCACACGTCATATGTGTCCGCTCAGATGCATAATTATCTATAGACACAAAGTCCTCCCTATTCTTTAAGTAGGATTCAAACCAGTTTAGTACTGTGCCAGAAAGTCCAACCCAGTTTTCCAATCTGCCTAGTAGTATGTTATGGTCGACTGTTTCACATGCAGCAATGAGATGAAGTAATACTTATACTGAAATCTTGAAAAAAAAGCTCATTAAAGACTTTAACAAGAGCCGTCTCAGTGCTGTGGTGTGGTTGAAAACCTGACTGAAAGGCATCAAAACTGTTGTTTAGTGACAAGAAAAGGGTAACTTGTTAAAAAAAAACAAAAAAAAAACGCTTTTTAAATTATTTTACATAAAAATGGAAGGTTTATCATCCCATAATTTCTCATTAGTGACGTGTCTTTTTAAGAGTGGCTTGATGACCTGTGGGAAGATACCTGAAAAAAAATTTGAAACATTTTTGAAAAAGCCTCCAGTCCTCGCATACAATTGCGTCATATTTGAATTGTTTTTGTGTGGGACACTGTGACAACATATCTTGAACTTGATATGCAGGCACTGACTGCTTGTCTTATTTTCTGAATTTTGTCAGTGAAGGAGGCAGCAAAGTCATTGCAGGCCTTGGTGGATAAAAGTTTAGATGCTACTGGTACTGGGGTTTGTTAACCTATTGACAGTAGCAAACAAAGCATGTAAATGATTATTGTTTTTGGTGATAATGTCAGAGAAGAAGGACCACCTTGCATTCCTCAGTTCCAAATTATAAATGCAAAGTCTCTCTTTATAGGTGTCAAAATGGACCAGGAGATTTGTTTTTCGCCACCTGGGTTCAGCTTTTCGACGCTCTTTTTTTCTGTTCTTACCAGCATGGCATTTCTCCATTGAGATCTTTTCTTTACCAGAGACAGCTTTGACCTTAGTGGGAGCAATGGCATCAATAACATTTGTAATTTTAGAATTTAAATGATCTACAAACTCATTGACTGAGACCCAAGAGAGGGTAGGTGTGGAGGAGAAAAGCTGAATGATTGTTTCACTGGTGTTTTCAGTGATATACCGTTTTCTGATTACTTCTGTTTGAACACTTGTGTGCACAGAGATAGTGCCGTTTAAGAAAACACAGGAATGATCAAAGGGAGCAACATCAGTCACCACAACCTTGGAAATGTTCAGATCCTTGGAGATAATCAAGTCCAGAGTGTGTCCCTTATTGTGTGTTGGCTCCGTCACATGCTGAGTCAGTCCATAGTTCTCAAAAACATAACACAGTTCTTTGGTTCCTCTGTCCTGGTGGTTGTCAACATGAATGTTAAAATCACCAGCAATACCTACATAGTCAAAGTTAATACAGATTATAGAAAGCAGTTCAGTAATGGCATCAAAGAAGGTTGCACAGTATATAGATGGCCTGTAGATATTTAGAAATATAGCTTGAGAGGAGGAGCTCAGCTGAAGAGCCACATATTCAAAAGAAGCAACATTTCCATAAGATATTTGCTTACATTGGAGATACTCACACATTAATACAATACATAATTTAAAAAGCAACACAGCCTACAGGGATTGCCGAGGGGAAGTAAAGTGTGGAGTGTGGATGATTTTAAGCCGACACACGGATTAGTATTAATAGCCGATCCACACATTGATAATAGTGCATTTGTTTTTGTGTGTGTGTGTGTGTGTGTGTGTATATATATATATATATATATATATATATATATGCCTAATATACTGTATATGTATGTATAGTTCTTTTCATACAGACATTGTAGTGTTTTACTGTGTATGTGTATGTACATTTTGCCATGTTGTGAATTGAATTCAAAGTAAATACAGAAGTTGTCATGAACACTGTCCTGCTTATCTGACAGATATAAAGTACAGCGTGTGACAAAACATTGAACAGCTGATGCAGCTGTGCCGCACATCATATTTCATTGACATTGCTTTTAAATGACGGCTCCGAGGAAAAGAGGTCTCATGTTTGTTAAAAATCTCCTGTGGGCAGGAGTAAGATGCGAGCAGAGGAATGGGGGATGCACAAAGTGGGAATTGGGAAAGGGCTCAGGAGTGCTAAACCTTATATTATGGTGATGTACAAAGCTACCACTTAAACAATGAAGACATGTAGCCATTACGCTGTTCACAAACCTGCAGGCCTTCTTTCTCTCCTGGACTGGCAGCAGCTTTTCCATCTGCAGTGCTGGGTGAGGCAGTGAATGCTGTGTAGAGGGCAGGGATGACCCTGGGTCATTCAACTGCAGGGACTGGTTAGAGAAGGTTTTTCCACCTCAGAACAACCCAGATATCATCCACATCCCGGTTGGTCCTCATGGTCTCCACAAACTGCCCCGCTGGACTCATGATCCAGACTCTGGCTGAGGATGGAAACAATTGCAATTGTAACTGATTCATCCTGATGCAGGGTAGTGACTAAGGGCGCTTTCACACCTGCTTCATTTAGTTTGGTTGAATCGCACTAGAGTTTGTTTCCCCCCTTGGTGGAGTTCGTTTGGGCAGGTGAGGACGTGATCAATCACACTCGGGTGCACCAAAAGCGGACCAAACAAGGTGGTCTTGGTACGCTTTCAATCCAACTCTGGAGCAGTTCGTTTGTGGTGAGAACGTGATCAAACCTCAAAAAAGTATTTAGTCAGCCACCAATTGTGCAAGTTCTCCCACTTAAAAAGATGAGAGAGGCCTGTAATTTTCATCATAGGTACACTTCAACTATGAGAGACAAAATGAGAAAAAAGAATCCAGAAAATCACATTGTAGGATTTTTAATGAATTTATTTGCAAATTCCTCGGGAAAATAAGTATTTGGTCACCTACAAACAAGCAAGATTTCTGGCTCTCACAGACCTGTAACTTCTTCTTTAAGAGGCTCCTCTGTCCTCCACTCGTTACCTGTATTAATGGCACCTGTTTGAACTTGTTATCAGTATAAAAGACACCTGTCCACAACTTCAAACAGTCACACTCCAAACTCCACTATGGCCAAGACCAAAGAGCTGTCAAAGGACACCTGAAACTAAATTGCAGACCTGCACCAGGCTGGGAAGACTGCATCTGCAATAGGTAAGCAGCTTGGTGTGAAGAAATCAACTGTGGGAGAAATTATAAGAAAATGGAAGACATACAAGACCACTAATAATCTCCCTCGATCTGGGGCTCCACGCAAGATCTCACCCCGTGGGGTCAAAATGATCACAAGAACGGTGAGCAAAAATCCCAGAACCACACGGGGGGACCTAGTGAATGACCTGCAGAGAGCTGGGACCAAAGTAACAAAGGCTAATGCCAGACATGTCCCCCTGCTTAAGCCAGTACATGTCCAGGCCTGTCTGGAGTTTGCTAGAGAGCATTTGGATGATCCAGAAGAGGATTGGGAGAATGTCATATGGTTAGATGAAACCAAAATAGAACTTTTTGGTAAAAACTCAACTCGTCGTGTTTGGAGGGGAAAGAATGCTGAGTTGCATCCAAAGAACACCATACCTACTGTGAAGCATGGGGGTGGAAACATCATGCTTTGGGGCTGTTTTTCTGAAAAGGGACCAGAACGACTGATCCGTGTAAAGGAAAGAATGAATGGGGCCATGTATCGTGAGATTTTGAGTGAAAACCTCCTTCCATTAGCAAGGGCATTGAAGATGAAACGTGGCTGGGTCTTTCAGCATGACAATGATCCCAGCACACCGCCCGGGCAACGAAGGAGTGGGTTCGTAAGAAGCATTTCAAGGTCCTGGAGTGGCCTAGCCAGTCTCCAGATCTCAACCCCATAGAAAATCTTTGGCGGGAGGTGAAAGTCCGTGTTGCCCAGCGACAGCCCCAAAACATCACTGCTCTAGAGGAGATCTGCATGGAGGAATGGGCCAAAATACCAGCAACAGTGTGTGAAAACCTTGTGAAGACTTACAGAAAACGTTTGACCTCTGTCATTGCCAACAAAGGGTATATAACAAAGTATTGAGATGAACTTTTGTTATTGACCAAATACTTATTTTCCACCATAATTTGCAAATAAATTCATTAAAAATCCTACAATGTGATTTTCTGGATTTTTTTTTCTCATTTTGCCTCTCATAGTTGAAGTGTACCTATGATGAAAATTACAGGCCTCTCTCATCTTTTTAAGTCGGAGAACTACTCCTGTAGTCAGGTGTGCTTAGCAGAGCAGCAAACTGTAGCAGCTTCAATGCTTCTCTCTCAGAAATAGACTGCAGTCAAGCTCGCTGTCCGTCATGCGCATCTCTGTGGTCAAACCATCCGCCTCTAAAATTGGAGATGGACACCGGCAGAGCAGAGCGAAGTCTCGGTGAGCAGATGTAGTAACTTTGCTCGCGAAACAATGTCTGATTATTTCAATGAAATGAGCTGGTGTGACCATGGAGAAGTCCAGAACACAGGACCTTCTTCCTGTATTTACTTTCTTGCTTGCCCCCAGACACACCTGGCCAATAAGAGGAGTGAACGTTCTTCCGTGATTTGTAATGACGCTTGGATTTTTCCAGGTGTGAAACAAAACCGAACCAGGTTTACAAACTCATCATCTGATTTGGACCAAAGCAAACAAACTACAGTAAGCCCACAGGCAGTAAAAAAACGTGTTAGTCTACACTTTAAAAGCTGTGTTATCTTAACTTGTTCTTTCCAAGAACAGCAGGTGCAAATAAATGTGAGCCTTAAATCTGGCACGTTCATGGATGGAACTTGCTTATTTGTGGTGAGCAAAAAATACACATCAACATCACTATGGTCTCTGACAGGCTATGTTACAGTAAGGTTAGGCTAATGTTACAGGCTGACAGCAGCCCCTGTGTGTATCAGTATCAGAAATAGAATGAGAGTAGCGGCTATTTTTATGTGTACCATTGTAACTCATTCCATTTCTACGGTCAATGCACAGTGCCTTGGCGCCATTTTCTTTTGAACTAGTCAAATGACCAAGGAAACCAGTCCGTTCTGCTCTCATTCCATTTCTATGGTCAGTTTCCTCATGTAGCAACAGACACATAATGGAGAACAGAATGAGAAATGTTCGATGTGATACAATATAAAGCATGAGCATAGAGCTATGAATGGAAGCTAGTCATTTCCGGGTTCTCCTTCTCCAGAAACAACATGATATCAAGGAGAGGGTTAACTTCTCCTGCTACAGCTTTCCGACCGTGGTCAGAAAGCACAGGGGAGACACTTTGTTTCTCTCACTATGACTCTAGAGTCGGTACTCGCTCCGAAGCTAATCGCCGTCTCTCTCTCACTCGCTCTACCACACACTCCCCACACACATGCTAATCTCTTAAAGCATAAGCTTCAGGCCACTAACGTAGGCTGGAGTGTGCGTTTTAATTATTTTCCTTGTCCCACAGTGATACAAAAATACATTTGCCAGTGATTATCTTACTGCATATTAAGGGATGAAATAAATCCATGTCATAGCCAAGTGGCAAGTACTTAAGTAAAAATACTGATTCCCCAAAGTTCAGTTCAAAAATCTTTAGAATAATATGCTAATTCATTGTTAGATTAATCAATGACAAAAATAATCGTTACGGACAGCCCTATAGAATAGTGCTGTGTCAATTATGTAGCGTGGCACTGTTCAGTCCCTCCAGGATTTCGCGGCCTTTTTTTGAGATTGTTGCGGCCCAAAATGGCAGATTTTGCGGGAGCTTTTGTAAAAAGTTGCGATAAAAGTTGTGATGTCTTTTGTATGTTTGTTGCAATGAAGTTGCGGGAGACAGTGAAAGTTGCAAAAAAAGTTGAGATTTTTTTTTTCCATAGTTCTTTAAAAATAAAAAGGAAACTTGTTTCGGGGAGAATAAAACTACTCTGGGCTGAGATTTCCTAGTAACCTTACCAAAAAGGCTCAGGATGCTGCAAATGTTGGTATAATATGAAAATGGCTGGTGGATTTAAGTCAGAAAATTATAATTTATTGAATGAATCAAATCTGAACATATGTGTCAGTGGCTTGTTGATCTTTATATTGTTAGTTAATTTCCTTACCAGGCCTGGGACACACATTCATATGGTTTGATAAAGTAACGTTACTTATTGGACTTTAACTTATGATTGCAATTACAATAACGAGAGTAGCTGTCCTCAATTTAGGTCTTTGTGTCGTCTCATCTCCGGTTTTTCCTGCATCCACCGTGTGTGTGTTTGTGTGTGTGCGCGTCAGTAGCGGGGGGAGCTGTATGAGCAGCAGCCCCGCCCCCGCCCGCTGCAGACAGCCGACAGGATTGAAACAGCAGCCGCTGACTTTAGAGTGAAAAAACGTTACAGCGTACATTGATGTTACAATGTATACAGGTTGGCAGGACGGTCTGAAATGTTTTGCACGGTCTTTCACTGTACGTATTGTTGGTAAATGTGAGATGTTCGAGTCTCGTCTTGATATCGGAAACAAGCTCTCTCTCACTCCCGCTTGGTGAGTGGCTCTCAGAGTCACATTATACTGACGTAAAGTCTGGCACGTGGGACTGCTGGGATTGATCGAAGTCGCGGGAAACTCCGGTTATTAGTCAAATTTGCGGAAAAGTTGCGGTGATTGGTCAAAATTGTGAGTCGCACCAAAGTCACGGTGAGTGGTTGAATTTGCGTGAATTGGCGCGATCGTAACATCCTGGAGGGACTGACTGATTGAGAGAGTTCACTTGGCCTGCACCATCACTGACAATCAGTTGTCGCTGTCCACGGTGCTGAAACATTTTAACTTGACTGGCAAACTGTTTTCTTTGTTCTTCAATACAAAGTTGTCAAAAATGTGGCTTTTCTTTGTGTTTTTTTGATATATAGGCTTGCTTGGCACACATTATAACATATGCATTTATCAGCTATTTTACCGTTTTTTAAAATGACTTGGTAGCAGAGGGCCCTGTGATGAAGCTCCGTCCCCACTGTGCTAAGAGCCTAGCTTGCCTCTGCTCCCCCCACTGCCTTATTTAGAACTATTACAGGAAGTATTGTATCCAGATTTTCAATAACATCACTACTAATGACTGAGTCTGTATATATATAATTTTTTTTTTTTAAGAATTTGTTTTGGGGCATTTTTAGGCCTTTATTTGATAGGACAGCTTAGACTTGAAAGGGGTGAGAGAGGGGGAATGACCCGCAGAAAAGGGCTAGTAGTAGTAAACCTCGAGTAGTAAACCTCTATATATGGGTGCCCGCTCTACCAGGTGAGCTAACCAGGGGCCCTTACACACATATAGTTAATAACGCTCGGCCGAGAGCAACAACCGCATGTCTGTGACTACCTGTTCATATGAGGTGAAGTCCTCCTGCGGCCGCCTCCCATCCACCGTATTGGCCAGGAGCCACACGTGGTCGCTCAGGCGCACGCACGGTACTATAAGAAAAACAATAGTTGGAGAGTTGTCACCCAGTGGAGCATGGAGTGTTTAAGCTCACGGCGGAGAGTGAGAAAAAAAAGGCTGAAAACGTCAGATAGTAACACAAGCAATGATAACTAGTCGTTTTGGTGCCTATTCCTAACTCATCGCCGCATGATGCTCACTTAAACGCCGTAGAGACCACCTGGTCTGGGGAATGTGTCCACTGTCATTTCCCCGCTTCCCATTTATTTCTATGGGAGCTGCTGTGCAATGTATTCTGGTAGTGTCGTGAGAAGTTTGGAGAAGTGGGGCATCTGCCTCTCAAAAACTCATGAACATCTTTTAAACTGAGTATAGATATGAATATGCAGCACATGGATGTAAAATAAGAACGGTACAGCAGAGTTTGCAGTTTTGTGCTATAAGCTGTAGCAGGAAAAGTTAACTATACCCGTTTCCCGGTGCGTTCTTGTCTTCGGACGTGACGCATCAGAAGAAAAAAACAAATGCATACTCGCAATGGGTAAGGAATATCAGAAGCAGATTTTCCCGTTCAAAAACAACAAATAATTTTTGGTAGGAAAAGGGTATAAGAATGACTTGTGATTGTTATTCATAGGTTTACTAAAGAGTGACACACCATTATATATCCTGTTACATTGCCACCTGCTGGAGATCCCAATACACTACAAACAGGTTAACTGGCCAATGCTTAACACAGCCATATCAGCGGCTGTAACTAAACAAAACAACTAGGGCTGAACCGATTCCTCGAGTAACTCGAATAATTTGATTAGTAAAAAACCTTGATGCAAAATGATTTGCCTCGGAGCTTCGTTTAATCAGTGTTACCAACGTTGTATCGCTCACGTTGTTTCTGCACGGATGCTTATTACTGTCGCACACCGGGCTGACGCTGCTGGCGACACATGCCATGAAGACTGATTACAAAATGAAGAAAGAGCGTAAATAGTGAGGGAGCGTAAATAGTGAGGGACTAAGAGAAGAGACAGGCTGGAGAAAACGACAGAAAGTGTCCAAAGTTTGGAATCAGTTCAAACGTAATTAAAACGAAAACTCTGTACAATGTGTCTACAGCTAAATCGAACTAGCTTACCACAATAATAGCACGACTTCAGTGCTTTAGCATCTCAACAGAAAACATTGAGTCTATCTTAATCATCCATTCCACGAAGCGGACCCGACAAAAGTAAACCACAGAGTCATATGGACGATGAAACTACACCAAACACAACAACTACCAAAATAAAAGACGTTGTGACCACAATTTGATCTAAAGATCCGACTTGTTGACTATCCCTTCAGAAAAACAGGTGATTGTTGCGCACCATTTTCTCTCACTCTCTCTCTTCACGGAGAAACAGCTGATCAACGATCTACTAGCATAAGTGTAACAGAGCTGTGTGACATTGTAATCAAATATATAAATACAAATTGGTTGAGTATAACTAATATTTACATATAGGCCTATATACAGATCAATCTCAGGTTGAAACTTGTTCTGAAAGTTAAGTTGCACAATTTAAGGTAATGTTTATGTGTGTTTAATGTATGCCTTAGTTTGAGGTTGTTATTGCATTTCAGAAAATGTTTTCTTTAAAAACAATGTAATATGGCACTTACATGCACTTAATATGTTTAGTATTTTGAGAGATGATATTGTAAGCAACGTAGGCAATAAAAATGTTGCTTTTTCCGAAAATTAAACCAAACTATTGTATATTATTGCTCTTCAATAAAACAAAAGTATTTCTTATCCGATTACTTGATTAATCAATGGAATTATCGGTAGAATACTCGATTACATAAATAATCGATAGCCGCAGCCCTAAAAACAACACAAAAATAATCTACATTGGCCCATTATTGGCAGATATATTGCATCATTGATGATCGCGATTGGATTCGGAGGCTAAAAACATCATCAGGGCATCTCTAATTCAAACCTCAATATCTTCATTAGTCTTAAGAACGGAGGATGATGTCCCTTGTCACTACTCACATGGAGGTTTGCGTCAGTGCAGGACCATCATGTATGGGCTTATTATTAATACCCCAAAACATTTCCTCTGAACACTATGGCTGACACTAGTCAGTGTATGACACAGTTCTCACATTTTACTTTATCATGACATAATTAATGAAGCTGAAAAAAATACTAACTGTTTTATAAATTAACAGAAGAGGAAGTCTTTCTTATTGCATGAGGGCAGGCCTCAGAACTGATCTGACTACCTGTGATGAGCTGATCCGTACAGGAGCTAAATCTGTAGATGGAAAAATGATGTGTGGGTGAGTGGTGACATGTTAATGGCAATGCAATTACTCGGGGTGCCATTGCATTTTAATAGTGTCCGCTGTACAGCAGGTTCAGTCTTTAAGAAAGTCAAATTGAGTTTGCATTATCATTTTCAAATGGTTAAGAATGCATTTTAATTGAGACCTACATATTGCTTGTTTAAATGGAAAATTAGGCTGCATTGTTTATATTGAATTTACATTTGAACATTGTCCACTGAAGAGCAGGTTAAGTGTTTGAAAATGAAGTAAAATGGAGTTTTCATTTAAATGTTCATATTGTTATCAAATTGCATTATCATTATAGTCATTTAATGCCCATACAAGGATGTGAAAATGAAAATTGGATTATTGCATTTTCATTAAAATTTTGATTTCAGGAGGGCTTTCAAGCATGTGTCACTGGCTCAGTCTGTCATACCCACATGCTTCAAGAAGTCCATCATCATTGCTGTGCCCAAGAAAACAAGACCAGCCTGACTGAATGACTACCGCCCAGTGGCACTCACCTCTGTAGTGATGAAACGCTTTGAACGAGTCAAGGATCTGGTTTTCACTACCCAGCACAGTGCACCCATGTCTAGCGGCCCTTTGGCGTCATATTTAGATGCGCTTGGTCGGGACTCTTGGCGTCTGGGGTGGGACGTACGTTTAACTTACATGCGGCACAAGAACGTGACAGTTAGGTTTAGGAAAAGATGATGGTTGGGGTTACTAAATGTACGTTTTAGTGACACACGGGACAAGAATGGGACACAAACCCCTGGTCTTCTGGGTGAAAGTCCTATGTTGTTTGACCCGTACACCACCCCACCCAACTTTTGAAACACTTTTGTACTACTCACTACCTTTATCTCTCTTTATACTACGTCATCTTTCAGCGCCGCGGTTGAGCTGCTGCTCTGCCCGGTGTGTTCCATACAGATGCTAAAGGGTGATTTTTGCGTTGCTAACGCTGAGAGCCACTGACCAGGCTTCATTTTGTTACGAGTTGGGAGTGAGAACGGGTTGACAGTTTGCATACCGTCCCAACCAATCAATGGAAGATACCATAGCACACATCCTCCACACCATCTCACCTGGAAAAGAAGGGAACCTGTGTAAGAATGCTGTTTATTGACTACAGTTTAGGGTTTAACACCATTGTTCCCTCCAGGCTAGTCACAAAGCTCAAGGAGTTGGGATTAGACACCTCATTGTGCATGTAGATTCTTGACTTCCTGACAGTTAGGAAGTTAGATATTAGTTAGTTTAGTGTCCCCGTGGGGAAATTAGGTTGCAGCAGAAATCACAAGGCACTTTTAACAACAAAAGACAAGAAAACAGAACAAGGCAGGCAGACCCCAGGTGGTGAGGGTGGGTGGACACACCTCTTCCACCCTCATCCTTAACACCGGAGCACCCCAGGGCTGTGTTTTGAGCCTCCTGCTGTACTCACGACTCCAGGTTCAGGTAACTTTATTTGTACCCATAGGTCAATTTGTTGCACAGTTAAAAAGTGCAGGGCAGTTTGTTTTGGTATAAAGAAAACTTGTTTCAGGGTCGCACCAAATTCACAGAGATTGGTTGAATTCACGTGAATTGGTGCGATCGCGACATCGCAAATTCCTGGTAACCCTGTTGAGGTGGGGAAGAAGGTATCAGATACACCAGGCAGCACTGAGAGGCTCAGGAGGAGCTTCTACCCTCAGGACACTAGGATCTTATGGACACTACCCAAGACTACTATGATGAATCATGCACAAGTTGAAGGAACTGATGTGGTTACATTTCACTGGAATTGTAACTTGTATGTTTTCATGTGATAAATAAAATTAATTGATTCATTAAATTGGAATATTCAGGCTAAAGTCTAGTACAACTCATTGATCACATTTAACATTTTTTAATTGAAAAAAAGTTTTGTAAAAAGTGTTTAAATTAGCAGCAAGGTATCATGTTTTGGTGTCAGTACAGAAACGTAGGTGTCACATTGGCATAAGTATTGACAGATTGAATACCCAGTCCTAATATTTTTCTTCTGATGAACATTAGATTTTTATTTAAACTGTTTTCCTAATTCTTTTGTATTGTTTCTTTACTTCAGCTCCCTATCCTGGCCTCCTCTGTTGTCAGCCTTTATTTCCTGGAGCTGACGGATATTTTCCAGCCGGTGCATTATGGGTACAGTTGTAATGACCGCAGTCTGTCTCTGCCGTACATCCTACCCAGACAGGAAGTCTGCCCACTGCCTCTGCTCTTCAGCTTGGCCTTCGCTGCTCCCACTGCCACGGTAAGTAAACCTTCACACTGGACCTGACTATACAGTATATAATATGTACATGTGGCTAACACACTGTAGAGCACACCAATATTCCACTATCATATTTGATTCAGGTCATGTAAACAGCATATTCAGTCTGGATATTCAGAATAAGGCTTTTTCTGAATTTAGCATTTTTCCGATTTAAGGATCTGACACACCAAGCCAACGGCCAGGAACTAGTGGCGACTGTGGCTGACTGTGGCCTCTTGTCGGCCCTCGTCGCCTTTGTCTTGGCCAAAAATTAGCACTGGAACACACCGCAGAGACTACAGCCGACGGCCAAGTAGCACATACGTTCTCTGCCTGTGTGAGAGGAAATGACTCTCCAATCCAGCAGGCGGTGGTAATCTATTCGTCATTCGACAAGGGAAACCGAATAACGTTGCTATGATACCCACAACAAACAGTGTTTGCTCGATCAGCGGCAGAACCGAACAGAGCCTACGGTCCCTCTGCTTCACTCCCCGACGGGAAGACAACGGACACAGGGAGGTGGCTAACCACACTGTCCCTCTCCCTGGCTGTCATCCATTCTCTCGGCAAATAATTCTCCCTACGGTGGGAGCGACCGAACGGCCTGCTGCTGGCTCGTTAGCTAACGTTAGCTTGCTAATTTCCTCCACCCAACATGCCTTCATCCTACAGTGGCTACAGAAAATTTGCCAAACAAAATTGTCACTCATCTGGCGATAGCAATTTGCTTTCCTTCGCTTTGACAAGAGCGTGTGAATTAAACATTAAGTTCTTACATTTGACTAATTTAGAGGCTGGCGGGCTGGGTGGTAAGCTAGCTTGCTTGCTAGGGGGCTAATTGTTTAGCGGTCTATTATGGTCTTTATATTAAATATCACGGTATAGAATATTAGTTTATTAACGTTAGTTTATTTTGTAATATGTAGGTATGTAGCGATCTTTTAAAAATAAATATGCCTACACAAGTAGATATGTATATCTTGTTGTATGTTTACCATCTTATGGACATAATGTGCAAAAATAGATATTCCAATCCTTCAAACCTGTGTTTTTTAGAAGACGCATTCAAATGTAATTTTTGACCAGTTTTGACAGTTCTTATGTGTATTGGATTGATCAGATGAGATGTAAATTTTTGTTTTCCTCACGCTCGTTTTCAAGCTGAACAGCCAATCAGATGAATTGGCTGTTCAGCTGACAGCGGACGACACAGATTCAACATGTTGAATCGGCCGAAAAAAGGCCGACAAAGGCCGACACTTGGCGACGGTGCGGGACACACCGCACAAACTAGGACGACGGTCGGTCGCCTTTGGCCCAATTAGGAACGACGGCCGATGGCAGGCTTGGTGTGTCAGGGCCTTAAGACGTGGGATATTCCGGTATTATTCTAGTTTTAGAAGCATTCTTTGGACATGTAAACAGGGAAAATGCGTCTCAATCAGGGTTTTTACTGAAGTTTGTGACAGGTCACGGCCAGTTTGCGTTGCTATGGTTGTCGTACACAAACCCACCAGCCAACAGTTTTCAGGGCTGTGGTAGAGCTGCATGGCTAAAAGAAAATAAGGAGAAACACAGCTACTTTTAAACATTATCAAAGACTTGGATATCAACAGGTTTTTGGATATGAGCCGACCTTTCAAAGAAGCTGGTTGAAGGAATGAAAGAAGGATGCTGTGTTCACACACTCCAACAAGTCCACCAATGTGGCTAAACGAGCGCCTGACTAAAAAGTAGAGGTCGACCGATTAATCGGCCGATTTTTGGCATTTTTTTACATAATCGGCATCGGCCAATATCCCAGTAAATCAAGCCGATTAATAGGCAGGCGCATCTGCGGGCAGCCTAGTGTTAAAAACATGAATAGGTGACATTTTTTACAGCGCACTCAGACCAGCTGCCTCCAGCCCCTCCCCTCATGAAGTCTTGCGCCGTGTGTCTCGCACAGTCACTTCAGGCTCAGATGCTACCGTTAGCAGTAGCATATTGCTGGTGTTCCTGCCTTGGGATTAACTGTACTAATAAAACCATACAAAACACCGCGGCCACACCGCTGTGGAAGCTCCCCGAATGTCATTTATCAGAGTCTGGTTGTTACCTCTGTCCGTGGCAGTCTTATCCACTCCTATTAACGGAGCTAATCCTTGCTAACAGAGCCTTCAGTTCTCCGTGCCTGTATCCATTAACTGCATCTATGGACTCGAGCACGAATAAAACCCTTAATTTTATTAAATTGGCTGGACGAGTTTTAAATTACAACTAAGAGTTGTTTGAATGACAGAAATCTGCTCAGATAAGATCCTAATGAGTGCAACAGGACATGTAACAGTAGGATCCCCAAAACACAGATAAAACACTTCGACAAATGAACAATGATCTAACAAACAAGGTGAACAAGAACTGACTTTAGAGAGCCCTAGTCTGATGTGATTCAACAGGAGTTAGGAGGAAATAGTGTTGAGATTAATAATAACATGTGAAGCTTGCAGATTTGTATTCTCAGAAGTTTAATAAATGCTGCTAAGTGCACTAAACTTTATTTTTTCATTGAAAAGTTTATTTGACAGTTTATTTTCTTCTTACCTGTTTCGTTTATTTAATATATTTTTCATACATTATTTATACAATATACAGTATGTTTTTACATTATACATTTTTAATTGAAGTATACAAGTGTAGATTGGTGAAGTGTTCAATAAATGTTTTTGTTGAGAAATTCTGTGTATATTAGTGTTACATTTTATCTTTCAAATAGAGGTTTAAAAACAAGCACATATCGGCCAAATATCGGCCAAAAATAAATCGGCAGCATTTATCGGCCATCGGCTGACCCTGATTTCTAAAGATCGGCATCGGCATCGGCCAGAGAAAACCCATATCGGTCGACCGCTACTAAAAAGATACGTCTTTAGCTGCTTTTTAAAAATATCAACAGAGGCAAAAAAAAAACGTGGCAAAGAATTCCACAGTCTAGGAGCCGCTGTTTCAAAAGCTCTGTCACCTTTAGATTTCAGCTTTGTGCGGGAAAGAGCCAGTTACTGATGATTTACTGAGGCAAGTAAAAAGGGAATTACAATAATCCAAACACGAAGAAACACAGGTATGGGAATATACGTTGTTATAATGTGCTGCATATTGTGCTAACCAAAACACCACGAACTGCTGGCTTTCAAGAATTCACCATCAAATTTGAAAAAACACATAGAGGTAAATGCATCTTTTGTTGTTATCAAAAGCTATTTGTTGTTTGTTTCAGTAACGTTATTAAGTTTACGTTTATGGTCAGTTACATTTGTTCTCCTGCTAGCAATGACGATGCCTTGGTTCGCTAGTATTTAGTTAAGTAACCCAAGTAACGTTAAGGTTAGCGAGCGCATCTGCATCTATAGCTTTATATTAAAAATGAATTCAGTAACTTGATTTAGTGTAACAGTGCTGTAGTAACGTTAACGTTACTTAAGGCCGTTCTTGTTTTCGAGACCACTTAAGTTAATGTTACTTGGTCTCAAATCAACTTTATTTTGGGCTAATGTTAACGTTAATGTCTCAAACCTCTCAGACGAAGTTAGAGGACTTGTGTTTAAATTCTCACAGAATCACAATTTAATTCATATCTTGCTACTCAGTCAGAATCTTATTAACCTGGAGTCCCAGTCTCTGTCACAATAATCATATGTGATGTTTTAGGCCTATTGGCAGACAGCCATTAAAAATGTAGGCAATGGCATATAAAGAGCCTTTTTTTCCATGTCCACTGAAGTCTCTCAGCTTGCACTCTAGTAACATTTGTGTGGTCCAGGTAGCTTTGCATAAAAAATGGTTGTCATTCACAAGGCTACTTTTACTTTAAGTACATTTCCAAGCCTGTACTTCTGTTACTTTTACTTGAGTGAAGAAGTTAAATCAGTACTTCTACTTTTACCAGACTATTTTTTAACACAAGTATCTGTACTTCTACTTGAGTACGGGAAGTGTTAACAAAATTAAATTGTGGGATCAGTGGTAGAGCAGGCGCACATATACTGAGAGGTTTATGCCTCGACGCAGAGGTCCAGGGTTCGAATCCGACCTGTGACAATTTCCTGCATGTCTTCCCACTCGCCTTCCCCTTTCTCACCTAGCTGTCCTATCAAAAATGAAGGCAGAAAAAGCCCCAAAAAAAATAATCTAAAAATTGAATTGAATATCATCCACGTAGCAGTGATATGAAATACCTTTACATTTGCTGATAATGTGTCCATTATGGGAGAAAAACATCGGTCCCAGAACCGAACCCAGGGGCACCCCACATGATAAGGCAGCAAACTCAGACATACAGTATAAGGGCCAACAGCCACAGAAATACTCCTGCCCAACAAATATGAAGAAAACCAATCAAGGGCTCTCCCAGAGATCCTCTCTACCATAATGTGGTGATCAACAGTATCGAAGGCTGCGCTGAGTAGAGGTCGACCGATCTTTAGAAATCAGGGTCAGCCGATGGCCGATAAATGCTGCCTATTTATTTTTGGCCGATATTTGGCCGATATGTGCTTGTTTTTAAACCTCTATTTGAAAGATAAAATGTAACACTAATATACACAGAATTTCTCAACAAAAACATTTATTGAACACTTCACCAATCTACACTTGTATACTTCAATTAAAAATGTATAATGTAAAAACATACTGTATATTGTATAAACAATGTATGAAAAATATATTAAATAAACGAAACAGGTAAGAAGAAAATAAACTTTGTCAAATAAACTTTTCAATGAAAAAATAAAGTTTAGTGCACTTAGCAGCATTTATTAAACTTCTGAGAATACAAATCTGCAAGCTTCACAGAAAGTGACATGTTATTATTAATCTCAACACTATTTCCTCCTAACTCCTGTTGAATCACATCAGACTAGGGCTTTCTAAAGTCAGTTCTTGTTCACCTTGTTTGTTAGATCATTGTTCATTTGTCGAAGTGTTTTATCTGTGTTTTGGGGATCCTACTGTTACATGTCCTGTAGCACTCATTAGGATCTTATCTGAGCAGATTTCTGTCATTCAACAACTCTTGGTTGTAATTTAAAACTCGTCCAGCCAATTTAATAAAATTAAGGGTTTTAGTCGTGCTCGAGTCCATAGATGCAGTTAATGGATACAGGCACGGAGAACTGAAGGCTCTGTTAGCAAGGATTAGCTCCGTTAGTGGTTAGCTCCGTTAGCGGTTAGCTCCAGTTAGCTCTGTTAATAGGAGTGGATGAGACTGCCACGGACAGGGGTAACAACCAGACTCTGATAAATGACATTCGGGGAGCTTCCACAGCGGTGTGGCCACGGTGTTTTGTACGGTTTCATTAGTACAGTTAATCCCAAGGCAAGAACACCAGGAATATGCTACTGCTAACGGTAGCGTCTGAGCGTCTGAAGTGACTGTGCGAGACACACGGCACAAGACTTAACGAGGGGAGGGGCTGGAGGCAGCTGGTCTGAGTGCGCTGTAAAAAATGTCGTCTATTCATGTTTTTAACACTAGGCTGCCCGCAGATGCGCCTGCCTATTAATTGGCTTGATTTACTGGGATATTGGCCGATGCCGATTATGTAAAAAAATGCCAAAAATCGGCCGGCCGATTAATCGGTCGACCTCTAGCGCTGAGATCAAGCAGAACCAGGACAAACAATTGCCAGGGTAAGAGGACATCGTTATGTCAGAGATTTTAAGAGCGGTCTCTGGAGTGCTTCTGACGAAATCCTGACTGAAATCAAATATAGGTCGAAACAACCTTTTCTAAAAAAAATTATATGAAAGGGAGCTTTGAAATAGTTGCTGGGTAGGGTTGGCTCTAGGTTCGGTTTTTTAAGGAGAGGCTGAAAAACAGTCTGCTTAAAATTAAAAAAAAAGTTAGAAAATAAAACATAAAACAGAATAAACCCATGGCATTAACAACAAGACAAGCTAGCTATCAGCCATGCCATTGCCCCCAGATCAAGGCTTTCAAGACTTTCTCAAGACTTTTCTCAACAAGACTTTCGGGAACAAAGGATCCGCCATGTGTACTGTCGGCTGCAGCCTGAAGTAGAGAGCTGAACGGTGAACAGGATGAGAAATGATCGCTGTGAAACAAAGTCAATTCAGAGGGCAGTGTAGCCCACTTGTGTTAGCGCCATCCTGTGGTGTTCAGAGGACGAAGCACTGAAGGACTACACTCAGAGTTGGAAATGAGATTTACACATTTCTTTCTCATTTAATGTAGCACATACATTAGTTTAGTTTAGTTTAAGTTTCACTGGGGCTACTTAGTAGTTGTCCTTAGTGGTCCCCATAGGTTTTTGTGAGACTATGGGGGGTGAACCTCTGACCCTCTAGGGGAGTCAGGGGGCCTGACCTGTGCAGGAGAGTACGAGAGGAGAGATGTTTTTATAAGTTTCTGTGTTCAGTACGTTTGTAGCTCCTAACAGAATCTCTGTGGTTTGAAGTTTAGTTTATATTATATCTGCTTTATTTTACATTTCATCGTTTGCTAGGAGTTACATTACTGCTGATGAAGCCCCAGAATTTCCTGAATTTATAATTCATACATTTTAGTATTCATAATAAAAGCATTCAAATACCAAAATAATGGGGGACTTTTATTGTGAAGAACTTATTGGAAATGAAACCGTTTCACAGCCGCTGCGTTGACCACTCAGTTCGCCGTCAACTCCAGACAGCGCTGTGTAGCTCTGTTAATGCGAGACTAATAAATAACAGAAGAAGACAACGTAATAGCAGGAAGTTTTGTAGTAATGTCCTACATATTGGTATATTCAGGGACGTTTTATGAAACTAAAAATTACATTATTTTCAAGGCAATAGCGCTGCAGAGAGCTCTGACAGCCAGGGATATAAGAGCAGGCAGCATGCAGGAACAAAAACAGACGCATCACTAACGGTATATGATAATAACCAATAATCCAAAAAACATGATTCACTCCGTGCTGTCCTGGCCAGGACTCCCTTAAAAAAAAGATTCTGAATCTCAATGGGATTATTTCCTGATAAAATAAAGGTTAATAAAATAATAAGTAACTTCTGCAGTGACCCTATCCTTTTGCTGTCATACATTGTTAATGATAAAAGTGTGTCTTGAATAGTGGATACTATGACATTAGTTATAGTTATAGTTAGTTACTTACCCACAAACAATGTTGCCAATGACTCTTGGACATATTATAATCTTGTCTCGGATGGAGCCGTGAACATTCCAGTATGTGTGTGTGTGTGTGTGTGTGTGTGTGTGTGTGTGTGTCTTCTCTGGAGAGTCGCCACCTTGCCGTGGTGGAGAGGCTTGTGTGTACCTGAGATCCCAAGAGCAATGCCGTCTTGGCGGTAAGGTCGAGGTGCCAGGCGAAGCGCGACTCAAGAAAAAGACCTCAACAGCAAAGCTGACGGAGGATGGTGTCTGAGTACCTAGGTGGATCACTACAATGGCTGTGGACGTGGAAGAAGGCTGCAGCAGAGATGGGCCCTGATGGGATCCCTGCCGAAATCCTGAAGGCTGGAGGTGCTAGCCTTCATCAGCATAAACATGCCCTCATCATGAAAATCTGGGACCAGGAGGTGATACCATCAGACCTCAGGGATGCACTTATTCTTTTCAAAAAGGGTGACAAAGCAGATATGTGGTACAGTGTTTCACACAGAATTAGATTCCATTTGCGGTGGTAGCTGACCCGGGGGGGGGGGGGGAGTGTCCACGCGCGGAAAGAGGTGCATAATTCTTATATTAATTATACTGCAAATATTTTTGGCAACTTTGTATAACAGCTTCTGCCCACAGTCCCATTCACAAGGCTATAAGGGTGCAGGGGCAGTTACAGCACACAATGTAATCTTTCAACAAGTTGTTAACTTCTTGAAAATTGAAAATTAAAATGTTTGCAACTTACCCAATTACCCTAGTGGGGATTGTTTTGTGTCTCTTACACATAAGTCAATATTGACTAGCAGGTAATGTTAACGTGGCATGCTAACCTTGACAACGCAGCTGATAACGTGCTAATGTTATATCCTTACTAGCAAACGTTAGGCGTCTTACATTACTAATAACATGCTAATAACTTCTTTGAATTTCTATGAGATTAAAAGCGTGTTAAGAACATAATACATTAACCTTAACTTGAATGCATCCGTCACACAAATTTATGGTGAAAGCATCTTAATTTATGTCAAGGAAAATACAAAATTCTGCAGGTAACAATTACAATTCGTAATTCATCCGTAAGGGAAGGGGGCTTTTGCATCTGACAACAAAGTCCAGATCATTTGATAAGTATGAACAGGGCATAACCGTATCTTTTTCCCAAGGAGCACGTTTTGCTCCTCAGTTGAAAAATGTAGGAGTGACTTACATAAGGTAATTGCTATTACTGTTGTAGCTATTTGTACAAAAATACAATAGTGTTATGAAAACAAAACATTATGAAGTGTAATATTTTCTATTTTGAAATATTGATAAATTGTCAGTGATGTTGAATAGCCTATAGGCCTACAGTAGTGTAATGGACCACACCTACAGTTCGGTAGGCATGTGATCTGCGGATTAATTGCAAATGTAACCATCATAGTGTGAAATACAGCTTAACTGATGCTGTCACGTAAACGGGGCTCAGCACAGAGGCGGCGCGAGACCACGTCCCTGCATATTCAGGGAGTCAGGTCAATGCCGCTACAGCACTCAAAACTTTGAGTTTCATGCATAGGCTACTCCCATATGGCTCGCATCAGGTGTTAAAATGAACTGTACCAAAACACGGAAAAAAGGACTAACTTACTTTTACAGACTCAATTTAATGGTCTTTGGTGTTTTTTCCCCAACGTCTCCTCCCAGGCAGCACGGCAATGGTTATGTTTAGGGTTAAGGTTAGGGTTAGCTGCCTGGAAAGCGCCGTTGGAGGCAAAAAACACCATCGAGCCAATTTAATACTGATGGACGGCAGCGTAGCCAGACAGCAGTCGGACCTCTCGCGGATGAAGAGCTCTGCATCCAACAGCAGCGATTTCTCGCTGCATCGCCGGTCCCCAGAGCAGCATAGTCACCGGAAGAGTCCAGTACAGTCTGACTCTGCAAACGGAGATACCATCAGCGCTATACAGCGGAGTGTTCATTTCCAGTCAAATCAGCGCCAGCCGCATGTGTGTATACAGTAGTGACCGTGGATGAGGGTGTAAGAGGGAAGCTGGCAGCTGAAAATCAGACATTTTGGCGCTCGTGATATTCCTTTGGCGCTGGCTAAAACCGCTTTAAGGGGCGCCAAAACTTTCTCTATGCAGTGAAAACCCTGAATAAATACCGATAATAAATTCATAATACTAACCATTAAACTCCGGATGGTCTCCAGCCATCTTCTCTGCAGGGGAAAAGATCGATATGGGAAAAAGCAACTTCTTCTGCTGTGTGTTAATTAGCGGCTCGCAAACCAAGTTTAAGGCTCATACTGCCACCTACATTACTGTATTGGAGTGTGTAGAATAATCAATGGCATTAATTAATGTTAATTAATTAATTAAAATCTGCACGGAGGAGTTATTCACAGTCGGGTCTGTTGTGTTTGTGTGCAAGAGAGAGAGAGAGAGAGAGAGAGAGAGAGAGAGTATATACGGAAGTATGTGACGGTCAACATTGATTGCGTGGCGGGCAGCCACAAATATATCAATGTACAGTGGGGCAAAAAGTATTTAGTCAGCCACCAATTGTGCAAGTTCTCCCACTTAAAAAGATGAGAGAGGCCTGTAATTTTCATCATAGGTACACTTCAACTATGAGATACAAAATGAGAAAACATAATCCAGAAAATCACATTGTAGGATTTTTAATGAATTTATTTGCAAATTCCTCGGGAAAATAAGTATTTGGTCACCTACAAACAAACAAGATTTCTGGCTCTCACAGACCTGTAACTTCTTCTTTAAGAGGCTCCTCTGTCCTCCACTCGTTACCTGTATTAATGGCACCCGTTTGAACTTGTTAACCGTATAAAAGACACCTGTCCACAACCTCAAACAGTCACACGCCAAACTCCACTATGGCCAAGACCAAAGAGCTGTCAAAGGACACCAGAAACAAAATTGTAGACGTGCACCAGGCTGGGAAGACTGAATCTGCAATAGGTAAGCAGCTTGGTGTGAAGAAATCAACTGTGGGAGAAATTATAAGAAAATGGAAGACATACAAGACCACTAATATTCTCCCTCGATCCGGGGCTCCACGCAAGATCTCACCCCGTGGGGTCAAAATGATCACAAGAACGGTGAGCAGAAATCCCATAACCACACGGGGAGACCTAGTGAATGACCTGCAGAGAGCTGGGACCAAAGTAACAAAGACTACCATCAGTAACACACTACGCCGCCAGGGACTCAAATCCTGCAGTGCCAGACATGTCCCCCTGCTTAAGCCAGTACATGTCCAGGCCCGTCTGGAGTTTGCTAGAGAGCATTTGGATGATCCAGAAGAGGATTGGGAGAATGTCATATGGTCAGATGAAACAAAAATATAACTTTTTGGTAAAAACTCAACTCGTCGTGTTTGGAGGGAAAAGAATGCTGAGTTGCATCCAAAGAACACCATACCTACTGTGAAGCATGGGGGTGGAAACATCATGCTTTGGGGCTGTTTTTCTGCAAAGGGAACAGGACGACTGATCCGTGTAAAGGAAAGAATGAATGGGGCCATGTATCGTGAGATTTTGAGTGAAAACCTCCTTTCATCAGCAAGGGCATTGAAGATGAAACGTGGCTGGGTCTTTCAGCATGACAATGATCCCAAACCCACCACCCGGGCAACAAAGGAGTGGCTTCGTAAGAAGCATTTCAAGGTCCTGGAGTGGCCTAGCCAGTCTCCAGATCTCAACCCCATAGAAAATCTTTGGAGGGAGTTGAAAGTCTGTGTTGCCCAGCGACAGCCCCAAAACATCACTGCTCTAGAGGAGATCTGCATGAAGGAATGGGCCAAAATACCAGCAACAGTGTGTGAAAACCTTGTGAAGACTTGTGAAGAAAACGTTTGACCTCTGTCATTGCCAACAAAGGGTATATAACAAAGTATTGAGATGAACTTTTGTTATTGACCAAATACTTATTTTCCACCATAATTTGCAAATAAATTCATTAAAAATCCTACAATGTGATTTTCTGGATTTGAAGTGTACCTATGATGAAAATTACAGGCCTCTCTCATCTTTTTAAGTGGGAGAACTTGCACAATTGGTGGCTGACTAAATACTTTTTTGCCCCACTGTATATCACTGTGGTAATTACAGGGAATTTTCCCTCCTATCCACCGGGAAGATCACCCGCATTCTTTTTAAGAGATTCCTCCCACTATCAGAAGAGATCCTCCCTGAGTCACAATGTGGCTTCCGTCCTGCCTGTGGCACAACTGACATGATCTTCACAGCCAGACAGCTACAAGAAAAATGCAAGGAACAAAAACAATCACTATACATGGCCTTCATAGTTCTCACCAAAGCTTTTGACTCCGTCAACCGCCAGGCCCTCTGGACAATCCTGTCCAGGTGTGGATGCACTGAAAAATCTATCAGGATCCTGAGACTCCTACATGACAACATGTCAGCAGCTGTCTTCTGCAATGGATCTGAGACTGAACCTTTTAAGATTGAAACCGGAGTCAAAAAAGGCTGCATCATTGCCCCCACTCTCTTCACAGTCTTTATAGCAGCCATCCTCCATCTCATTGGAAACAATCTACCCACCGGTGTCCAGTTTGTCTTCAGAACAGATGGCAAGCTATTCAACCTAAACAGGTTTAAAGCTAAATCGAAAGCTCTCCCACTCTTCCATCATGGAGCTGCAACATGCAGACGATAATGCTATTGCAGCCCACACAGAAGAAGATCTTCAGGCCACAATCAATGCATTTGCTAGCGCTTACAAGCTTCTTGGACTGACCCTGAACATCAAAAAGACCAAGATCCTCCACCAGCCCCCACCAGACATCTCCGCACCTCCGCCAACAATAACAATTGCAAATGAATATCTTGAGAACGTGGATCACTTTCCCTACCTGGGTAGCCACCTCTCCTTAAAAGCAAACATTGACAGTGAAGTACACCACCGAATCGGCTGTGCAAGTGGAGCATCTGAAGACACACAAGAAGGACACACCCCAGGAGGACCATCATACTCGATTCCGAGTGATCGCCGATAGGGTTGGGTATCGTTTGGATTTTTACGATTCCGATGCCTAACTGGTACTTTTAAAACGATTCCGATTCCTAAACCGATTCTTGAAAAACTGAAAAATGACATCGAAGAAAGGCTCTTTTATAGAGTTTTCGCTTTAGGCATTTTAAATGCACTAAAAGCTAGCTAGCTAACGATTGACTAGCAGAGCAAGTGTAATATGTTTACTAGCGATCACGTGCAGTGAATGGTTAATATGCTTTTACGTCCGTTTGTGTGATTTCTGCTCGGACTCAGATATGTTGTTGCTTGGAGAGATTTCCTGCTCCCAGCTTCAGCCCTTCTCATCGCACTCAGGCTGCTTCTGTGTGCTTGCGAATCTTCTATCGGATTTCTCCTGCACTCCTGGATTTTTTGTGTTACAACCCTGTTAAAGTCCCCCAACCAACAGAATGCCAGTTGTAGTGTTAACCAATTTCCTGATTTAACAGGCTGCACTACAGTAATGTCATTTTCTGAACTTACCATACTGTTCTTGCTGCTATTTTATTTGCCTTTACCAAGTATAGTATATCAGTATATCAGTATATCCACATTACTGATGATTATTTATCAAAAAATCTCATTGTGTAAATATTTTGTGAAAGCACCAATAGTCAACCCTACAATATCTGTACCAAAACAGATATTGATATAAGTGTGACTGTATTTCACTGTAGAGGATTCCAACAACGGGACGTACAACTGTCTGCCGCTAGAGCTACGAGTTAAAAGACACAAACTAGCACTATGGTCACTGCTGTTGCCGGAAAACAACACAGACGGGACTAAATGGTGCGTTTACTTAACACTGGTAAACCTCATGATGCATTCAAAGTGATTGTAAAATACCCTTTTGTCATCTGTTTTTCGTCGTTTAACAGCAATTTACTGGTGAAAAAAGTTATTGTTGTAAATTATTGGTTTTACATTTATAATCAATTATTAAAATTTCCCCCTTTTTTGTGCTGAGCCGAAAATTGATCTGATCCGTGACTCAAAACTGTGATCCGATCCGAACCGTGAGTTTTGTCATCCGTTGCACCCCTAATCGTGATATTTTATTTTCTTCATATGACCCAGCCCTAGTGTGCCAATGAATGCTCCAGAAATATTTCATTTATTCAGCGGATCAGTGAGCCAAATTTATCTGATGATGTAGCATCTGCATTGCCAACAATCTTTTTTTTCATTCTTTTTTTTCTGTGCAGATTCTTATAGGAGAAGCCATTCTGTACTGCTATCTCTCCAGGAGGTCATCAGCCACGCAGACTGAGGCCAACATCAACGCTGCAGGCTGTAATTTTCAACTCCTACATCCGCAGGGCCGTCCGCTTCATAGGTGGGAGAACACAATACACGCTACTGGTTATATGCATTTTCTAGCACAGAAACAGAAAGAAACAAATGACAACAGGCAACAGCTGTAACAGTAAAGATACTTTAACACATACACTGCAAACCTGAGATTATGTAGACATTACCCGGCAGAGCTGTACGTGACAACGCAAATGTCTGAATCACTCGATCAGACATCCAACGGTGTTTACCCTGCCAGCTCACTATTACAAAATCTGTGAAAAAATTACAGCAAGCGAGTGCAAACCTAGAAGAAAACATACAAAATCATCAGACACATTCAAGGAACGGCTCTGTGAAGCCGTGGAATCGGTGTCATGTCCTGTCTGCTGCACACTCTACCCAGCGCCACCCCTCGTCTCGAGTATTTCCAGAAGGTGGGAACCAGGGGTTGATGCATAGGCTGTATAAATGAAGCTAAAACATCTGGATGGCCCCCTGGTGACTGGCTGCAGTATAGGTCATAAGCCCTGCCCCCTCCATGTTAGCGAATGCTGGTGGGATGTTGTTATAGGCCACCAGGTGTTCTACAGTCAGTATTTAGATAATTTATGTGAAATGATTGAAATAGTATGTGATGTAAATAATGAGATTTACCTCCTGGGAGACATAAACATTAATTTACTTTCATCAAGCTGTCCACTAAAAAAGAAACTTCTCACTGTAACCAGTGCCTGTAATCTGGTTCAGGTCATTAATCAACCTACCAGGGTATTCGAGGACAGTACAAGAAGTATATCATCCACATGCATTGATCACATTTACACTAATGCTGTAGAATTGTGCTCAAAAACGGTGTTGTTTCCCATAGGATTTAGCGATCAAAATCTAGTAGCAATATCCAGGAAAGTTAAAGTTCCAAAGGCGGGGCCTAAAGTAGTGTTTAAGAGATCATACAAGCAATTCTGCTGTGAGTCGTATGTGGATGATGTAAAATATATTTGTCTGATGTGAGTAAAATGACGGACCCAGTTATTGACAAGCATGCACCGGTGAAGAAACTTACTGTGAGGCAGCACGGTGGCTCAGTGGTTAGCACTTCTGCCTCACAGCAAGAAGGTTGCAACACTGGTGCATTTACAGAAATGTTGATTAATGTGCATTGTCCTAATAAACTTACAAACTTAAACTAAAATGAATAAAAACAAGAAGAAATTGTATTATGAAAGTAAAATAAAATTTGTACTGTACTGAACTTTTGAATTGTGTAAAGTGAGTATAGAACAGGTGAAAAAAACATTGTTATCCATCACTAATGAAAAACCACCTGGTATTGACAACTTGGATGGAAAGCTACTGAGGATGGTTGCTGACCAAATTGACACTCCTATATGCCACATTTTCAGTTTAAGCCTTGTAAGTAATGTTTTTACTCGAATTTGGAAAGATGCTAAAGTTATTCCTTTACCCAAGCAAGCTAGGGCTGCCTTCACCGGCACTAACAGCCGACCAATAAGTTTGTCACCTGTTCTTAGCAAACTATTGGAAAAAACTGTATTTGACCAAATACAGTGCTACTTCTCTGTTAAGAATCTGACAAGTGACTATCAGCACGCTTATAGGGTAGGTCACTCAACATGCACTGCACTTACACAAATGATGGATGATTGGTTGGAAGAAATTGATCAGAGGAATATTGTGGGAACAGTACTGTTAGACTTCAGTGCTGCCTTTGATGTCATTATTCACACATTATTATTGAAAAAAAACTTGTATGTTATGGTTTTGCTCCATCTGCTTTATCATGGATAGAAAATTATCTATCTTATAGAACATGAGTATTCTTTAATTGAAGCTTTTCTGATACAAAACATTTAGAGTGTGGAATTCCACAAGGAAGTTCGCTTGGCCCTTTACTATTTTCTATTTTTATTAACGATCTTCCACTTGCTTTTAAAAAAGCACGTGTCTATGTATGCAGATGATACAACAATATACATGTGTGCACCTACTATTATATTTATATACATATATATACTATAAATAACTACAACCCTCAACAAAGAGTTGCAGATAGCACTAGAATGGGTTACTTACAATAGACTATTCCTAAACATGTCAAAGACTAAAAGCATTGTATTTGGTACAAATCACTCCTTGAGCTCTAGACCTCAGATGAATTTGATGCTGAATAATGTAGCGGTTGAGCAAGTAGAGGAAACAAAGCTTCTTGGTGTTATCTTAGATTGTAAACTGCTATGGACAAGGCATATAGATTATCTTGTTGCAAAGATGGGGAGGAATATATCTGTTATAAAAAGATGCTCTGCTTTTTTAACACCACACCTGACCAAAGAAGTCCTGCAGACACTAGTTTTATAACATCTAGATTATTGCCCAATGGTATGGTCAAGTGCTGCAAAGAAAGATCTAGGAAAACTGCAGCTGGTTCAGAATAGAGCAGCTCGTTTTACCCTTCAGTGTCCACTTAGGTCTAATGTAAACAACATGCATGTCAATCTCCTGGTTGAAAGTTGCGGAGAGACTTTCAGCATCACTCCTGGCTTGTGTTAGAAACATTAATGAATTGAAAATTCCTAATTGTTTGTATAGTCAACTTACATTTAGTTCTAACACACATAAATACCCCACCAGACATGCCACTAGAGGTCTTTTTAAAGTTCCTAGAGCCCAAACACAATCAATGCAACGTACAGTATTGTATCGAGGGATGGTTGCTTGGAACTCACTTCCAGCAGAGATTGCCAAAGCGCATAATAAATTAAGCTTTAAAAAAAAAGTAAAGGAACATCTAAGGGCTCTAAGACTGTAACCATATTTTGTACTTTGTCTATGCATAGGAATGTTGATAAGTGAACAAAGATGTTGTAAGAATTAACTTTGTCTATATTCTGTGCTTATAAGATTCTGCATGGTTTAGCTCCAACGCCCTTAAACAATTATTCTAACAGCTCATGGTGACACAAGACAAACACAGTATTCAACGAGGGGATACTGGTATATAAAGCATTGCTCAACATCTTCTCTAATCTTCTCTGTAACTTTGTTACATGAACAAAACAGTCGGTCTGTTGTGGCAACGCTGCCGAATATCCAGAAGTTAAAGCCCGAGCAAGAACAGTCTTTGCTGAGTTTTGTTGGTGGCCATGATGTTGTGGCCCTCCTCCCCACGGGGTTTGGGAACAGTTTGATTTTCCAGCTCGCTCCGTTAGTGGTGAAGGAGTTGGCTAGGGCAAACGCTAGCGATGCTAAGCCGATAGTTGTTGTCGGTCCATCCTCTTGTTGCACATGCACATGACATACGTCACAACCAAACGTTAGCGATTGGTTATGGCAGATCCAGAGTGGCTCTGGGCAGATCCAATAGTTTTAAACTTCAACAGAGTACCCGCCTTCAAGGAACTTAACACTTGTCAATGGAGAGTGGCCAGACTCTCTGTACAAATGAAATGAACGAGAGTCTGGTAGGACCAGGCTACTGTCCTACAAGTGTACATTAGTGTTATGTTTTGGATACAGATGTGCACTCTCAGGGACAACAGATGGACATTAGCATTGTGATATATCTAGTGCAATACATTTACTGTACACTGTTTGAAATAAACCAATAAATGCTTTGGTGTGTCCCCTTAAGTCTAATAACACATGCCACAGCTTGTTACCACTTTATGTACAACTGTTTATTTATCTACCAAACAGACTGAAACTCAACTTCTACAGTAAATTATTGGTGTGTGTGTGTGTGTGTGTGTGTGTGTGTGTGTGTGTGTGTGTGTGTGTGTGTGTGTGTGACAGTCGGCCAGCGAGCTCGTTAACGTTATGCCCGCAATCACAGCGGGCTCTGTGAGCATGGCTGTCCGTCCTGCCAACCTGGTAGGCACTATCTGGCTGTCATGTCGGTTTATGGCGCTTCTTAAATCAGCGTTTGACCATCCGTTTTCGTAAAACTGCTCATAGTCAAACTTTACACTGTTGATTTCTCGCCTAGAAAATCTCAGAAGTGAATTTAGTGATGAAGGAGCAGACGAAAAGTGTAAAAAGTTGTTGGCCACAACGGCAAGCCGCGGTTATTGTGACTGTTCCGGCGCTTTGCATTGATAGACTGATAAGAGGCATACTAGATATTTTGTCCTAAATTTTTTTTTGGCATACAGAAGATGATGCTTGATGTAGTATGCATACTGCATACTATGTTACTTTTTGAGCAAATCAGTACGCACTGCTAGTTTAGTAGGTCCACATTGAAAAGATGTCATCGCTCGTATGTAGGGGAATTTGGCTTCATTTTGTACAGGGGGGGGAAGTGGAGACGCATGAGACTATGAGTTCATATGTGAAAACGGCTTAACATAAGAATGTACTGTCAGAATATGAGTGGACACAGAATAAATACACAATAAATGACATTTTAAAATGCAAAGTGTCACACGGTTACATGTTGTACTGATCCAGTATTTGCTGCTGTTTTTCACAGGTGTGCATATCTTTGGCCTGTGTGTGACAGCACTGATAACTGATATTCTCCAGCTGTCCACTGGTCAACACACACCCTACTGGTTGGATGTGTGTAAACCGAACTTGACCCACATTAACATGTCCACTTGTGATGAAGCTTTTATTCTGGAGGATATCTGCTCTGGACAAGACACTGGGCTGATCAATGCTGGGAGGTAAGGCAAAGTGTGTCAACTACTGAGTGTGTCAGAGGTTTTGTGTGGGTGTTTCTGGAGTCTCACACACACACACAAACACACAACACACACACACACACACACACACACACACACACGCATGGACGGACGGATGTGGCAATGTGTATACATACGTGATCGCGGTTCTCTGTTCCTCTTTTAAAATGAATGCACTGTCTATCTTCTATAACAGTATAACAGGGTTGAATTTGTTTACAACGAAGATGGCTGCCATCGCGTCAGCCATCTTTGTTGTAAACAAATTCAACCCAAGCGCTCTTTGGTGACGTGGTTGATTACGTTACTCTTGATCATCTGTCCATCATCGTATAAAGCCCGCCCTGGCAATTTGATTGGTCCGAACAGCTCTGGTTCGAGCATAGTTGCTCCACAACGGATCAAGTCCAGACCAAACTTCCCGACCTCAAATGTTGTGGGCAGGGCTAAGTTCGGCTGGCATCCAGGCTAAAAGATAAGGCTTGTTTTATTCTTAATGTTTGGACTTTTACATTGTATGTATTGTACATTGTTGGTCTATTTAAGCACCGAAATAGCTCGTAGGTCTGTGAGAAGGTGGAGGTAGTCCAACAGTGCTGCTGCAGCTTATCAGCCTTGTGTGTGAAAAAAAAATCTATCATATTGAAATTTGAAATCTTTTTTAAGATATTTACACCGTACCAGGAGCACCAGGCTCCAGACAATACAGCCCTCAGGTTCATAGGAACACACAAACCTCTCCACCACGATTGGGTAATGGTTCCTGGAGAGTAACAATCAATGCAAGATAAATGTTTTAAATCGCCATTAGAAATGCTGAAAGTAATATGCTACTGTAGTGTAAAAGATAGATTACAGTTTTCACATTAGGTAATACACATTAGGTAAAACAGTGTGATCAATAATGACATCCTCTACAACCATTTGGCCAAATTTGTTTTTTACAGTATTTACTAGGGGTGGAACGGTACACAGAAGTCACGGTTCGGTTCATACCTCGGTTCAGACATCACGGTTCGGTACGAGTTTGGTACAAAAGCAAAACAAAAATGCAAAAGGCAAATTTTTTTTTTTATTGTGCATGTCCAGTGTTTCCCGCAGATTCGAAAGCAATTTGTGTAAAAAATGTAAAAAATGCCATAACATTATGTAATATGTTTATTTGATTCACAGCTGCTATATAGTGTTTTGACCTCGACAACCCAACTGCATTTTACCGCAAACTTGCGACTAGTTAACTTTCTAAAGCAGGCGCAATCGCTTGTTTTCTAAGAGTCGGGTCGGTGATTGTGAATGTGTGATTGTGTAAAGGTGTTCACGAGATAGATACCAACCTTTAGTGAACTTGTGAATTTTGCCCAGCCGTCGCCAGCGTGTTTAGCCTCAATGTTGCCTTATGGGCGGCTAACCTCACCTTAGCACTAACATAACTTCTTTGACCTTAACCATTGCGCTGCCTGGAAGGCGACATTGAGGCTAAAAACACCAAACACCGTGTTTTGTTGCTTGTGTGTAAAGTAAGATGTAAACAATAAGTACCCCAAATCTTCTCCAGACTCCATCTGTAACTTGTAAACAAAATAAGACAATCAGCTATAAAACAGAAAATACAGCATCTCTGTTCTCTAAATTACCTGATTAATGCAACTTTCTCACGGTGTCTCCCGGCCATTTTTCACCGCAGAAAGCTGCTCCCTGCCTGGCTAAAGCTAATATAGTTAGCCTAAAGAAACAAGGCGTCTGTCCCAACTAACGTTATGGTTCGGAGCCGCAACGCTGGAAAAGTACCACTAATCTACAACAGCAGTCTTATCCACCACTCTCTTTGCCTGTACTACTGGAACTGACTGGTCCTCTAACTCTTGTGGGTCGCCACCACTCGCCATACTCGTCCTTATTGCTGCTATCTCTGACTCATTAAAACTGAATACATAGGCAGAGATCGGCTACATAGGCAGCGCGCCAATCAGCTTCAGAGCTAAGGCGGGGCTACAGATTAGGTGTCCCTAAAGAACCCGCGTATCTAACCGTAGTTCTGCATTACATTAGTTCCACATTACATTAATTAATTTGCACGCAAGTTTTATTTATTTTTATACCGTGTATTCTCCGTGTAAATTCATGCACCAAACCGTGACGCCCGTACCGTTTCGGTTCAATACGAATACATGTACCGTTCCACCCCTAGTATTTACAGTAACCTCTCTGGCCTCGCTGTTGGTACCTGTTGGTGTGCGCATGCCACGCCCCAGATCTGCCAGTGTTCTGTCATCTCTAGTGGCACCACCTACAGAATGATCTCTCATTGTTAAGTGCACAAAGCAATTTAATAGCATTACAGTGGTGGTGCGGCCGGGGGAGTGTCAATAAAACAGCCCATCTATGTGACGTCCTGTTGTGTTCTTAAACCCCCCAACAAAGCACAAGTAGACTTTATATTTCACAATTACTGTTTTCGGTCAAATCGTTTATAGATTTCGACGTTTCCGACTGCACTTGAAGGCAGCTTTAATTCACAGGAGAGAGAGAAAGAAAAGAGATGAGTGAGACATAGCACAGTGCTTCATACACGGGTTTCCTGTTTACAGACATTACTGGGTGCGTGCGCAGAGGCAGAAAGCCAGATTGGTAAACTGGTCTGCTACTAACGTTAAGTATTGAAGCTTTCCTTATTGTTTGTATTGTTTGTATATAAATAAAACGTGATTTTAGTTAGATCTGTTTGTCTGTCTTTAATTTTGCAGTGTTACTGTGATATATATATGTATGGCTATAATTGTCATTTTAGACTAATAGCCAATGTTAGCAGCAGGGTTACCCCTGATTGTACCCCTATGGTTGGTTTATGCCCTAAACATAATGGCCAGGATTTCCAGGAAAAGATACGATATGTGTGTCTCCATTTCAAAACCTCACTGCAGGTTGACTGTTGTTAGCAGCAGAGGTTGATTGTGAGCGAGAGGGCGACAACACTGTCGTGGTTAGCTCGCCGAAACTCTACTGCTGCGGTCTCGCCAACGTTAGCTAATGTCCGCTAGCATACGTACAGGCTAACTATAGCCAGTTAGCTTTGTGTGTAACGTAACAAAAACCCACCCATTTCGTAGGAGCAAAGCTTAATATTTCATTCAATAAAATTATGGTACAAAAGGAGCACTAACGCCACAGCTCTTATGTTGACAACGTGGACGCAGATATAAGAAACTCCGAAGGCAGTCGCAATATTTACCTAGCAGGCTAGGCTAATGCTGTTACGCTAACGTTAGGAAAACATCGGCGTAGCTTTAGCTAGCAGTCTAAACTTGTCTCGGGTCCGGACTCGAGTACTACAGCCCTGACAGGTAGATATCACTTAGCTGAACAACTGAACAAGCTGCAACTTTTCGGATTGATACAATGGGAGCCTGACTCTTGCATATGACCCCAATCTGCCCTTCTTATGGCTTGAAGCCATAACCTCTGCCATTTTTTGGTAAAAGCACGCTTCCCCCTAGGTATGTTAAACATCAGGCACCCATCACTGGCTCTGTTTGTACAATTAACCATGCAACAACTCCTTGGCATTTTGACTTACGCTATGCTACTACTACTAGCTACACGAAACACGTCTTCTTTCTGCCTCCCGGTTGCGTGCGCAAGCAGTGATGACGTTGCCGAGAAATCCATGTATAGTTGCAGGAAACATTCAGCTATTACACATAGTCCCGGGCAGTTCAGTGCTTGTGTTTTCTTTTTTACCCTCATAGTCTTTTAAAACTTTCTTGTGGCAGCGATAGAGACTGTGATGTTTCCTGTTTCCTGTATGGGATTGTCACACCGCCTCAAACCATAGCTGAAAACACACCGACAAGTCTGATCTCCAGCTACATGACTGGTCACAGCAGCATGATGTCAGGTTGTGTTTCCCTAAAAGTTGAGTCGGTCTCAACTTTTCGCCGCAGGCCTGCCGCGATTTTTTTGAGTGTCCCCCCTGCGGCAAACCGCAGTCCAAACGCACCATACCCATTCAAAATTAACAGAAAGACCTGTGTTTTTGCCGGACTGTCGGATGGCCGATGCAGGCTGTGTGAATGCGGCCTTAAACAGCAGAGGCACACACAGACCTCTCTAAATCTCTTAAATGTAACATTTTACCAAAATACTGCACACTTGTGCACAGGCCAGCAGGCTTTAGTAGACTGATACAGAATGTTCTGTGCTTCTCTGAACACCAGTCTGCTGAGCTGCTCCACACACATTGTTACTCTGTACTCTGGAATTAGCTGGAGTAGAGCGGGCGTTCTCCAGATGCAGCTTGAGCTCCTTTGGAAATGTCAGGATTTTTTTTTAAATTAAAGCTCTAAACACCATGTCCTCTGCATGATTATATTTTTGTTTTTCTGTGAACAGTATTATTGCGGGTAAATGTGTTTATGTAAATGTATAAACAGATGAAACAGACAGTTTATTATTATTTTGTTAATTATTTTATTTGTTCATCATAAAATGTGGGTGTGGGTGGGTGGGTGGGTGTGTGGATCTTTCATGATTCTCTGATTTTTTTCTTGCAGCGCCTTGTGTAAATATCCTTAGGCACTCACTCATTACAGTTTGCAGTTGTGACATTTATGTGCATACAGTATGTAATGAGATATGATTTACTGAATGTAACTTGTTTAATAATTTTAGTGATCTAAACAATGGGCATAATAACTGACTAACATGTTATTGTACTACAAGCTACTGTAGCCAAAGCCTTACTCAATGTATCCCATAATGGACCTCTATGTATTTGGTAACATATTTGGGGAGCTGTGACAATGTCAAGGTGTCCTGGACTCTGGGAGTCCGCTGGGAGGGGAACTCGTAATTTCCCTCACACGCACATACACACACACACACACACACACACACACACGCACGCACAGGTCTAAGTTTCTTTTAAAGCCAGCTGACTGCTGCAAATGAATATTCAGTACTGTCCTTAGCTGTCTGATCATGAAAATTACCAGAAAGAAAACTTTATTTTTTTCATCATAGGAAGTCGTTTCCCTCCCAGCATGCAACTCTGGCTGCCTTTGCTGCTGTCTACATCTCAGTAAGTGGTTCCTATACACCTCCCATGTAGACTGAGACAATGTCACCTAAAACAGAAATGCTGCAGGCAGTTGTAGTTCATTTACAAATGGTAAGATATCTTGGTAACACTTTATTTGAAGGGGTGTGCATAAGACTGACATGACACCGTCATTATTATGACATGAACATGTCATAAACATGAAGGAGTCATTTTGAGTGTTTATGACAACGCTAACTTTGCATTAAAAGTGTCATAATTTACCGAATGACACTTTTAATGCAAAGTTATTATTGTCCGAGATGTCTTTGTCATGCCAACTTGACATTGAGCAAGACAATACAAACCTGTCGATGTCTTTGTAATGACAACTTGACATTAACCTAGACAACGTAACTGTCAAGGAGCACAGTGGACCCAAAAGCACGACTCAGAGCAGAGGGTAAAAGGTAATGGAGCTTTATTGTACAGAGTACAATCACAGGCGAAGGTCACAAAATCGGCAGGCAAAAGACGTGGTCAAAATACGTGCTAGAGATCTACAAAAACACTGGGAAGGTAACATGAGGGATATTGCTGGAGAGTGAAACACACAAGGTACTAACACTGGGAAGGTAACACGAGGGATATTGCTGGAGAGTGAGACACACAAGGTACTACAAAAGTCTGGCAAATGACAAAGTTACAAAGTGACGCACGTTTGTCATGGTCAAGTAAAGGCTGGACTACAACAGAGCAGTTTGGAGCAGTTTGTGAACAGTGTTTTCTCTGGAAGATGGTAAGTCCCTTTGGGGTGGACTTTGGGCTTTTTCACTTTGTAAACCTGTAACATGCACAAAAAAGATATATAACACAATAAAGGAAAGGGAAAAAGCCAAAAAGCATAATATGACCACTTTAGGACATCTTAATGACAAATCCAAATGGTTCCACTTTACTTGAGGTAATGGATATTATTCATGACACCGTCATAAGCATTTGATAATGAAATCAAACTTCATGACAGGCCCAAATTGTTTCACTTTACTTGAGGGCAAGGAAAGATATTCATGACACAATTATAATGCTCTCATGACAGTCAATGTAAAAACCAACCTCTTAATGACATAAAGCTAAATAGTTTATTAAAGTTTGATAATTTGGCCTGTCATGACATATTTATGACAGGTTATGTTGTCTAGGTTAATGTAAAGTTGTCGTTACAAAGACATCGACAGGTTGTTCTGTCTTGCTTAATGTCAAGTTGTCATAACACATAGATTGTTGTCTGATGTCAAAGACATCTCGGACAATGCTAACTTTGCATTAAAATTGTCATAATTTACCGAATGACAATTAATGACAACAGTCATGAACACTCAAAATGACTCCTTTGTGTTCATGATAGGTGTCATGTCATAATAATGACGGTGTTATGTCATTCGTATGCACAGCCGTTCAAATAAAGTGTTACCAATATATTTAAGCACAAGTGTGGATTGAATATGATGTCACTAATCTGAGGTGTGGGATTATCTGTTTTATATTAACATTATTGATCCTGACTGGCTCCCTGTGTGTTTCAGATGTACTTCAACGCGGCACTGACAGACTCTGCCAAGCTGCTGAAGCCTCTCCTGGTGTTCTCCTTCGTCATGCTAGCCATCCTGGCCGGACTGACCCGGATCATCCAGTTCAGAAACCATCCTGTCGATGTCTACTGTGGATGGTTACTGGGAGCTGCCATTGCCTTTTATCTGGTAACACAGTTAGCCACTCACAAGCATTTTCATCTTCAGTATATAGGGTTTCTTGTGTAGCTTAAACTGTCCCGCCAAAAAGAAGTCTGTTTCTATAGAAATCGATGAGAAAATAAGACCTACTTCTGACTTATTACCTCAGTAAACATTTTCACAATGGGTTTATGGTCTCAATCTCAAATTCAAGTCTTCAGCAAAACAGCATGATGTTCATTTAGTAAATGATGGTCCCATTTATCTTAAAACAGACAATAAAGCAGGGGATGCTTTAGCACCTGTCAATCAGGACAGAGGCTTAGCGATGCTAACCATGCTAACACTGGGGACATTAAAATAGACCTCAACTTGTTTTTGACTGTTTTCCGTGTTTTCATCTTAAACTCTGACCCTTTTAGTGTGTGTTGTCAAAGTTAACTGGAACATGCTGGTCGCCAAAAAATGTCTTGTTCAGCGTTCTGCCAACCAAGCTAGCTAGCTACTGCTAGCGATAGCTGGTAACCTAAAAGAAAGTTTGTTGACTTTCTGTTCTGCCGTACATGCAGATGAACTTCTCCAGTACCCAGAAGTCTGTGTTTACCCGCCGGTAAATCTCCGCTGGATGACAGGCTTCAGAAGGGTTGAAAATGATCATCATCTTAATAGTTTGATTGGAGATCCTTCATTAACTAATCACCTCTCGGACCCCAACAACCCATGGATAATTGGCTCTTTGACAGCATGGTGTGAAATACTTAAAAAGTATCAATTGAAGAGAGAAACTGAAAGGTTTAAATGGTTTGCATATGATCCAGATTTTGTACCGAATAACTATGACACAAGGTGCAAAGCTTGGGCAGAAAATGGACTTACAGCATATTGCACACTCTTAGATCATGAGCGCAATGTGGCATGGGCAAAAGCCAGAAAATCGAATCAGAACTCTGACTGGCTGGTCTTCAGACAGCTGCGCAATACATGTACTGTCAAAATTAGAAAAGCCAAAGCTGACCATTTTCTTTCTCAAACCACTCATAATCTGAATAATCCATTAAAATTTTGGAAAACTATCAAATCATTATCAGAAAACAGTAAAGGCCAGGAGCTTCCTTCAAGCATTGTGATGGACTCTCTAAAAGTTACCGACAAGGCCAAAATGCTTGATTGTTTCAATGAACATTTCATAGCCTCAGGATTTTTATTTGAGTCATTCAGTCCTCAACATGAGTGTTCCTCTACAGTTGAGACTGTTGGTCTGGATCCTTCTAGTCAGTCTTTTAGTTTCAGTCCTATCACAGTTTCAGACGTAAATAAAGCCCTCAAGCATTTGGACACAACAAAATCTGCAGGCCCTGATAAACTGGATCCCTACTTTTTAAAGCTAGCAGGAAATGTTATTGCTGTGCCCTTAACTAATATTTTTAATCTGTGTTTGAATACAAATGTCATTCCTCCTATCTGGAAATCAGCCTTTTTGGCTCCCCTGCTAAAAGGTGGTGACCCTACCATCTTAAATAACTACAGACCAATCTCTAAACTGTCTGTCCTGGTCAAGATTCAGTTGAAGAACTTTTTTAACAGTTATAATGTGTTGTCTGACTTCCAATCTGGTTTTAGAAAAGGGCATAGTACAACATCGGCAGCTCTTAAGGTTTTAAATGACTTTGTTGAATCCATGGATAATAAACAGCATTGTGCAGCCCTCTTTATTGACCTTTCAAAAGCATTTGATACAGTGGACCACATAGTGCTTAAGCAGAGACTGCATAGGGCTGGGCTTTGTGAAAAAACTGCCGGCTGGTTTGTTAACTACCTTACAGACAGAACTCAGTGTGTGCAGGCGGAGGGCAGCACTTCTTGCTATCTCAAAATAACAAAAGGCGTGCCTCAGGGGTCAGTCTTGGGGCCACTGCTATTCATCCTCTATATCAATAACATTGATCATAACGTGTCTAATGTAAAATTTGACACATTGGCTCTGCACCCACCGCAGACCAGGCCCTCTCCCAGTTACAACTTGCTTTTAACACGCTTCAACAGAATCTTTATAAAACTTGTTTTAAATGCAGAAAAAACTAAAGTCATGCTTTTTTCAAATTCGAAATCTAAATCAAATCTCCCTTCAATCCTCACTTCCCAGGGTACGAAAATTGAATGTGTTTCTAGTACAGATATCTTGGTATTTTAATTGATGAATCTCTTTCTTTTACCCTTCATATTCAGCAGCTAGCAAAAAGATGGCCCAAAGGATTTTATTTCAGAATCAAATCCTGCCTTTCGTTCGAATCTAGAAAGAGGCTGGTCGCTGCCACTTTTATGTCTGTACTTGACTTTGGTGACGTTTTATACATGAATGCTTCATCTCAAAGTTTACATGCACTGGACACTGTTTACCATGGAGCTCTGAGGTTCATCACTGGTATGAAAGCCCTCACTCACCATTGTGAACTGTATGTAACGTGTTGGATGGCCTTCTCTATCAATACGGAGACTTCAACATTGGCATACCTTCATATACAAGGCTATTTTAGGTCTCCTTCCATCCTACCTTCTGACCTATATCAGTGTAAATAGTACCGGGACTTACAATCTTCGTTCCCAGGATCTTTTCCTTCTGTCTGTTCCAAAGGTTAGAACTGAGCTGGGAAAAAAGGCCTTTAAGTTTGCTGCTCCCTCTGCCTGGAACAAGTTACAGAAATCCATGAAACTTACTGAGCTGGTCTCATTGATCGCTTTTAAGAGGGTGATGATTGACTTGGAGGCAGCCACATCTGGCTGCAGATGTTTTGCCTGATGTGTTTAGGATTGTGGTTGACTTTGAAAGATTTGCTGTGTCAGTTGTTTTATGTTTTTTGGTGTTTTTGCATATTTTGTGTTTGTATGTACTATATGTTTGGTTGTACTGCTGCCTGTCTTGGCCCTGGCCCAGACAGGCAGCAGATTAAAAATCTGCGTGTCCTGACACTCTTGAAAAAGAGATTTTTAATCTCAATGAGTCTCTTCCTGGTTAAATAAAGGTAAAATAAAAAATAAATAAAATAAAGTTCCAGGTCCTAAAAGAAAAATTTGGACTGCAGAACCAGGATCACTTTAGATATTTGCAAATCAGGGATTTTATGAGCAAGAAATTCCTTAGGAATGTTGCCTCGGGGAGGGATGAAATTCTTAACATGTCCCCCTCCAAAAGATAATATCCAAACTATACTCAGCTCTTCAAAACCTTAAAAGTGATCATACTTTGGATATTAAGGAAAGATGGGAAGCAGTCTCACAAGAGGAATGGGACAGGACTTGCAGACAGCAGTGGTCAGTGACAAGCTCCCCCTCCTGGAGGGAATTCAGTTGGAAAAACGCAACTCGATTCTTTTGTTCTCCAGCACAAAAGACCTACTATTCAAAGCAGACTGCCTGTTGGAGGTCCTGTTAGAATACTTTAGCAAATCATTTTCATATTTTTTGGAGCTGCCCCTCCATGGCTCCATTTTGGAGAGAGGCTCTTGGGGTTCTGGAGGCTGTTTTTAAAAGGAAAATGTTTTTAAATCTCAAAGTCGTATGTACCTGTGTGATCTGGATGGATTTTAATATGCAAAGCGAGATAAATACCTTTTGAGTGTGTTGTTAGCGGAGTGTAAAAAGGCTTTGACCAGAAAATGGCTTAAGAAAGACAAACCAACAATAAATGAGTGGATTGATATAATTTATAATATATATGTTATGGAGAGAATTACATTCAAACTACGGAACCAAACAGATATTTTTGTAGAGAACTGGTCAAAATGGCTTAGCTATGTGTCAAATGTAAGACCTGATTTCATATAGATCGCAAAAATAAGGTTGAATCCTCTTAATAAGAAATGTTTTTTCCCTATTTTCGAGCAGCATCTTTATAATTTGATGTATGATGTGCGTATGTTAACTGCCGTTTTACTTAATGCACAAATCCTCCGTCATGTCTTGAATCCTTTATCAAGAAACGTTTTTTTCCCTATTTTCAAACAGCATCTTTATATTTTTATATATGATGTGCTTACGTTAACTGCTGTTTTATTTAATGCACTTATCCTCCCCTCGTCATGTTATGTTATTTGTTATGTTGTATGTTTCGTGCCCAGATAGCACATAAAAAGAAAACTAATAAAAAGTAAATTAAAAAGAAAAGAAAATGATCATCGTCAATCATTATCTCCTTTTGGACAAATTCTGATTTCATAGTTCAAAGCTATTTAACATTTCTTTTAGACGTTTGTCCCCCACAGCTACAGGAAAGTGCTCAGTAATAGCAACAAAAGCTTCAATTTCTGACATTTGGACTTACACAACAGACCAACTGTTCACGCTGAAACAGGGCCAGACAAGCATTGACGCTTCACCAGGCATAATACGAGGGCGGACCTGCAGCCGCTTTCGATTTCCCCACTATCTAAACACACAGAGACCCACTAACTACGCTCCCACCTAGTCTTCATGCAGCTACTTGCACAGAGTAATTATGCACTAAAGCTTGATGGATCAGCTGAAAAAAACACATCAGACTTCTTGCTCACCTGTTCCCAGCATGAAACAGCGTCTGGCGTTAGGATTAAACTCATCATTCAGCCCAAATAACACAATACATAAATTATATTTCTACAAACTCGAGTCATCAAAAATCTTCCAACTCACCCTGTTCAGTCAGCCCAAAAGTGTTGTGTCCTTCCCCTCAGTCATTGCATGAATGAGCAAAACAGTTTACCGCCAAAAACAGTAAAACAAAGGAACCGTATGCACCACCGACGCATAACCGCAATTTTATGCACACGTGCACCAGCCGGTTAACATGCCATATTTACCGAATCATAATGAATGGAAAACAATATCAGCCAAGCAAATATACTCACAACACAGGCTAAGATGAAATACTTATACCATTTAGCAGAGCTAAACCTGGCAGAGCTAAACCTGGTTCTAGGTCATGACAAAAACTGGGAAGAGACACAAAATGCCAATAACTTTTTTGAGATTTATTACCAAAAATATATGTAAATTTGAACTAAATACAAATATAAAGTGTGAACATCAGTAACATCAGTTGTGTGCATGTGGATGTGTGTAAAATGTGTGTAGGGTGTTAGAACATACAAAACGGCAGGAGTGCGAGCCAGCGCGGACCAAGTCCAGGAAGCTGGGCCTTTTATTTCCTGTGGAGCCCTGAGCCCAGGTATCCAAACCAGGCTGCATCAGCTGATACCTTAGACACAGTTATACATGGTTAGAACAACAGTAACGTTACAGTTTTTTGCAATTTGCTTAAAGTGTAACTCTCACCAAAATGCAACCTAGGGTCTTTTTGTGAATGTACACGAGTCAAACTTTCGTTTAAAAACATTTACCGAATTTTCGTTTTCCGGTCAAATGGCCTTTTGAATGGAAGTGCTAGGTGCACTTTTATGCTAGCCTCAAAATAGCTATTTTTTAAACACTAAGAAGGCTCGACACAACATGAAACTTTGCTCGAAGTATCACCAGGGGCTCTACACCTTAATGAAAGCATTGACAACATTGTTTGTGTACCCAGAGTTTACTAAAAAGAAAGGTTTTGAACAACTGACCGTAGCCCTTGTTGTTTCTGGCCTCAGCCATTTTATCAGTCAAAAACAATCGATTTCCGAATGCAACATAACAGGGAGGAGAGTAAAGATGGAAAGCTCCTTAAGCTTAGTTCCATATAAATGCATGGATTATTTCTTGTTTTGTTGTTATTGAAAAACAATATTGACCTCGTAGTTGAAAAAGAAGCCTCATATGGAGTCCGTTCATTCGCATTTGGATATCAACTCGTTTTGACTGCCGAGGTGGTAGCGGCCGGAAACAACAAGAGCTACGGTGAGTTGTTCAAAACCTTTCTTTTTAGTAAACTCTGAGTACATAAACAATGTTGTCAATGCTTTCGTTAAGGTGTAGAGCCCCTGGTGATACTTGGAGCAAAGTTTCATGTTGTGTCGAGCCTTCTAAGTGTTTTAAAAATAGCTATTTTGAGGCTAGCATAAAAGTGCCCCTAGCTCTCCCATTCAAAAGGCCATTTGACCAAAAAACGAAAATTCGGTAAATCTTAAAAGTGGCGATTCCATCCTAAATGTGCTTTTAAACGAAAGTTTGACTCGGGTCCATTCACAAAAAGACCCTAGGTTGCATTTTGGCGAGAGTTACGCTTTAACTTGCAATCGTTTCTTAAAAGCATCAAATGTCTTACAATAACATTCCAAGATATAGTGTCCTTCCTCTCACAGAGTCTTTGGATCAGAATTAAATCAGTTTTAGTCCATTCAGCTTTACAGATATCACACATAGCTAATAAACAATTCCAGATAACGTTACATGACACATTTTGCAATGTGAATCTCAGATCACATTTTCACTTAAGTAAACAAATGATTTAACGTCACTGCTCATTTAACATACAGTTTCGCAACAATACAAAATGCTGAGGGAACATTACAAAATGTTTTCATGTTGGTTTTCAGCAGTATGCACCCCACTAACCTGGAAAAAGTTTCAGGTCCAATATGTAATACTGACAGCTAGCGTTTAAAATGGTTACTGCAGTCCCAATTCGAAATACTGAAAATAGTCGACTCCCCTGGCCCCTCCTCCCCAGCGTCGAAGTTCATGGGAGTTGCCAGGTTGAGAAATCTAAACCCAACGTCACACAATGTCAATGTTAGCTAGATGCTAGTCTCGCATTGCCAGACATAACTCCACAACACAGCAGGGTTGCTAGATGCTGCTATGTTTACGGTTATAAAAGCCCGTGCTCTTGCAGAGCTCTGTACCCGGCTGACAGTCACTTATAATCGACTAACCGTAACAACAACGACCGCTAAAAAGACCGCAATCTTACAGAGCTTTGTGCCCGACTGACAGCCATCTTTTCTCGACTTAACGTCACTGCAACAGCCGCTAAAAAAGACTGCGACCTCGCGGTCGTCTGTACTCAGGGCACAGTCAATGTCTGTTGGCTACGACCACTGAACAGAAGCGGGGAACAATTTCGGGCAGGAGGGAGATTGTCGGTACTACTACTTCCAGACCCGTTATACAGCTTGTCTATACACTGTACAGTCAGTAGATTACAAATTATGGTTGCATACCAGTTTGTAAGAAAGTGGGACTCATCTTACTGTCCAACATATCATACACCTTGAAGCTGGCGATGGTAACGTTAGCCACAATAACATAACATAACGTTACATACATTGCAAAGCGACCTGTAGAGAACACTATGCCCCAATCCAACAATTCAGGCTACAGGGTGTTTTGTCAAAGTTAAATTGCATGTTTCCATTATACGGAAGTCAAACGGTTTCTGGCATATGACATGGGTCCTACGTTAGCAGTTAGCGTGTATTAGCATGGCGGCGTTAGCACCAGTCAGGAACACTTCACCGGCTGTGTCTGAAATTTTTTTTTCGAATAACTAACTGGAGTACTCTATACAGTATATAATTTAATGCAAGCACATAAACGTTAGCTGTAAAATAAATGAATGAAGCTCAATGCTTATCTGTTCAGGAGGAAATTTGTCAACTCTGTGTCCTTTTGGGCTCTAAGCTGTCTCCATCTTTTAAATGCATCTCCAATATTAATCCGTGTTTTACCTCGTCTGTGGTTATGCAACCGTTTAGAAATGAAAAAAATGTAGGACGGGCAGAATGACTCCATCTTCGTTGATCCTGTTTGTTTTGTTTACTGCTTCCATGGCTGTAGCACGCTAGGTTTGCGTTTTTACAGGTATATCTGGCAACACGGCCCGGCTGTCAAAATGGCCAAAACCCAAACAGACATTCCGTTACGGAACAGAAATTTCAAAGGAGAAAATACTGGCTTTAGCATTGTTGTCAGAAAAGATAGTATTTCAACTTAGCATGTTTCCTTAAGCGGGGAGTCAGAGTCAAATAGGACTGCAGGGTGCACTCCTAATGTTAACTTCTTGTCTCGTCTGGGGTCTGATAAACACTTAATTTATCCAATTCAGTCCCAAAATGTATTTGTTTTATTTTCCAAGCTACCATAGCTGTCATATTTCACAGACCAGCGTGAGCGTGGTTTCCATTGTAAATTAGCCCGTCGAGACTCGTGCTGTTGTTTATTTGGTTGTCTTTACTTCGTGAGTGAAGACGTCCTGTCACTGTTCCAGTTGCTCACCCTCAAAGAGGTGAGAGAGCGTATGACCGCTGCCAATATTCCAATAATATCTGTCTCTCTTGCAGCTCAGGTAAACACTGTTGGGTAAACTGAGATCAAATAAGCATCTTATGTTCCTTATGTTTGTTCCTTTCCAAGTTAGTTTGTTGTGGAAAATATAGCTGCTTTGCAACCCTGTGGCATGCTGCAGTAACTTTCACCTAATTATTCCTTGGGTAATTATTCTGTGGTGGCATTCAGGCTAGTAGTACGCCACAAAAGTTGAACAAGGTTGTTCAAGCTCATGCCAGCTGTAATTTAAGTAATGTGGCAGTTGATTTTGCCTTTGGAAAGTCTTGAAATCCCAGTGGGTTGTGATATTTTGTTCCAAAGTCAGACATGACATTATATAACCCAAGCAGACGCCTAAAGGGTGATACATTACAAAATAGTGGATGAGGCCAAAGCGTTTCCTCTGTTGAGTTTGTCATTTTCCATTTTTGGCACACTGACAATGACCGGCTACAGTGTATTATTCAGTATAGTTGCATGAAGTAGACATATATGTGTGGAATCTGGTGGATATTTCATACCTCCCACACACCATCACCCTCAGCCCACACACACTCGGATAAACATGTCCAGCATACCCGCAACACACATGAGCAGAACTGAAGCCGGTACACACACACACACACACACACACACCCACACACACGCACACAGCCCTGTTCAGCCGCCTACACCCTTGTTGTTGGGCCTCATCCTGCAGGAGGAAACGTTGGCTGCTGATCTGTGAGGCTGTGCTCCGGAACACTAACTCTACATCAGATGATGCAGAATCAGTCCTTAACACAGTTCAAACAAAAAATATTTCACCAGTGGAAGTTGCAAGATTTGAGGCTCGATAAACAACGAATTACCGCTGCTAAAGGTTAACTCAGCCGGTAACACTAATCCGCCTGTCTCCTTGTCCCTACGTGTCGCGTTTAACCTGAGGATAAGACTAACTTGCCTGAGTGAGTGTAGGTCTTCCCTAATTCTAAAGGGGTAGTACTTTGTCAAGCCCGACTCTCCCAGCGCTGCATGTTGTCACGGTGGTAAAGCGGCTGGGCATGGCCAGCCCCAGCGTTCCCTCATTGTGTTCGTTCAGGTTGTTTTAAAAAAAGGTGTATTTAAAAAAGAGTGGTTGTGGGAAAACAAGAAAGCAAAAGGCCCAAATGCACTGAAAGCGTCTGACGCACGCGTTTTGAAGTACACCCATTGTTTTAAATGGCCGAACACGCACCAAAAGCGTTTTGATACTCTACTCCGAGTTTGTTTCGATTTTGGAGCGTCAAAATGAGGACCCAGCGTAACCGAAACTGTTTTTTCACTATATGTTTTGGGAGAGTTGCTGTAATACGCTATGTAATGATGTGATCCGAATCAAAATATATATTAATTCATGTAGCCTATATTCAGGCGCCTTACGGCCCCAAACTGTTGAGCACTGGCGCTTCACGTCCGTCTCTCTCTGTCTCTCTGCTGTCTCTCTGCTGTCTCACTGACTGACTGAGGTCGTGTTCGTTGTTAAATAATTAAACTGGCCACACCAGAGAGCAGCGCGATAGGGGTGTACACCGCGGAGATCCACTCTATAAACTGTCTTCTATTTATATATTAGAGGATGTTAATGATTGTGTGAATCACGCTCATAATTCGTTGCGCCGACACCAATGCAAAATTTCACGGTAGCTGAGTGTGTGAAAGTTTCTTTAAAAAGCCCGATAATAATTGTGATGGGCGAATCGCGAAATAATGAGCGATTAATGCAGGTGGAGGATGAAGAACAAACACTATAACTACATATTTACCTGCGCTGTCATTGCAAAACGAAAAATCTGTTTTCGTGATGAAAAGTGACTGCAGGGCTGACGGAGGTTTTACAACCCTGTCCGTCAAGGGACAAAGTCTAATGCCCCCACTGATAGGGGTATCTGTAACATACAAAACATTTGCCTAAATAGCGAGCGTTTTCTAAAATACTGCTGGTACTGTGGTGTTGGCACTTCAAATCTGATGCCTGCAGTGCGCGTCATCAATTAAGACGCATCAAATGAGGCGTGTCAATTATCGCTTTTAGTGCATTTGGGCCTAAAGTGTTTTCCGTCGGAACGTCTTTCTCCCAGTGTTTCTCTGTTTTTCTGTCTGTGGTGTAGCGGTGGTTCCGTTTGAGGCCCTCCACCTCTGTTTCCTCAAACTTCTCATAGGATCTCCGTCATCTAACCATGAATCTCCCAGACACACATGCCTACCAGCTTACAACTCAAAAGACAATAAACTGATATTATATCAACAAACGGCTATGCAAAGGACGAGGTTGTAACAGTATCATTACAGATGCATTAACATGTAAGCATTATTTTAATGTTGTAGCTGGTTGAGGGGGATTTACTGTTGGGTCATTTAATCTGAGGCCATGGTTCTTAACAGGAAACCGATGTTAGTGCCTACTCAGTGTAGGGAATGAGTCCTTACCCAAAATGAAGGAGATGTAGTACCTCAAGGTCTTGTTGCCAGTGAGGGGACAATGGAGCAGGAGATTGGCCGGAGAATCGGAGCAGCGGGAGCGGTATTGAATTCGCTTTACCGTACCATTGGGACGAAAAGAGAGACAGGCAAGGAAGGCAAAGCTGTCGATCTACCGAAAGAACAGGATAATCAAGTGGGCAGGAGAGAGGTTTGGGGTCGCCTGCTAGAGCTGCTGCTCTGGCGACCCGACCCTGGATAAGAGGAGGAAGATGGATGGATGGACCGTTTAATGCAGTGCAGTGCCTGTTCAAAATGCTTGGCCTCCTGTATTGCTGCTTGTAGCTTTGTCCAGAACCATTGTACCCCAAAGTAACTTACAGAAGGCCCCCAATGCAGCCCAACGGTGTACTACTGACTTACTGTGTATTTTTTTATGGTTATGTTGCAGATTCAGATTTTACTCACAAAATATAACATTATTAATTATTAAAATATCCAGCATTATATTAGAGTTAAAAGCGCCACCTTGAACAGACGTTAAGTAAATTTAGGTACATTGTGTTGATAATGTGACAACTCAAAACGTTTTGGTCCAGTTTTAGTTGATGAAAAGTCATTACATTTTATTCATTACTTTTAGTCCAAAACAAATTCCCTGAATGTTGTCAGCTATTCTTTAATTTAGTTTTATTCCTGTCAAATATTATCAGATTATATTGAACATTTCAATTAATCTAGTCCTGCAAAAAATATATATATCTTTAATTTTACTTTATTTTAGTCAAACTGGTTTTACTTAAGATTTTATATCATAAATCATGTCATCAACACAGGTGCCTACTGACACTTCACCTGTTCAGCTTACTTTAGCAGTTTAAATAACAGACACTCAACTCTCCTACTGTTATAAAATGGGAGCTAGGCACATACACTTGACTGTCCTGCAGTTATACAGACGTGAACTAAGCAAAGACATTTGCCTTGTTCATTGACTAACAGCGCACAGTGAAACACTGATGTATGATTGGATTAATTTACTTATTAATGAAAAGTGCTGGAGCAGTTCTGGATCTTTGCGGCCCCCTTTGTGGTTGAATGATTATGAATGCAGCTTTGCAGTTACTCCTCAGCGGAGGATGTGGGTGTGTTTTGCATTGAGCAGCAGGGAGAGAGGTGTGTGGGTGGGGGCTCCTGAGCAGTGCCAGCTGAGTTGATTGACACAGCTGGTGCTTGTTGACTAATTACACTCTCCCTTGATGCAATAGTGTGCTGGAACCTCGATGGCACACACCAGAGACAGACAGCCATGCTGGCTGATGGATTTCATTTACTATTGAACTGTTTGCTGAACTGTGTCTTGAGTATTTGAGCAGCGTGATGTGAGCCAGGAAAGCTGGGCGACCAGAGGCGCACGGGGAAGCTGGGAATTTATGTTGGAAATACTGTATGTGTGAGCAAACTTGAGAAGTAAAAAGTGCCTTCATATGTAAGTGGACTGTATTTGTGCAGAGAGAACTCACGGTGGCAGCGAGTCTTGCAAGACTATTCATTTACAAACAGATATATCAAGTTAAATGTGTAAGTGTGTGTAGGTTAACCTCGTTCAAAGACTTCTTTACATGCAACCTAAAGTACTTCAATGTTCAACAGATCATAATCTATTTAGTTTAGCTAAAATGAAGAAATATGCCTAATCTTAAAATGCCTGTTTTAGTAATACTATTAATAAAAAATATTTGTGTTTGGGCCATCAAATTACCTCCGGTTCCCAACCCAACTCCCTATGGACTGAGCTACTGCCACCCCCCCCCCCTAACATTAGCGTAATGTTACCTTGCCAGTATAGATCGGTATAGTCTTATTTTACATCCATGACAGAAGCAAAGCTTGGCTGCGCTGCTCAGTGGTTCCTGCTGCTGACGGTCAACTGGGAGCATCATGGGCGTAAATCTGAACAGTAGGGGGGGGACAAACATAAAATTTCTGAAGAGCAATTTTTGAAGGGGACACAAATAATACAGCCACTTATACTTGTAGAGGACATGTGTACACAATTGACCAAAATCTTCTTTAAAACCATGTATTTATTTTTAAGTTAAGCCACAAAAATACTTTAAAACATAATGACTTATTTTGAAAAAGTGTCCCCATATAAAAGAAATACAATACTTTTGTACACTTGTTAAATTAGCTGATCATAATGTAAATTAGTGAGCCACTGGTAAAGCTCCTCTGCTCACCCTGACAGCCACACACCTCCAAAAATATGAACTGAGCTCAACACATTTACCGGCTGTGGCTCAGTGGTAGAGAGGTTGCTTGCCAATCGGAAGGTTGGTGGTTTCATCCCTGGCCCTGCGGTCCCATGTCGAAGTGTCCTTGGGCAAGATATTGATATCTGATGAACAGTGTGTGAATGGTTCCTGTACTATGTAAAAGCACTTTGAGTAGTCGTTAAGACTAGGAAAGCGCTATATAAATGCAGTCCATTTACATTTACCTGAGACTCTACACCTGACTGTCCCTGGTCTCCCTGTTCCTCAGTTCTTTCTGTCTCCTTTGCCAGTAACATAGTGATGTTATTATTTCCATAAACACCCATTCTTATAAAGATGTTGCCAAATTGTCTTGATATGAAGACTTATTGTACTTACTTGGCGTTTTGGTGTACTGAAAAAGGATCTTATGTCTGTTTTTCTTTTCTCTGTCATTTTTAACAACACAAATCTTTAACATCAGATGTCTAAATATGAGTTAGTTTCATAGATTCACCACACGGTCATATAATTATAAAATGATCTTGCGTCCTATATTTAACTGATCAGCCACTTAACTTCATATTCAGCAAAACACAACTGTAGATCTTCAATATTAACGCTAATATCAGTTTACACGCATAACGTTAGGCTTATCGCCGTGGTAACGTTAGTTGTAGTGGGTGCATTTCTATCCAACAAGCTTTGAGCTAGGTAACGTTACATTATATTAGCTACACTAACATAGCAAACTTTTTGTCATGACTAATTCATTAATTACTCAGCATCATTTCTATTTGAGAAAAGAAAAACTTCATCCGATGTTTAATGTGAATAAAACAGCCTTGAACCGCCTACTTACTACATTCCTGTCACTACAGCATGCAGTGGACCAAACCACTGTGAGGCAAGGGAGGGGGGACTCAAAATGTTTCTAAACTTAAAAAGCATTTTTTGGGGTTTGTATTGTTTTACTGCTTACACAGATATTTTTAGTATACATCATTATGTTATTTACAATACACAGCATTGTTTTAATGATATTTCTAGGGGGGGGACAACCCTTAGATGGGGGGGGGGTCCTGACCCTCCCGACCCCCCTGGAATTTACACCCCTTGGGCAGCATGGTCCCAAATAATGTGGTTAACATTTATTTTGCAACATCATTTGTAATATTACCACTTTAAATTGTAACACTCAAGTTTTGACTTTGTTGCATGCAGGTTTATTGTTAAAAGCTCCCCTATCTGGGCGTCTTGCTCTAAGGCTAATAAGCTAGTTAACGTGCTAATAATGCTAACATACAACGTTGAATTAAATAATTTTTCACCCACAAAAAGAACAGGAGAGTAGACTTCTTGGAGGGTCTGTTAGTACAATTAAACACACAACAAGCCATATTATGCGTTGGATATTTGCTTGAAAACGGCAAAAACAAGGCCGGGGAGGTCAAGTGCAGTGATTCGACTTAGCTTAGCTGAACTGATGGGGACACTTAGCAGAGGTGAGGCCCAGGGTTGTGTCACAGCCACCTGTCACTCAAAGTGGCTGTTCTCTTAATTATGCAGAACTTGAGCCTGAATATAATTTAAAAGGGTGAGTTATAAAAAAAACAAAAAAAACTCCCAAGTTGTCATGAAGAGTGAACTAAGCTATAGAGACCTAAACTGTTTTTTTAACCAGGTTGTAAATGTAACCAGGTTCTAATCAGCCTTCAACATTTACCTGCAAAAACACCTCAAGGTCTGGGATCACTACTTTAATACTTTTAGTAATGTCCTGGTTCGAGGGATAAAGATAAGATAGATATCAAATGCACTGACACTAATTTGTCTTTGGCTGTAGATGATTATTGACTTCACACAGAGAATGAAAACACAAACACACAGTAACTCTTTTCAAGAAAAATTAGTATTATTGAAAATGTCCAACAACACATATTACACTCCCATTTCCCACCCCAAAAAAATGTCAACAAAATATGTTCTGGCCAGAAACCACATTTTAAGTTTTGCTGCAGCAATAGTCTCTTAAATTTAGTTGTGCACAACTCAGTACCTGTTTGAGCTCAGTCTAAAAAAAATGTATCCGACACGATCCTCCAAATTCACGGGAGGGAAAGACCTTACTGGTGAGATAGTAGAAATGGAAATCCAAACTCAGGCCTGAAGTTCAGAGTCCAGTCCACCACGCTCTCTCATGCTACGGCTAGCAGAGTGGAAACACACCGCTCCTCCGTTGCACCCGCGCTCTCTGACAGTCCGCCACACAGTCCCACAGTGCAGCTATATCAACAGATAAAAGTTTTCAGACACCACCATCAAGATTCTTTCAGAGCTAAATGTTCGCCGTTTATCCCTCTGTAACAGGTTAAGAAAAAAACGACACCAGTGCTGCGCAGCTGCCACCTAGTGGGCATTACCGCAAAGTGTTTGCCACTGCTGAAAAGTGTTGAGAATTAAAATGACTCAATTAAAACAACATGGCATAACCTGAGCTATTAGTGTCTGATTAAGTGAAAATAGGAAACTCATACTTTGTGTTTTTCATGTATTATATCTGAAGGAATATTTCAGCTTCCGTTCAAATTAGCTTGGATGAATGTACTAAATGTCCTATTATGATGACAAATATTGATCACATAATCATATCATCCCTGCTTGAAATTTTAAACACAACCAGCCAATTTGGGGTCGGTTACATAAACATTAGGGGTGGGGGGGAAAATCGATACAGGATAGCATCGCAATATTTTCTGTGGCAATACTTTATCGATACACAGCCGCCAAGTGTCGATCTATTTTTATATATGTCTTGGTCAGTTTGTCTGCTTGACAGTCCCATTTTGCAGCAATGTAATTAAAGTGACATGAACAAACAGGGAAATGTATCTTTTTAGATGAAATAGATGTTGACAGAGCTTCCTTTTAAGGGCCATAAATTGAAATTGGGAAAAATTTGAAGTAGGTAATAAATTGCAAGGTAATAAATTGCAATATATCGCAGAATATTGCAATATGTTTAATGTGTTGTGATGATATGGTATCGTGAGGCCTCTGGTGATTACCACCCCTAGTAAACGTGTTTAATTCTGCTGTAAAAAGTTGGCCATTTTAACATAGGCGCATGTGGGAATTGACTCGCTTTTGGAGCCAGCCTCAAGTGACCACTCGATGAACTGCAGTTTTTGGCACTTCCAAATTGGCGACATTGTTCCGCACCGGACGTTGCCGCTTTATGGTATTACTACAGGTCTGTATCGCATTGCCCTATTTACAAAGTCATTGCTTTGAAGCAACCCAATCATTTAAGAGATTTGATCCCTCAAGGAACTAAACCCCGCCAATACACATCACATCACTGAATATAGGACATTGTAACTTCCGTTTCACTGGGCTTTTAGTAAAGGCTTGAGTGTAGGATTGAGCAGCTGACATGGTAGCCACCTGAAACTGGATTTGCCAAACTCTTTTTTTATGCCTATGTCTGCTGCATGCTCTTCTGTGTTTCACTGTGTGTGTTTGTATGCAGGGTGTGTATGCAGTGGGGAACTTCCAGCCCAGTGAGGATCGGTCCAGAAGTCGAGCACCTACCCCCACCCTAAGAGAGCCCCCCCTCTCCTCCTTACCCAATGTCAGCCAATCAGCAATTAGCAACAGCCACCAAGGTAAACCCATGCCTGCCAGGTATATCTTAGAATTACAGATGGCATCCATAATGTGTCAACTACCAGAATACATTTCCAGAAGAAAATGCTACACAAAACCCTAATAATATGCACAGAGGTCCTTGTGGTTCAGCTTTGCTCTTTCCCAAAAGTGTAGCTTTGGGCATGCTAATGAGCACAGTCACACTGTGTACCGACAGTGCAATGACATCAAACAAAGTGAAATGCCATAAAAACAAAAACAAAGGAGAAAATAAATAGCTGACTTTCCTACTCACATCTGACCTTAATGTTACTCATAGCTCCTCTACTCTTACTTGGTTTAAGTCACTGCATCTCTAAACAGAACACCATGGTTGAATCTCAGCCTGCATGCACGATTTTTTAGCCTATATTCTTTGAAACAGAGCAGCTTCACACTGACCTACAGACAGAGCTATTCCCCAAAATAGCTACGTTACCGTTACACGAGTAAGCACAAGTTATCAATCTCAACCCAAGTTGTGTTTTTCTACAAGACGCAATGAATGTTCGTTTGCTTTTTAACTTGTATGTTGTGTTAGGATTGAGCGCCATTAAATCTAATGAACATGCCTCACAGAGCAGAGGAAAGTCTCTGAGAGAAGAGCAGAAAAAGGGCTGATGATGTCTCCCAGTGCAAATTAAAGTTGTAGAAGCAGAGATATCCTGAATCCTCCTGTAATGGGTTAAGCTCCAAAACTGGTGGATGCTACACATCCCACAATGCTAATCAAAAAGTGTCTTTCATTAAACCCTCCATGCTTGTTACATATCCAAACTCTACGCCCTCAGTTTGTAAAGCAGACTTTTTGTTAAAGCCAGGACCTGATGACATATTCAGGGTTATTTTTGTCTAACTTAAAGCAGTTACACACCGGGCCCATAATCAGCCGTTGGACAGTCTGGCGAGGTCATTGACTCGAGTCTGTTCGGTGTGTTCCGTGCCGTCGTCCGTTGGAGGAGCTATCGGCCTTCGTTTTGGCCAACCTGACATGCTCAGTTGGAGACAGGGCAGTCGGGACTCACCTGGAAATGGCAAGCGGGATGAGTGTGACTAAGCCTCTCAAAATCTGACGAAAATCTTTTAAACTGACCTTTGTCGATCTGAAATGAAGACAGATTCAGCAACTGCATGGCCTATTTCTCGCTTAAAATGTTTTCAGAAACGTGTCGGTGAACTATTTTAGTACAATATGAGATCGTAATCTGAATGAGTCACCAGTAATGGCCGTTCGAAAAATCCAAAATCCGGAAGCAGCAGCCAGATCTATGTGATGCGTTCGTCCAATCAGCTTTTGGGCGACAATACAGATTAGCGCCACCTGCTGTTATGGAGACGTATCACGTCTCGTCGCTTTGGTGTGTTCCGAGGCACTTTTTTGACCAACTCGGGGAGACTTTGTCAGTCCAACTGCCTTTTCTGCCAACGGTCGGCCGTCTGGTTGGTGTGTAACTGCCTTTAGAGCCACTTAAGACATTATAATACTGTTTTCACAGGCCAGTAGTTGTACTGATCCTGAGTGCCCCTTTAACTTGTAACGTAATACACCTTATTTGAATAAAAATACTTGGATGGCAAACAAACCTCTTCAGAATTAAAGCAGATGTGACATGAACTTGTGATGCTGCTTCTCTGATGTCTGATCCTGACCAAAACCAAGCAGTCTTCACAGTTTTAATTTAGTCATTTTTTTTTATTTTTCTAATGATGACTTTGATGGCTTCAGATCACCCCCTTTTTAACTTGACTTTAGCAGTTTGACCTCTCCCTGTTATCCACTTGCAGGTCACCACACGCTGGCTCCCAGCCAACCAGAGCCCATCATCACCAGGACCTCTTCCCACACTTTGTCCCCCAACCGACCAGAGCCCATCCTGACGCGAAGTGCCTCCTACCGAGAGCCGTCTATGTCCAATTTGAAAAGAGCCAGTGCTGAGGTGGAGGTGATAACCCCATCCAGTCCCCTGGGCAACCATGACAACATGATGACCTTCAGCAGCAGCACACTGCCAAGGTAAATATTTTTAGTGCTAGTAATAAGGGGCCATAATGTGCTCATGTTTAACTGTCACAAACTGTTTCACCTGTAGGTATCATGAGTTTACCTGATTATCAAGGCAAATGTATGAAATGGGCTACTACAATTTTGAAATATGTATTTTACATCCAGTAACTTTAGCATACAAATATAAACGACCATAAGAAGAACTACATAAACAAAAAATGTGCAATATTTAAAAAAAAGAAAAATAATAACTAATATTTTCCAAAATAAAAAATACAAACAACAATTTCTAGCAACAAAGACTTAATTTCCTGCATTCTCATACATTTTTAGGCAGAAATTTATGGTAAAAGTCTTTATGTCAAGGAAAACAGTAGTGTAATGGACCGCCCCTATGGGTCATGCGTGTGAACCGCGGATTCATTGAAAAGTTGAACCATTATGGTGTAAAATACAGTTTAATTGTTGCTGTTACATGAACAGGGCTCAGCAGAGAGACGGAGTGGGTCAGGGCAATGTCGGTAAAACTGTGGTTTTCCCACGTATTCCTGTACGGCTCGCATCAGGTGTTAAAACCAACTGTACCAAAACACGGAATTGGACTATTTAACGACGTTTGCACAGGTTATAAAACCTGTCTCAATTTAATACTGATAGACAGCGGAAGGTTTGCGCTCGTCAGCAGAGGCTTCTCGCTGCTCCGCCACTCCCCCGGGGCAGCATGGTCACCGGGAGAGTCCGGTACAGCCTTACTCTGCAAATGGAGATCCCACTAGCGCTAGCTTCACAGCGGAGAGAGTTCAGATCCAGTACTCTCAAAAACTCTAGCGTTAAAGACATTTATGAATATGATTCCCGTTTTTTTTTTTTAAGAGTAATAAAGAGGTTATTTTGGCACCTACCTTATTATTCTTTCCATAAGCCAATCAACATTCCCAAATGCCTGGAAATGTGCAGTTGCAATCACCCATTTTCAAGACCGGTGAACCAACTGATGCAGCAAACTATTGGCCCGTTAGCATCCTGCCAATAGCATCAAAATGGAAAGGTGGTAAGAGATCAACTGCTGCATTTTTCAAATACAGGACATGTCACACTTCACCTTCACTTCACCCAATGCAATTTGGTTTTTTACTCCACTTAGACTGCCCTTTGTAATCTCATAGAACAAATTTAGTCAAAGCTTGATCGTAGGATCAATCATTTTGGATTTACGCAGTGCATTTGACAGTATGAATCATAATGTCCTTCTGTATAAGCTTTCCCCTTTTCATTTTTTCTAAGAATTATATGAGATGGCTAGAGTCCTCTTTGACACTGCAAAGGCAATGCACACAGATTGGAACAAAGCTCGTCTTACAAATTAACTGCTTCTTAGGTGTGATGTCATGTTATGAATGGAAAGCGTTTTTAATTTTGTATGATGTAGATATTTTGTATGATGTAATTTGAGAATAAGAAGGCTCTCCTGTTAGCTCTCCATCAGCTCCCCACAATGTATGCTGAATTGTCTATTTTACAAATAGTAGTTCTGCTTTATGTGGTTGGACAGTGATGGCATGTGGCCATGAGTCACCCATCAGGATCGGGAAATCAAATGCCAGTCTCCTGCTGACTCTGCTAGCCTGGGCTACCTAGCTAGCTGGCTCAAGTTTTGAAATGTCAGAGTAAACACCTAGGAAAAGGTGGAGAAGATGAGCTTGAAATAGCAAGGCCATCTCTGTGGCCATATCAGGTCTACTCATCAGGATTAGGAAATCAACTCAGCAGTCTCCTGATGTAACAGTAGAGTGACATACAAAAGAAGAGTTGTTGAGGTGGCTTCATCATCATATTCTGCCAGATATTGTCAGTGGTGATTGGCGGGTGTATGCCATGCCTCATGTTAATCAGTAGGGTTGGGCATCGAGAACCGATTCCTACTTGGAATCGTTTCAAAAATTACGATTCCATCAGAATCGTTTCTTTATTGGAATCGTTTGGAATCGTTTGGTTTCAAATCCGATCATCGCTTCCCAATTTAATATGCCCAAGTTTTGGTTTCCGAAGCGGCCAGGTGCTTGTTGCATTGCAGCCTTGGAGCACAGTAAGCGGTGCTCTAATGTGGCTTTATTTTACGTTGAAAAACTTGGAAAAACTTGAAAAACTGCAAACCGCCATTGAATCAAAATAAAACATTCCTCTTATTTGTGAAAATAGGCATGTGACCCGTTTCAACTCCACCCCTCAAAGAATCGGAATCGAGAATCGATAAGAACCGGAATCAAAAGGAAGAATTGGAATTGGAATCGTTAAAATCCAAACGATGCCCAACCCTATTAATCAATCAACTACTTCAATCACAGAACAACAGAAGCTGTTCACAAGGACCTGTTGATATTAAAAGTTCCTGGATCAGTGGCAGGCAATGGGTACGTTTTGTTCTCCTCTGAGTTTTCAGACACAGCAGTTGTGGCAGTGACAAAGCTACTTCCTTTGGTGGTAGTTTTAAAGGTCCTTGATCAAGAAGCTTTGTTGGCTAGGCGGGGAACTTAAATGTCTCGAAAGATTTTATCTAAGCGGATCCTAGCCTGTTTTTTCAACAAAATGTACCAGATCTTTGAAACTTGCTCTCCGTTTGTCTTTCCTGTATGTCACAAGCGACAGACCTGAACTTATCCCTGAGTTTGAAAGGGAGTATGGAAATAATTATTTTCAGGTTGGAAGGTTGGAACATTGGCAGCCAAGATTACATATTTGCCTGATGTTAGCATGCAGCTACTATAGTTATCAGTGGACAGTAATAGAATATAGCAGCACTTTCTAACGTCAAAAATCGCAGATAAAGGCTTTTAAACCAAATACTACCCAACCGGATATGTTTCAGCAGTAATGTGACCCGAAATTGGGGAGAAATGAACATTGGCAGCCAAGATTGCAGGTTTCCCTGCTATTAGCAGAGTGCATTTGATTGAAAGCAGAGTGTGTGTGATGTGTCAGTGGCATGAGTTTTGTATATGTATTGCATTGGGAATGAAGGATTTGTTGTATAATGACTTTTTATACAGAGGCACTCTGAACCTTCTTCCTGATGGTAATAGCTCAAAGCTATGGTGGAGGGGGTGGGAGGCATCCTGGATGATAAAGTTGGATTTTCTTTCCACTGCTTCTATATAAAGATCTAGATTACTATAGCATTGGACAGTAATGGAATATAACAGCACCTTTAACTGTCAAAAATCACAGATAATAGTAATGTGACCCGAAATTGGGGAGACATGAACAACATTGGTAGCCAAGATTACAGCTTCTCTGGCGTTAACATGTAGCTACAGCACTTGTGGCAATAAACACTACAGTAACGTTAGCCTAAAAAAATGCTTGCGTAGCCTGCCTGGAGCAGATGACCAATTATAGCAACCCAGCTCAGAGTCACGTGACACAGAGCCAAGAGTAGAAAAAACCGTTGAAAGCGGAGCGTTCAGAACATTGGGAAATCTGAGCTTTTTGCTCACAGGGAGTTCTCTGAAATACTTTTACCTCATTATTTGAAGCTTTGGCCACGTTTGATGTGAAAATCCGACACTGTAACATTAAAGATATGATAGAAAATACGTAAAAGCATAATGGGTTCCCTTTAAACACTGAACTGTAGTCAAAGAACAGTAATCTTGCGTAGCTTTCTTCTTTTCCGGGTGAGATAGGGTGGAGGATGTGTGCTATGGTGTGGTGTGTTCCGGTGATTGATTGGGCTGATAGGCAAACTGCAGTGGGTCCACTGTACTGGGTAGTGAGGAGCAGATATGATCCTTGACTCGTTCTAAGCATTTCATCACTACAGAGGTGAGTGCCACTGGGCGGTAGTCATTCAGTCAGGCTGGTCTTGTTTTCTTGGGCACAGCAATGATGGCAGACATCTTGAAGCCTGTGGGTATGGCAGACTGAGCCAGTGACAGGCTGAATATCATTGTTAACACTGGCGCTAGCTGGTTAGTACACAGTCTGAGGACCCGTCCACTGATACCATCAGGTCCTGCTGCTTTCTTGAAGTTCATGTTTGAAATCCATCCCAAAACTACACAGCACATCAGTACACATACCTATACATACACAGCAAAAGATGAGGCAGCTCTAAAGGACAGAGAGGTAAGTGGAAATAGCAAGTTACAGTAGGACAGTCAGTAATGCGATGAACAGAGAAAAGGCAAAAAGATAAAAAAGACAGCATCACATGAAAGCAAGTCTATAAAAATGTGTTTTAAGAAGTGATTTAAAGGAAGTCACTGATGCAGCAAGCCTAATCTCCTTGGGCAGGTCGTTCCAAAGCCGAGGCGCCCTGATCGAGAAGGCACGATCACCTCTGGTTACAAGCCTCGAACCATGGAATGGTTAGAAGGGCCCCGCCCGAGGATCTAAGGCTGCGAACAGGCTCGTATGGGACAAGCATCTCCGAGACATAGTTGGGTGCCAGACCCTGACGAGCCTTAAAAGTGATCAGTAAAATCTTAAAATCAATCCTAAAACGGACAGGGAGCCAGTGAAGTGAAGCTAGGATTGGAGTAATGTGTTGCCATCTGTTAATACCAGTGAGAATCCTGGCTGCTGAGTTTTGAACCAGCTGGAGGCGGGATAATGATTTGTGGTTGATGCCGGTTAAAAGAGAGGTGCAGTAATCTAGACGTGAGAAAATGAGGGCATGGACTACTTTATCCAGGTCATGCTGTGACAGTATGTATTTGATTTTAGAGATGGTTCTGATATGGAGGAAGCAGGACTGGACAACTTTATTGATATGTGGGGTGAAGGTGAAGTCTGGCTCAAAAATGACTCCTACATTTCTGGCAGTGGGTTTGATATTACTGGATAGTGGACCAAGGCTGATGGGACTAGGGATGGTGTTATGTGGATTGAACAGTATTATTAATTTGGAGGTGTTAAGTTGGAGAAAGTTATGGCCCATTCAGCGGTTCACATCTCTGATGCAGTCTGAGTCAGTCTGAGGGAGATAGGTGTAACCTCTGCTCCAGCTGTTTCTGCTTGTTGGCTGCCAACAAACTGTCCCTGTAGTTCTGTTTGGCTCCTCATCTAATTATTTTTTATTTGAAAGACAGAAAGTATTGGAAATGCTTTGGCGCGGGGCCATTTTCTCTATCGCAAAATTTCGAAGTGCTGTGGTACACAGTGCATTGGCTTTGAAAGAGAGGGCAGGAGGGGATTTGATTCTTCATGACTAGCGTTTTGCCACACTCCAGATGCCACTTTGTTTCTAACTGTGTTATCTTTGCCACTGGCCTCAGCATTTCTAAAAGTTGGTCCAAATTTAGCCACACACAGCATGAGTGCTTTCTACTAGCTCTGCACAGACAGTAACAGGCTCCAATAGGATTGACTACAGTATGTTTGTTTCTTTTGTCATGAGAGAAAGCAGAATTTGTGCTCTCAAACAAATGTTCCATTTGCATAAATTACTAAGACATATATTCGATAGCACAAAATGTTGAGAGAATATTTTATTAATTTAAGTGCAGGAAACAGTGAAAACTTTTTTTTGTTCTCTCCATGACACCCACTGGGCCCTGTTAATAATATTCTATCATAAGTGTTGTGTTAGCTAAACACATTGCTGTGGTAAGCATGCGGGTAACTTGCCTCAATGGTCAGCGGTGTACAAATGCAAGTATGAAAACACTTCAATAAAATGCTGATGGATGCTTGCCACAGTAATCTTATATTCTTCAATACATTTTGTCCTGATGCCCTTAAAGTTTATTTGCCCCTTCCTCCAGGTCCCACGGAGGCTCCTCATTGGAGGAGGGTCGCATTCCACGCCGTCACGCCTCCATCCATGCATCAATGGACTCAACCCGATCCAAACAGTTGCTCAGCCAGTGGAAGAATAAAAACGACAATAGGAAGCTGTCCCTGCAGGTGATGGATGGAATAAGACCAGCCTCCTCCTCATCTCCTCAGAGGAACATGGAGCTGCGCTGCTCCTCTGAACCTTCTGCCATGGGCCTGGAGGCAGAGCTCCGAGGTGGACTACACCTGCCTTCACTTATCGCTTGTCAGGAAACAGAGCTGCGTGCTGGGGCTCACATTCCAGTTCAATACATGAAACTGGCAGCAAGCTCTGTTCCTATGGCCAATCATAATCACCAGACCCATAATGGCAGCAGCGGAATGGCTGGTGGGGCCAGAGTGTCTATCCAATCCCGGCCTGGATCCTCCCAGCTGGTTCACATTCCTGAGGAGGAAAACCTCACCAGCAGGGATCAGGAGAGTGAATCAGAGGACAGCATTATGGATGGAGGTGGGTCAGTAAGGGAAAAGTGGCTGAGAGTGGCTGAGAAGACCACCATCCCCTGCAGGCCACTCAGTGCTGGAGGACAGCCTCGTCTTATGCAGGTTAATCATTCTTTTTCTTCACCAACTTTACCTTTTTAATCTATATGTCTGTTGTGAATCAAAAGCAAGTCAAGTGTTGTTAGATCACATTAGTGGACATGACATTAATTTAAAAAAAGGTTTTTGTCTAAAGCGACATACATTAAGTGCATTCATACTCCATAGGTATAAGACCTAGATCTTATCAAAAGTGTATCCCTCTCAGACAAACAACAAAAAAACGTTCAGAGTACTAGAGTTCAAAGGCCTTTTGTTATTTATTTTAAGAAAGTGCTAGCATGGGGGAGGTGAGAATGACTGAAATCTTTATTTTGAACTATTAAAATAAAATATATATACAAACAAATAAAAAAATATAAGAAACATTTTTTTCAACATCTCGACCCGTTCGAAAAGGGATGGATAGAAGCCATAGGCTTATCAGGTCCTACCCTTTACTACATCTAAATCACAGTCAAACAAGATAAATCAAACAGATCATTAAAAATAATACAAAAATACTACTCCAATTTATGTCATTTAATAGAGCAATTGACAATTGAAAAAAATAAGTAACTCAATGAGTAACTACATATATAAATAACTACACGCTATAATATTAGTTAAGTAAATACCAATCATTGACACTAAATACCTGGTTTATTTATGTTAAACCTAATTTAGAAATAGTGAATCCATCATTCATAAATAAATTATAGATGAGCTTGTTTATCAAGAATAAAACATGTATAGCTGTGAATACCATACTGATGTGTAATAATGTAGGAACAATGCTTTATAAATGATGAATTAACTTAAGTAATGCTTCATAGTGTGTAGTTATTATAAATTGTTACCGAAAAGGGTAGTTTGGCAAACTAATCTGTACTAAAGGTGTTTTGACTTTTTGCTGAGCTTTAACCACATCCCACAGTCTTCATCAACAGATGTTTGAGAGTTTTATTGAATTGGCAACTTGAGTTAGTTTACAGATAATTGTTGCCTCATCAACTTCTCTGAAGAGAACAAGAAACCCCAGAGCTGTGAGCAAAACGTGAGCTTACAAACAAATAAACATAATTTTTAGCGCTGGAGCGCATTTTGGTTCACTGACCGGTAAATCCATAGTGATTAAAAAATATTCTAAGACATAAATGTATCTATTATGCACCACAGATTAAATACAAGCATGTACATGGCAAAATAGTGATGGAGTGATGTTGATGCTCTGACATTCCTGTGACTGTAATACTGATGTGTGTAATACTGATGAGGTATTTGCTGTATTTGCCAAATGCAGTGGTGTTGGAAGTATTTCAAGATGCAACCTATATCTTTGACCTTATAGAGTCATTGTGCTTTAAAGCTTATTCAACAGTTTGTAATGTTATAAGATCAGGAATTTATTGAAGTCTATAAAATGTATTTATTTATATAATATAATTTCAATGCAGGCTGTGTGTTTTGCGTAGACCTTATAACCTTTTTGTTAAAAGGTTCTTAGTTGTAGCAATAGCACTCCACCTACAAGAAGAGAAGTTATGTAATGAGTAAGTATCTCAGCAGCAAAACAGCTCACATTCCACTGTCATCCTCCTATTCCAGGTGATAACCTTATCCAAACAGCAGGGTCTGCTACACTCTCCTCGGTCGGAGGATGGTGGATCCATTCGGTACCGAGCCTTGACAGACCAGGACCCATCACCACCAGCCTCTACCACAGGAGCAGTGGGAGGAGGTCTGTACTGCCCATAGTTACAGTATATTTATATATACAGCGTGCGATATGTGAAGAAAGCAGAGGGGGGAATGTTTTTTGATCATGCACAACAAAACAAAACATGCAAGAATTAAATCACCCTTTCAATACCATAGATAGAGCCACCATTCAGGCATGCCAAAACACTTATTTTTCATCTTCCATATTCAATGGAAAATAATTTCAAAATGAAATAGTACTATGTGGTGTGAACACAGCGCTTAGTCTTAGGCAGGTGTGGAAAAAATGCTGTAAACTAAGAATGCTGTTTATTTTTATCAATTTACAAAATGCAAAGTGAGCGACCAAAAAAAACATCTAAATCACATCAATATTTGGTGTTACTACCCTTTGCCTTCAAACCAGCATACATTTTTATAGGTACACTTGCAAAAAGTCAGGGAACGTTGAGGATCGTAGATGCAGTGGTCGGCCAAGGAAACTTAGTGCAGCAGATGAAAAACACATCAAGCTTATTTCCCTTCGAAATCGGAAGATGTCCAGCAGTGCCATCAGCTCAGAACTGGCAGAAACCAGTTGGACCCAGGTACACCCATCTACTGTCCGGAGAAGTCGGGCCAGAAGTGGTCTTCATGGAAAAGTTGCAGCCAAAAAGCCATACCTCCGACATTGAAACAAGGCTAAGCAACTCAACTATGCACATTTTTTTTTCTTCAACAAAACGGAAACGGGAGGCCTGAACGAGTTCGCCGACAACCGGATGCCAGGACTCTCAGAGTGACTGCAAGTCTCTCTTGTAAACTTACTAGGTTAAGATTAAGAGTTCTTTTATGGTGAATGAAAGGCTTGATCCGACGAAATAGGAATAGGTCATCGAATCAAATCAAAGCACTGATGTCAATGCTGTTGACAGTTCTGCCGTTGTTTACCTTTTTCTTCTTCTTCTAGTCCGTAGAAAGAGCAACGTCGGTAGCCTTTGCTCAATTCAAAGTTTGTACTGTCACCTGTCTCGATCCTGCCGGTAGCTAGCTTGGCCGGGCCAGCAGACCCGACCGTTATCCTCGCTTCTGCTTTCCCCACCTTCGTCGCCCCCCGCTGTCGACAACAATCCACGGAGCGCCGGTGATCTGGCTATGTCCTCCAGAGGTCATGCCTTCGCGACGAAAACTTGAATTTTAGCTAACTGGGAGCTCTGGACGTAGCTGCAGCAACTCCAGTTTGCTAGCACCGATTTTGCTCGTTTTTTTTCCTATCGACAGTACTCAGAGATATATAGCGATCAAGATTCAGGTAAAAATCTGCCGGAATTCTCCTTAACTGTCAGCGCCGCATGACGCTCACTTTTTCTGGCTTGACTCAACTACCATGGCCCCTGAAAGGGCTGTCATCTGGCGGTGCCTGTAGCCGGCTCACAGTCACCTATTGGCGGCTAAACAACTGCCATGTTCTCATTCTATTATAATTTCACTGCTGAGATTTTAATTAAACATTGTATGAGAGCTTTGCCGAAATTAACCCGCTGAGGATGACAATGACGTATTCGACAGCAAACCTTACGTCATATTCAATATCTCCAGATGTAAGCTTTATAATCTAGCCTTGAGCTGCATGTTTTTGTACAATAAATCCATAATTATGAATTCATAAATCACCTTACGCAATGTTCAATATCTATATCGCTTCAACCTAGCATCATTCTGATTGTTTAGCATCAAAGCTAAAATCTGGGTCTTTCCAAACAGGTCTTCTATGTGATCATAGTCCTTCCAGAAGCTTTGTAATCCAGCCTGGAACTGCAGTGTCTTTTCGCAGACTTTGCACAATAACCCCAGAAGGATAAATCCCAACGGTTATTTCAGGGGTACTGAACGTATCACTCAAAGGTCCACATCTGATATTTAGTGAAGAATGATTGGCAATAACAAAATAACATTTAATCAACTCACTTATAACTTTTAAGCAACATAAGTTCAATTTGGTACTGTGACTTGAACAAGCTACAGACGTAGTCTCGCTGCATCTTCATCGCTCTGCTCCACCCCGTTCCATAACAGCGGCAGCACAACTGTATTTCACACTATGATGGTTCAACTTTTCAACAATTAATCAGAACCGGAGCGGGATCTGCACGGATTACGGATCAGCTACGGTGTGTTACACCACTACTGTATATTCAACGTCGCTGACAATTTATTGATTAATAGAAAATGTATTTAAAATGGAAAACGTTATACTTCTTGAGGCAAGGCAGCTTTATTTTTACAGGACATTTCAGCAACAAGGCAATTCAAAGTGCTTTACTTAAAACATTAAAGGCCAGTTAAAACAATTAATAAAATATAAAAACAACCTCAATAGAATAAGACATATATGAAATAACAGAATAAAAGTGACAGTGCAGTGTAAGAAATAAACAATTACTTAAAAGAAGGCAGCATAAGGTATTGTATTCATAACAAAAGGGCTGGGCCTGGATTGACTTGCCGTTGGGTCCAGACTTTGAGAAGCCCTGGGTTCAAGCAGGACCCCTCTCACTCCGTACACCCCTTCTTCACCACCCTCCCCTCAGGCAGCCCCCAGGAACACATTTTTCCCTATAGCCGTGGACAGGTTGCAGAAAAAATCATAACAACCCCCAAATACACATACAACATACACACGCACAACACACACACGCTCACCCTCGCCAAAAATCTTTTTCCTTATTGTTTCTGTGTGATTTCAATACATTTCTGTGAGATTCAGTTTCCCTTTAGTTTTTCTTTTTTACAGTCATATAACAATTTATACATCCATGTGACATCCGTGCAGCAAACATATCCTGATAGCCCAGGTAGTATAAAATAAATGATGTCTATAATTTGATTGTGCATTACAGGGTTGAGATTATACAAGCATTATTAGACAAGGAGACCAGGTGGAACAAAGATAAAAAAAAATGGTTTAGGCTTTAGAGGGTTAAAGGTCCAATACTGACAGCTATCGTTTAAAGTGGTTAATGCAGTCCAAATTCAAAATACTGTCTCTCTCGGCCCCTTCTCCCCAGACTCGAAGTTCAACTTCCCACATTGTCAATGTTAGCTAGATGCTAGTCTTGCATTGCCAGACATTACTCCACAGCGCAGTGGGGTTGCTAGATGCTGCTATGTTTACGGTTATAAAAACCATGCTCTTGCGGCGCTCTGTACCTGGCTGACAGTCGCCCTTTTATTGACTAACCGTAACAACAATGACCGCTAAAAAGACCGCGACCTTGCAGAGCTTTGTGCCCGACTGTCCAGACCCGTTATACAGCTTGTCTATACACTGTACATTATACATTATAGTTGCATGCCAGTTTATAACAAAGTGGGAATCATCTTACTGTCCAACATATCTTAACTAGGCTGGCGATAGTAACGTAAGCCACAATAATATTCCATAACATAACGTTACATACATTGCAGAGCGACCTGTAGAGAACGTAAGCTGTGTCCCAATCCAACAATTCAGGCTACACGGTTGCTTTGCCAAAGTTAAATTGCATGTTTCCATTAGGGGGGAAGTCAAACTTTTGACAGTTTCTGTCATATGTCTGTCACAGTGGTTGTAACCAGCCGTGGCCCTTTTGCCCGGTGCTCCGGTAACGTTAGCAGTTAGCTTGTTAGCATGGCAACATTAGCCAGCGCCAGTCGGGATCCCTTCACCGGCTGTGTCCAATATTTTTGCGAGTAACTAACTCGAGTACTATATATAATTTAATGCGAGCATGTCAATGTGTGTGAATGTCTAGTATGCACCTAGTATGGCAGCCTCGGCATGAATGTGTATGAATGGTAAATGGTTCCTGTACTATGTAAAAGCGCTTTGAGTTGTCGACTAGAAAACCGATCTCTAAATACAGTCCATTTATATTTACTTTAAGGCAAAATACACTAGATTTTGATAACCAGAAATAACTGGAGATTAAAATGGTAAAGGATACTTCTGGTGATAACGTTTTTTTTTTTTTTTGTCCATAAACCACAAATCCCACAAGTTCCCAAAAGACAAAAAGACCCGGGTAACACATTTGAAGAGGTGTGCATAAGGCCAACATGACACTGTTATATGTATATTGTATATTGCTGCCACTGGTTCAGAAAGTCGTAATTACACGTCTCTGAGCTATCTGCTTCAGTGAACTCAAGCAAACAGTCTCTCTCATCTTTAAGGGTGAGCAACTGGAAGTGACAGGATGTCATCACTCGTGAAGTCATGGCAACCAAATAAACAACAGCACGAGTACAGCATTTTCTCCTCCTCCTTTTCTCCTCCTTCTTTCGAGTGTTAAGAGTTCCAGCCTTTTTCCTAATGTGAGTTTCCTAGTGTTTTCAGTGTTTATGGTTTTGCCCTGACATTAGAGTAGACTGCTTGTTAACTTCCTGCTGGACCAACTGTTCTTGAACATTATCTGCCTGCCTCCTTATCTGTTCTTTTTGCATTTTGGGTCCAAACCTGCACAAACTTGAAACTCTGACAGTACAAACTGACCAAAATATGGACCCAGCAGAGCAACACCTTTTATTACAAAAGGTTTTTGAGTTTGATCGGACTGTAGCAAAACTGCCTCCCAACCACGCTGGCAAACTCTGCAAAAGCTTTTGCAATAAAGCTTTTGAAATATGCACAGCAGCAGTGGTTTAAGTAGAGGCCTTGGATGAGTCTCTTTGTTCCTCAACTTGCTGTCGTCCATTTGACTGTCCACCAGCCTCCAGGCCTGCACCCTGGCATACTCTTAGCCTCTCAGCCTACCTCCACTATCTTTAAAGCTTGGCTATGTGAGTCTGCAGCCAGCCTGTCCCGAGCCTGCTCCAGCCCCTAAATCATTCCTGGGAACCCAACTGTCTCTGGGAGGTCATCGAAACATCCCCAAGACTTCCAGGCTTTGTGGAAGAAACCCAGTGTTTCTTTGGGCCATGTTGCCACCCTGGCAAGCCGTTCCAGAACCCGTCCGGTCAGCCTCTGGCCTGCTAACCACCAGCCTGCTTCCCAGGTAGCTAGCCCCATGCCAGCTAACCTCCAGCCTGCTTCCCAGTCTGCTTTCCAGTGTCCTGTGCACATGCAGCAGTCCTGGCCTCCTGTGTTGCGACAACCTCAGCTCCCCCACAGCTGAACGTCCCAAGAGCTAGGGTTATTCCCCCCAAGGACTCAGAGGGTGAGCATATTCCTAAGCTTTTTTTGCTCACTAAATGAAGAGGATCCAGCCCTACCTTAACAACTGGTGCTAGCTGGGAGGCTACAGAGCATGAGATTTCCAGTCCTGTCTGCAAGTCTGTCAGCAGCCAATCAGCCTTTGTGCCTCCAGCTGGTGAATTCTCAGCTTTCCAAGCCTCAGCTGGCTAGCAAACCAGAGTTTCCTCAGCCCAGATGTCTGATTGACATCCAACCAGACCCAGCCAGAATCTGTGATTAAACAGATACCTGCTACTGGTTCCCAGTCGCCGGTCCATCCGACACCTATTCCTGTTGAGCGGTAACTCTCCCAAGTTCCTATCAAGCTGCAACACTTCCAAGTTCCTCCTGAGCAGCTGCTGCAAAGTTCTTCCTGAGAAGCTGCTGCCGCAAGTTCCTGAGCCGCGGCAATTACCAGTTCCTGAGCGGCAGCCGTTATCAGTTTCTTTCTCCTGTTGCCCTGGTTCCACAGGCTACAGTTCCTGATCATGGGTCCCCAGGCTGACCTTGAAAGGGGTTCCGTCTTTGTGGTCGTCTTCTAGTGGGGTCCCACCTCTGTGGCCATGTTCCAGTGTTAATACGTGTTCCAGTGGGGTCCCGTCTTCATGATCGCCTTCCAGTAAGGTTCTGTCTTTGGGGCAGCATCCCAGTGGGTCTCGTCACTTCCTCCAGAGGGGTCTTGTCGCCGTCTTTGTCCTCCAGAGGGATCCAATTTCCGTCACTGACCTCCAGTAGTTGACTCCTTGATCAGCCTCCAGAGGTGCTCAGCCTATCTGCCCTGCCCTCTGGTTATCCGCTTGAAGCCATCAGCTTTGCCCTGCCCCCAGACCATCTGCCTGGGGTTTCCTGCTCCGCCGCTGTTATCCCTCATTTGTAAGGTCTGCCCAACCCTGATTTGTTTCACCTGTGTCTAATCACACTGGTCTCCCTGTGTATTTAGTCTTTGCGCTACCTTTTTCTGGTAGTTCGTCATCTCTCCCAGTGAGTACTGTCCCAGACATTTTCTTCCTAGTGGTTTTATTTTTTTAAAGTGTTTAATTTTCCCGGTTTTGATTTTTTATATTTTACTGCTATGTGTTGCCTTACTGCCTTTCTGTTGTAAGCTGTTTTATTATTAGATCACCAACATGATTGGCTGCTTCCACATCATTCATTCTGTGTCTGGGTCCAAAAGTGTCTGCAGTTTTTCTGCAATGCAGACACTTAAGAAGTATTTTGTGTGTATCAAAGCCTGGTATATTTTCTTCCTCTGTGCCATAGAGCTTCATTGTTGTCCAAACTACTAAAACACATCAATGAGACACACTGTTGCACTGAGTGACATTTTCTTTCATTAAGGACAGGAAATCAAAAAGTATTTGAGAGACACACTGACCATAGTATATTTTTGTGTTTTCATGGGATTTCTTGCCAGTAACAAAAATATAGAATGTTGCCACTCCTAAACTTGGAGGGAACAGTTAAGCATTCAGGGAAACACATTTGTTACTTTCCCAGAATCATCTTTTGCAAAACCTCATCTCAGTGTGTCCGGGACGTGCCGCAAGGTGGTGTATATGGACATTAGTTACAGTTCTTTGCAATGGCAACATTACAAATGAAAATGGCAGCCACTCTGACCATCCTGCTATGTTGATTTGAATGGTAATGTCTGTTACTCTGTCATTCTATTCCTATGATTTCACCTCTGTGCCTTCACACATACAGTTAGGAGTATTTACTTAGGCTTGTTGGGAAAAGAAGCTAGCTTAGTTCTATACTTTTTTCCCAGCAATAGACTAAATACGGTCTGGAAAGTAATTGGCAAGGAGTAATGTATCAGATTCTGGACTCTGCTTAGTGGCAATCACAGCACTATGAGTGCTGTGCCTTTTAGATGTACTGTATTGATATAAACCTTCAAGATGGTTATTATTTTTAGTAGCAGAAGATATTTTTTGAGTTATTGATCATTTGTCTTGTTCTGTAGGAGGAGGTTTGGAAAGAAGTGGCAGCATAGTCCGTGTTGAAGCCCACCCAGAGTCCAGATCAAACAAACCTGTGGTGAAACCTCCAAGCACCGACGGAAGTGGCTCCTGGCGATGGAAACCACCAGAACAACGAGCCTCGCTCCGGCAGTCAGCTTTCACCCTCAACGACCTGAACACACACACTGACAGCTGTGATTCGCTGAGGGATGGAGGGTCAGTGGATGGGCGGAGGAGCGTTGCAGGAACTGAATTTGAGAGTGAAGCGGGAGGAGATGGAGGGGGAGGAGGAGACGGAGGAGGAGACGGAGGGGGCGTGGTAGGAGGTGTATACACAAACCATCCACATGTTGTACACCCTTTACATCCTTTACATCCCAATAACCCCAACAACTTCCAGCACCACAATTTTAACCCCAACAATCCCAACTATAATAACATTCACTTCAACTTCAACCCCAACTCTGCCAATTTCAACCCCAACTCTGCCAATTTCAACCCCAACTCTGCCAACTTCAACCCCAACTCTGCCAACTTCAACCCCAACTCTGCCAACTTCAACCCCAACTCTGCCAACTTCAACCCCAACTCTACCAACCCCAACATGCCATTCACCCCCACTGTCACCTTTGCTCCTCCCTTCCACCCCCACCCGCAAGCAATCACCACCATCAGGGTCACCCCGGTGGAGGGGACGGCTGCCAGCAGCGACGGTGGCTCAGACTGCCAGTCGGTTACCTCGTCCAGCCGTGAGTCCACCCTGAGGAGGAAGAGTGGCTCCCACATCGTCCATGTCCCAGATCGAGGGCCCACCCCCGATCTCCACAACAACCACCGCCTCTGTGATGACAGTAACCGCCTCGACAACGAAAGCAGCAACCGTTTCCACGAAAACCTTCGAAGTTTTCAAGAAAACCCCATCCACCCTAACCATCCAAGCAGGCAGATGCAGGGGATGTTTGTTCGTCCTAGCCCAACGCCTCCCCCTACCTTGCCCCGCCCCATCCTGACTCACACTCCGCCTCCTACTCTGGGGTTGGCCTATAAAGAATGACATGCTCAGTGTTAAATAAATCCATCTATACCTGTGATTACATGTCCTACTTGACCAGGACAAAATGTCAATGGAGATGCTACATGGGCCATTCCGAACTTCAGTTCGGAACAAATATTAAAGGAAATTTGGTTAAATCTGTCCACAAAAAAGTGCTAGTCCCACCCACAACCTTTTACCTGGCCAATCTTTTACCTGGCCAATTAGGACACAATATATAGCCAATTATGTCTCCCCCAGCACCGCAGCTGGTTTAGTACCCAACTAAATAAATGTTATGTCTTACTAGGAGACATACTGTAAGCTTTTTAAAAACAATTAGCAAGAGGTTCACAATCCTCTTTCGGTCAAAAGCTATAGAGAGTATCAACACAATTAGCCATGCCTACAAGCTCCAACTGGCCAATAAGAAATTACTATAGTGAGGGCCCATGTTTAGAGTAGTGAGTTTGATTCAACATTTTTCCTTGTGTTTTTTTCTTGATACACTGTTCAGTTTTTTGTAAATGTAATGCATTGAGTGAATTTGCTTCATAGGCACAAGGATAATGAGCTTAATAAACTGCTGACCATTTGACTCACTCAGAAGGAGAGACTCCATCCTCCTTGCTTTGTCCCATACCTCCCTGCCAGCAAGGTTGGATTCAGCCTAATGACTCTGCCCCCCTAACCTCTGACTGCTAGATCAGCTGTCCATGGGATAACATTCTTTCCACAACATGTATACATACAGTATATTGTCAGCTCTCATGCTTCTGTCAAACACAGGAAACAATATATATATATATATATATATATATATATATATATATATATATATATATATATATATATATATAAAACTTTCTATGTAACCACATGCCATTAGATGGACGCTTGCATTCAAAGTCCATAACTGTGCTGTGTTTGTATATACGAATGTGAGTGGCCACAGTGGAAATTAAACCCACAGTCTTTATTGTGTCTGGGCTACACACTGGGCAATAACAGTATCTCTTAGGTCATGGTGGTATTGTGTTTGTGTTGGATAAGAACAATATCATGGGACTTTGTGTTTAAATATAGTGCTCTATTTTTTACCTGCTGTGTTTTAATTATGTGCAGTATATGAATATGATTCTGACTGTGTAGTTGCTGTACTGTACACTGGCACATACAGCATTTGAGCCATCTGAACAAACTTACATACACAAGTCCAAAGACTGAAGGAAGTCAAGTTTTTTCTTTTTTGTTTGGTTCATTTTATCAGTGCATCATGTCTCCCAGTATTAAAGAATGGGTGTAATTACTATTGCGTTTTAGGGCAACTGTTGGGGAAAAAATAAGTTATTTATTAAATAAATTATATAAATTATTAAAAGAAATAATTCTAGCATATTTTGAGAAAAAGGTTGCAAGTTTATGAGAAAAAAAGTTTGGTTACACTTTACTTGATGGTATCTAGATGAGAGTGACATGACACTGTCATGAACGTGTCATAAACATTATAAACAAGTCATAAACGTTTGACACTTTTAGTAAGTGTCATTCGGTTTTTGTCATGACAAGTTATGGTTAGGGTTAGAGTTAGGGTTCATGTGTCATGACTTTGTCATGACAGTGTCATGTGTTCATGACAGTGTCATGTCACTCTTATGTAGATACCTTCAAGTAAAGTGTTACCAAAAGTTAATATTCTCTTATGTAAATAGATGTGATTTTACAAAAAACTATATAAAAAAAAAAAAAATGTAATTTAACAAGAAATTACAATAAATGAATACGGTAATTTTAGAACAAAGGTATAAAATACACGAATGTTTGTCATTTTGAGAAAACAAAAGGCATAATATTAAAATAAAATAAAGTGTAATTTTACTAGAAAGTGCAATATTACAAGAATTGCTTAAAGCTGGTTGAAGACGTTTTGTCTCTCATTCGAGAGACTGCTTCGGTTCTGAATCTTCGAGCAGCTTTACCCAAGTCCAGTTCCCCCTGATTTTGAACCTTGAAACTCCTTAATAAAAAAGGCTTTACAATACAACACAATCTGTAATTTTGAGGAAAAAGTTGTAATGTTGCATGAAAAACTTTCATTTAACAAGAATTACCAATGCAATATTATAAAATATTGTAAGTTGAGGAAAAAAAATCAAATTTAATAAAATAAATTGAAATTTTACAATAAAGATATAATACTACAAGTATACTATATAATGTCTTAATTGTATGGTAAAATGTCATACCATAATAACACAAGAGACTATCCTCCCTCAAAAAAGACTTCACAAGTCATTTGTACAGTTTTATTACAGTATGCTTATGTTTTATTTTTAGGTGCCGCCGCTGTTCTCTAGTGGCCGTAGTCATTAAAAACGCGTAAGGAGGCAAGTAGGGGCATGGATGGGTCAAACAACACAGGACTCGTGTCCCGTTTGAAAATAAAAGTAAGCGGCGAGTTTGTATAAGTTCACAGACAAAGTCACTTTCTGCATCACGTGCGTATCCGGAAGTGAAGTAACGTCTGATTTTAACCCAACCGCCATCTTTTTCTAAACTTAACTGAGATGTTTTTGTGTCTAAACCTAACCAAACTGCAACAGTTTCACAACATTAACAACTTGTTTGAACCCGCAACTGTTGCATTTAGATTGAGAGTAAACGGAAAACGCTCCTGTAGGTCGTATTAGAGGGTAGGATTGAAACGACCAATATCGTCGTACTATACCGTCGTACTATACATTTTGTAACATTTCCAGAGCAACAAAATGTCTATGTCTGCTTGTTTTAGCCTTGCTCTAACATCTGTGATTAAACAGTGCAGATTTCTGAAAGCTACAACTTTAGATCCTCAACAACCATCAGTTTGGCTGAGTTTCTCTAAACTTTTTCTCTAAACTTTTTCAAAATATTGTGACTTTTCTAGTAAAACCACAACTTACTTCAAATGTTAACACTTTGTGAAATAACTAAATTCTTATACTATTTGGCCCTATTTCCCAGTTATGATGTAATATTCCTCACTTACCTCCTTTGCTTTGGTATTTGCATGCGTTGTTGAATTCATGATGTGATTGATTTTTTTTTTTTTTTGTGTCAATATTCATTTTTTATTAGCACCTTCAGACATACAAAACAATTGATGTAGATTGCTGATTACCAGAAACAACACACAGCGTTTGGACATTACTCATCATTTACATTCTTTGTTTAACTTAACTTAAGTGCCATCAAAAGATTACTGTGGCTGTGGGCTAGTCGCATAGAGATTCAGTCAGTGTTTTGATGCTAATCTGCCTGGGAACATAAAGATCCTCAAGTTTGGATCCTGTCGAGTTTAAGAAAGCACAATTACTGCAGCGTGATGACAGTGTCAACAGATGGATATTTATAGCTATGTACATATTTTTATATCTCTGTAAACTCCCACTTGTGGTCAAATGTCCCTTTTGATTATTGTATAGGTGCAAGGCCATGGTGAAGATTTTGGTGATGATGTTGCTGCTGATGGCGTTGTGAAGAGACTATTCATATGTTTTTAATGGAATACGCAATAGCTGAGTGGAGAGGACTTATATTCTAATATTTCAAAAAAAAATTATTATAGCGAGTATTCTAGTTAAACCAGCCGGTATGTCAAGTTTATATGGTTGAATGTGACAGTTGCTACTCAACTCCTTTACATGTGTGCGTGTCCTCATTTCTTTTCTACCTAACAATAAAGAATGGACACAGTTAAATCAGATATAGAGTCAGCAAGAAACACTGACCATGTTTGATGAAAAGAATTCAAAAAGGTTTTTGTGCCTCTCGTGGTCATCAGTGATCTAGTTTTATGTTTTTGGGTTTTAATAATATTGTTCATTTTAGCTGGAGGTTTGGAGAGAACAGGCAGTAGCTGGTGTCAGCTTTATTTGTATAGTACATTTCAGCAACAAGGCAATTCAAAGTGCTTTACATAAAATATTGAAGAGCAGTTAAAAGAAATTAAAAATATAAAAGCAGATAAAATACGAGATTTTAGGCTACTAGTATGGGACAATGTATAAGCCGTTGCTCTATACACGTAATCCACCCGCAATCCTTGCCGTTCCCGTTCCCGTTTTTTAATTCTCTTTATATGCTTATATAGATTGCCATACAGTTTCAACAATGCAACTTCAGTATAAGAAATGAACAATTGTTTAAAGAAAGGCAGCATCAAAAAGAAAGCCTTGATTTAAAAGAACTGAGAGTTGCAGCTGACCTGCAGTTTTCTGGGAGTTTGTTCCAGATATGTGATGCATAAAAACTGAACTCGGATTCTCCCTGTTTCGTTCTGACTCTGGGGACAGAAAGCAGACGTGTCCCAGATGACCTGAGAGGTCTGGGGGGGTCATAGTGTAGCAGCAGATCAGAAATGTATTTTGGCCCCAAATCGCAATGTGTGACCCTGCAAGATCCCCAGTCTTTACATATTATGACGGCCTTTAACATTGATTAGACAATCATCTCACATCTAACCTTAAATGCTGTGAGATGGTGCCAGACTGTGAGATGATGTCAGACTGTAATATGGAAGCACAGCAATACTGAGGTAACCAGTTGAAGTGCCATGGACACTTAACATGAACTGCCTGGATTCACAAGAATTTTGAGTCAAGTTTGTATATACAGAAAGACTTTAACATTTTTTAATTGTCTACACATAACCCACCCCCTAACAAAAGCTGCTTTACCTGCCTGAACCTTTAGCCAATATTTTCTTATAACAACCATGGCAGGATACAGGTGTGCTATTAATGTAACACCATCCAGAGGAATGTAATGAAAACTCTCATTTAATGTGTGAATCCATACATTTTGTGAATGAGGCCTTTTGGTTTTCAGCATATCATATGAGGATGTTCAGTGAGACAGGGTGTGTAACATGAATACTGTGATACAGTCAGACAGTCCCTGTAAAAACAAATGGCGTACATGAATGTGTTATTCCTTTGTATAGTGTTGGAGACAGAGAAGTATATTTTGATATGATCAATGTTGTGGAATGTGTTATAAAATGTTATCCAATATTTCATGTAAGGCATGTCAGTGGATTTTAATTTCAGTTACATACGCTACTCAGTACAAATATTTGAAAGTGAATATCTTCGTTTCAAAATTGTACATTTGAGTATAGTTGTATGTGCTTTTAGCAAGAGCAACTAAGAACTATGTTTTGATTGAAATGTTATTTGCTGAGCCTTGTTAGATATGGTGTGGTGGAAAAGAGAAGATGATTTTGGATACTGATGTGTGTTTGCAAGGGAAACCTTTGGATTGGTAAGGCGTACAATCAATAGTCAAAGTATTGGCAGAATAACCTTAAAAAATGTTTATGGGCATAACTAATTCAGATTTTTAGTATTCTGATTTAGTATTTTTCCAATTAAGAAGTGACATTGTTACTTCACTGAAGTTTTTGCATTGGTAAATTGAGAACCATGCTCCCTGGCGGCCTGCATCTGTGCTTAAATATGGTTAGAGTAGGAGGAGGTAGCTCAGTGTCCAAGCAATCTGTGTGCCAAGTGAAGTACAGTGATTACAATGTCATGGTGATCTCAAGAATGAGCATTTTACTGGAAGAATGTCCCTGCGCCTGATCATCTGTGAAGCCTTCGCACAGTGTGTTAGCTAGCTGCATGATTCCTTCAGCTGGTAAACCCTGGAACACTCCAGCCAAACTGGAGCCTTAACTATCATATTTATATTTATCCCTCATACTATTATATGAAATCATCATATAATATGTATATAAAATTGGGTTGAACTAGCTGATGTTGAAGTGAGTCTTAAGTTGGGAATACACTAGTTGTGCGTCAGTGTGTATTAGCTCGCTTGCATACAAAGAGTCCCTGTTGTTTGTTATGCTAGCATACATAGCTAGCCTTCACATACTACCTATTGTTACACAATGAATGGCTTCCTGGTTACACCACATATATACCCGTTTGTTATGAAAATCAGAATCAGATGAATGTGATAACAGATAACTACTTAATAATTATGTCATATTTATAATAATCAGTTATTTTGTCTTTTACTTTATTTAATCTCTATTGATATGATATACAGATATTTTTGATTAGGGTATGTGAAAAAGATTTGTTTTATATCTGCTTGTCAAATGCTATTGCCATGGCAACCATCTGCACTCCCATGTGTATGGTTGCATGGTTGGAATACTTACAGTTAGTGAAGAAGGAAGTGTTGGTTAGCCTAGCTTAGCATAAAGACTGGCAGCAGAGGTAACTTGCTAGCCTGGCTCTGTTTGGAGTTCAACCTCTGAGACTGACTACAAACCGCTGGACACCAGAAGAGCAATGAAAACATGAGCATTTGTAGTTACGCTCTTGTTCAACAGTTCTCTTGGAAAGAATTTCCCAAAATGTTGCACTATTTCTTCATGTGATCAAGACAGTGGACTGTCGTAGAAAACTGTCCAGCAGTACTGTTACCATGTTACTGCAATGCTATTATATATTATGTCATGTAGATCTAATAGGATCCACAATGAGTGGTTACAGAATATGATACAAAACTGATTCTTATTGAATTCTTGGTGTGGGTCTTGGTGTTTTTTTCTATCCGATTTATAATCAGTCGACATGATCTACTAGCTGTTTATAACGATCAACAGTAAGGTTTGCTGTTTCTATCGCTGTACATAGACATTTGTATCTTTATACTCATCAGTATATATCCAGTTTGGGTTGTAAGCTTGATGGAAAATGCTAATGTTTAGCATAGACTTGCTAGAAAGTCTGTAATTACATTTTTATCTCCATTTCTAGGTTTCAATGGACTGAACCCAGGCCTCACATCTGTTGGCACACTACAACGCTTCTAACATGTTAATAGAAAGTGGTTGTAAAACAGCTGCCGTCATGTTAATTATGTCTCACACACACACACTATACATGTCCTTGTTGCATTCATTAAGATCTCATCTGAAGATTTCTGTCATTCAAACAACTCTGAGTTGTAGTTTAAAACTTTTACAGCCAATTTAATAAAATCTCGGCTTTTATTACGGCTTGAGTCCATAAATACAGTTAATGGATTCAGGCACAGAGAACGGGAACTGAAGGCTTAGTTAGCAACGATTAGCTCTGTTAGCGGTTAGCTCCGGTTAGCTCCATTATAAAGATATGGAGTGGAGGAGACTGCCGCAGAGAGAGGTAACAACCGAACTCTGATAAATGACGTTCAGGGAGCTTTTACAGCAGCGTGGCCACAGCATTTCTTTGGTTTGTTAATACAGTTAATCCCACGGCAAGACCACCAGCAGCAAGTTACTACTAACTATAGCCTCTGAGCCTGAAGTGAAGCGAGAGTGACTTCACAAGGGGGGAGGGGCTGGAGGCCGCTGGTCTGTGTACGCTGTAAAAAAAACAAAAAAACATCGTTGATTTGGAAAACGATGGAATTCGGATATTATCAACCTGGGTGGGTCTTAATCTACCTGGGCGGTGTGCCCAAGTAAAACCTATGTATGGGACACACATACACACACACACACACACACCAAACATTCTGCTGATAGCTGTAGGAAACACTGACTGCAGTTATAGCTTAGATCTGCTTTGCTTGCTGCAGGACCCAGACATGTATCCATGGTTACCACCATTTGTGTGAATGTTAGTGTTCTCTGCAGCTGTCAGTGGACTGTGCAGCCTGACAGAACACACTCTGTGGAGTATACATGAGTGGTAAATGAGAGATAAATAAAAAGCTTTAGGGCAAAAAGCAGAGAGGAATAGTCATTCGATTGAGACAGCTATGATGTCACACCTTATATCCAGTGAGTATTAATGGTATTCAATCTGTGTGTGGTGACTCTCAGTGGCTATGTTTTGGTGTACGCTGATGACACACCTGTATATTTGATTCTGCTGTACAGTACATGTGTTGCATTGTTGGCTGGCTTACATACACACACTGAGTCACTCTGAGAAGCTTTCAGGGTGCCACCATGCCCCCCAAATATTCTAATTTTGGGTGTTTTTACAGGCACAATTGCCAACCAAAACCAGTGATTTGTCTTCACAGTGTGCATTAGCTAGCTAGCACTCAAAAAACCCATTGTTTTTCTTAATTTTAGTGTTATTTCTACATGTTATCTCCTTTGTTAATTCATATTAGCACTCTGTGCTTTAACAAGACACTAAGTCCAGACCTAAACTGGGATGCAAGTCTGTATTCAAAGTGTGTACATGTAAAGATAGATACTGAACAGCATTCTGGGACTGGAACACATACGCTTCACATAAAGCCACAATCCACTTTTTTTTTCATTTTCCTCCTCCGCACACTGTTGGATGGAGCATTGGGACTAGGATTATTTGACTGTGCCGTCAAATTTGGGCTAGCAGGACTATGTTGAGTGCTACCTGCAGTGTCGATGGCTGAACTGTTACATTTGAAATGACTCTGTGAACGTGTACAACAGTGACAGTGTACTGATGATGACAGACATCCTTACGTTTCTGTTTTCCAGTGGTGTCTCTGTAACAAAATAAAAGTTTGATATCAAATCTTTCTGTCTCAGTTTGTAAATATTTCATTTCAGGTTGTTCTCATGAACCATTCGTACATATCGCTACAAAAAGCAAGGCACTGTAATTCGTATGTATGCCACATATTTATTACTGTCAGCACCACATTAAGGTGCTGCTGTATAAGAGAGGTCATAAAACAAGCAGAGTTTGTGTCCTGTTGAGAACATAAGACCCAGGAGTACTGCAAATCACCATTTTTTTTGTCGTTTTGGTGCCTAAATTTTGTATGCATGATGCTCACTTACCCTGGCCGGTCTCCTCTCCAAACTCTGGGCTCAGGTAAACCTCTGGGAATGGGTCTGTGGGGTCTGGCCTAGCCTCCCCCCCGCTATACTCCATGAGGAGTCTCCTCTCTCTCCCACTCAGCTTTTGTGTCCATACTGTAGGTTCAGGAGTCTTTGTGCGACCCGGATGGATGTCATGCCCAGGAGAGAGCCCAGAGCCCCGGCCACCAATAGTCCAGGCCCTGCTGCCTGCTGCAGCTCCTTAAACAACCAGTGCAGAGAGTTAGACCTACCACACAATTTACAGTTAAAAAGACTTAAAAATGCCCTGATAAAAAGGAGGAAACCCACTTAACTTTAAAAATTTAGGATCAGTTAAAAACAGAGCAGCATCCAGCCCCAGTTTACTCACATGTCTAAGGATACAGCTGGTCACATTCCTCCACACCAAGTCAGGCGGCCCCGTCAGAAACTTTTGTATAAACTGAAGTCTGAAGGTGGCCGTTCTGCTGGCCAGGTGGACAAGGCCCTGTCCCCCCTCCTCTCTTGATAAAAACAGCACCCCCTGTGGCACCCACTGCAGACCCCCCCAAAAGAAATCTACCATTTTTCTCTGGATCTGAGCCAGTAGGCCTGACGGGGGGTCCACACAAGATAACCGGTGACACAAAAGGGATGCAACAAGATTGTTTAAAACTAAAACTCTACCTCTATAAGACATTTGAAGGAGCAGCCACTTCCATTTATTCATTTTATTTTCAATTTTTTTCCATGACGGTCTCCCAGTTTCTCCATACCATGACCTCATTACCGAGGAATAGACCAAGGTACTTTAGGCCATCTTTTTTCTAGGCCAGGTTTTGGGGGAGAACTGGGAGAATGTCATGCCATTCACCAACAGCGAGGGCTCCACTTTTTTAGAAACAATGTTTTCTAAAATGTCTGACTCACGCTGGCTCTTAATAAAAACAATAAGATCATGTTCTCACTAAAACCAGGTAAAATCAGACCTTCAATGTTGGTACGTAGTTTGTTGAGGAGGGGTTCCAGGGAGAGTGCGTAGAGCATCCCGGACAGAGCACAGCCCTGCCAGACGCCTCTACACACTCTAAAAGGAGCACACAGACCGGCGTTAAACTTCAGCACAGTCTCAACCATCACCAATCACTGTACAACACCTTGATCTTGGCTATGAAACAAGCGCTGAAACTTCCCCATTACCTTCCAGAGGAAGCTGTGTTCAACGCGGTCAAAAGCCTTTTCCTGGTCTAGAGAAATCAGACCAGTGGTAAAACCCAACGAGCTGGAGACCTCCAAAACATCACGAATGAGGTGGACATTGTCCACCATGGACCTGCCGTCACACAGTAGGTCTGGTCCCGATTGATGACCTGCTCCATAGCCTTCCCCAGCCTAGAGGCCAAGACATTGGACAGAAGCTTGTAATCCACACACAGCAAAGACACAGGGTGCCAGTTTTTATATCCTGCAGGTTGCCTTTTTTTGGTAGCAGCGTAACAACCGCCCTGCGACATTACATGGGCATGGAGCCAGAGGCCAGACTTTCATTAAAAACATCTAAAACATCGTGCAAATATGTCCCAGAAGGCTTTAAAAAACTCAACTGTGAGGCCATCAATGCCTGGGGCACGTCTCCCCTGCATACTCGGCAGGGCAGCGTGGACCTCCTGCAATTGTATGGGTGCCTCAAGACAGGAGTTGGTCTCCGCAGAGACCTGAGGTAGCCCGCTCGTGAACTCCTCTTGTAGAGCCTCCTGCTCCTCGTACTCGCTTGAGTAGAGGGAGGAGTAAAAACTCTACGGCTTGCCTTCAGATCTGCCTCGGCTCCATGATCTCCTGCCCTGTGTCTGAAAGCAGTGCGTGGATAAATAAATAAATTGAATTACCCGCCTCTGTCCATTCTTTTTCTCCAGGGCGAAGAAGAAACAAGAGGGAGCATCCATTTCCGAAATGGTCTGAAATCGGGACCGGACCAGTGCACCCTGTACTTTAACGTACAGCAGGTCGGCTAAAACTAGCTATTTGATGTTGAGGGCTTCAATATGTCCTTGATCTCCTGTTGACTCACGTAATCTCTCTAGTTCCACTATATCAGTCTCCTGGTGATGTCTGCTAAAATATCCCTTCCACTTTTAGGCTTCATGTTTCTAATAAAAACATGACATAAAACCAAAGAGTGATTAGTGAAAACAACAGGAACAATATTACACACTTTACAAATATTAAAATCTCTTGTGTGCTCCAAGACTCCAATTTTGGACGGAGAATTAATGAATCATACAAGAAATCACTTAAAGCAACACTAGAGAACTTTTCCCGCTTCGGTCCCCCTACAGGTTGGAAGCGGAATTGCCCCATTATGTCTCATTCAAACTACAGATCCGCTACCCGATCTGGCAAACTTGCATAGTGCGGTTATAGCCGGTAGAGAGTGCCGTTCACCCTGTTACGAGTTGATGAACCACTGAAACAATTTTAGAAACATTATTTTAAGTTACAAAAAGTTCTCTAGTGTTGCTTTAAGCAAAAATGTTTAATTGCTTTATTACTGTTGTTGTCAGGGAATGTGCAGCCCAACCCAGGCTCAGACACCCCTACAAGCTTTAACACCCTGTCAGATTTTAATGAAAGGTCTGGTCTTGTTTTCTTTCATTTGAATGTACGCAGTCTTGTTCCTAAAATGGACATGTTGCGTATCTGGGCTCACTCTACAGATGCTGATGTATTTGTCTTGTCTGAAACCCGGTTAAGTAAATCAGTTTCAGATAAAGAAAGTAATAATAGTGGTTATAATGTTTTTAGGACTGACCGCCATAATAGAGGTGGGGGTGTAGCAATCTACATCAAAAAACAGTATCAAGTTAATGTACTGCTGTCAATATCGTTAGTTAAACAGTTAGAATTTTTAGCCTTGGAGCTCGAAGTCTCTAAATCACTTTGAATAACGGTCGTTGGTTGTTATAGGACACCTTCAGCTGTTAGCAGTGCTCTGTCCTCCTTAATGCAACTCCTTTCTGATTTTAACTCTAAGGAATTAGTAGCCTTCAGAGACCTTAATTGGAACTGGTTACAACCAGTATCTGATGATTTCAGAGCTTACTGTGATTCATTAAATCTCTTTCAGATTGTTGACAGTCCCACATGGCCAAACTTTAAAAACACGGAAAAATCATTGCTATGTGATTCTAACTAACGTTCCTCATAAGTACTCAACTGCTTCCATATTTGCAAACGACATCAGTGACCACTGTGTCGTAGCAACAGTTAGAAATACTAAAATACCTAAAACAAAACCACGCATTATAGTCAAGCGTAATATGAAGCACTTCTCAGAACAAGGCTTCCTTCATGATTTATCTATGACTATGACTGGGAAAAAATTTATATCAGTGCAGTTGTTGAAAGTGCCTGGAACCTCTTTCATGAGGGGTTTACCAATATAATTAATAAGTATGCTCCACTAAAGAAGTACAGAGTCAAAGGCTGAAACAATGCTTGGTTTTCTCCTGATTTAACAAATATCCTCCATGAGTGCAACGTGGCATGGGCAAAAGCCAGAAAATCTATTCAGAACTCTGACTGGCTGGTCTTCAGGCAACTGCGCAATACATGTACTCTCAAAATTAGAAAAGCCAAAGCTGATCATTTTCTTTCTCAAACCACTCATAACCTGAATAATCCATCAAAACTTTGGAAAACTATCAAATTCAGAAAACAGTAAAGGCCAGGAGCTTCCTTCAAGCATTGTGATAGACTCTCAAAAAGTTACTGACAAGGCCAAAATGCTTGATTGTTTCAATGAACATTTCATAGCCTCAGGGTTTTTATTTGAGTCATTCAATCCTCAACATGAGTGTTCCTCTACAGTTGAGACTGTTGGTCTGGATCCTTCTAGTCAGTCTTTTAGTTTCAGTCCTATTACAGTTTCAGACGTAAATAAAGCCCTCAAGCATTTGGACACAACAAAATCTACAGGCCCTGATAAACTGGATCCCTACTTTTTAAAGCTAGCAGCAAATTCTATTGCCGTGCCCCTAATATTTTTAATCTGTGCTTGAACACAAATGTTATTCCTCCAATCTGGAAATCAGCCTTTGTGGTTCCTCTGTTAAAAGGTGGTGACCCTTCTATCTTAAATTACTACAGACCGATCTCTAAACTGTCTATCCTGGTCAAGGTTCTAGAATCCCTTATCAGTGATCAATTAAATGATTTTTTTAACAGTAATAATGTTTTATCTGACTTCCAATCTGGTTTTAGAAAAAGGCATAGTACAACATCGGCAGCTCTTAAGGTTTTAAATGACTTTATTGAATCCATGGACAACAAGCAGCACTGTGCAGCCCTTTTTATTGACCTTTCTAATGCATTTGATACAGTGGACCACATAGTGCTTAAGCAGAGACTGTGTAGGGCTGGACTTTCTGAACAAACTGTCAGCTGGTTTGTTAATTACTTCAGCACTTCTCAGAATAACAAAAGGCGTGCCTCAGGGGTCAGTCTCGGGGCCACTGCTATTCATCCTCTATATACGTGTCTAAAGTAAAATTTCATTTTTATGCTGATGACACTGTACTGTATTGCTCAGCACCCACCGCAGACCAGGCCCTCTCCCAGTTACAACTTGCTTTTAACACGCTTCAACAGAATCTTTATGATTTAAAGGAACTTCTCAGGCTCCAACTAGCCTACTGCTCCCAATAAGTGACAAAATAGCGCCAACATGTTCCTATTTACATGTTGTGACTTGTATAGTCACAGCGTGTACAAATAACAAGGACACATGAGACACAGCCATCTTCTAACCGCATAAATACTGGGAACTATATTCTCAGAAAGGCGAAGCACTGCTGCTTGGGCGGAGTGCAACACCTGAAAAGCGCAGTTGTTATTTCCGTCAACAAAACCAATGTGAATAGCTAGCTAGTAGCGAACGTGACTGGTGATCATGGCTGACTTTGAGGAATTGTCTGAGGATTTTTACTTGGTATCAAACCAAGATCCAGAACCATATCTTTTTGAGCCAGAATGCACAGACGAGGAGTTACAAATTTTGGAAGCTGATAAACAAAATGCCGAACAGACTGAGGTCGAGGGGAGAATCAGAACGAACATGGACTGGTGGTGTAAATGCAGAACCTGCCAACCTATGCCGACAGAAACCGAGTGCCTTTGTTGAGTCAGCAATTACTAGATAGTAAAAGCATAGTTTACAATCATGGGTGTTCGCTGTATTGTAAACAGGGGAGACCAGGTAATACCATGATGTTTCATAGAATTCCAACCAAAAACGCTGACCGGATCAATCTATGGCTACTGGCTCTGGATATAGATCCAAACACACCTGTAGCCATCATCAAGTACCATCGTGTTTGCTCAGAAAATTTCACTGAGGATGACTATTTTTTAAAAAATGGAATTAGCCACACGTGTCCTGAAGGATCTGGCCATCCCATCGATAGTACAGACAGGACAAAGTGGATCCCCTGCGGCTGCGGTAAGTGTTACGTTATGTTTTTAGATGACTATTGTAACAGTGTTAACGTTAGTAACACTATAACATGAATAGGGTGGTCACTACCATTGCAGTTGTTCTCGGGCTCCATGTATCCCCTGTAATGTTATTGTGTTGTCACAAATGCACTTTTTCACCCCAGTATCAAATGAGTGGTGCTATGGCTAACTCTCAGGACTATAGCGCTAATGAATTGGAGGGGGGAGGTTTTCATTTTTGAGAAACAGTGACCTTGTTTGTGAAATAGTAGGCTACTGTCTGTGGGTTCATTGTGCAAAAACAATTTGCCTTGTGCTATTACTTTCCCCTTATTCTAATGTAGACTATTGTAATGCAATTATCCAGTGGTGTAGTCTAATATATTGTAGTGGCTATACTGTCCTGTATATATATATATATATATATATTGGCCAGAATCTGCCTTTGGGGGAGGGGGGCCATATCATAGTGGGGGGGGTCTGTGCGTCCTCCCCCAGGAGGATTCTTAGTGGGTATACCAGCGTATCATGACTACACCACTGCATTTATCTAACATTACTGTATTATATGCTGTTGTATACATTTGGTTCAGCTGTAATAAATTGCATTTCAAATATATCGATTCCTGTAATAATAATCCTTTATTCATGTTCTGTAATATGTATTAATCAGGATGAGCTGAGTGACCTGCAGCAGGATCTGCTGGAAGTTGAGGATGCTTCCAGCCTGTTTGCCGGTGTACCACACTCAACCCCCCAAAAAACCTTTGCTGCACCTACTGCAGAGTTCAAAGCCCCACTACCTTTGCAGCTCACAAGTACTGCTCTGACAGCTAATGGGACAAAGCCATTGATTTTTTTTGGCACCCAGCTGGACATGTCAATTAGTAGGATAATTCATATTCTATCATTCAATTGTTTTATGCGTTCTGTGTGATAAATGCAACAAATCTTACAACTAAATACAATCTATATTTCCTTTGCAGGACACTGCGTCATCGTTCATGATAATGGCTACCTGCAGGCCAAAAAAAGACTAATCTTTGATGTAAGTAGCAAGCCAGGTTATCTATCCATGATAGGTAACAAACGTTATCAAAACATTTACATACATGTTGATCATTCAGCTGACACTTATCTTGATCATCATGAAATGCAAAATAGATAGTCAGATAACTGAATATTGAAAATCAATTTTTAACTGATGACAAACATGTATGCATGTAAAGGTGAGTAGAGAAACTAAACTTTTCCATGTTGGTTTATCATAAACAGGAAACACACCAAATTGATTATTCTGAAATGGATATCAGTTCAGCAACATCTGCCTTGGACATCAGCATGGCCTCAGAACCTGCCTCAGAACCTGCCGCTGATCCTGCTGACTCCAGTTTTGTCCCTGACAAACCCCTCCACCTCTACCACAGGAAGCACAGCAAGCATTCCTGGACAATATAGAGGATGGAAAGAGAGGAAGTGGCTGGTTAATGAGTCCAAACTCATGGAACTCTTCCAAAAATGCTTTTTGTGGAGCTGCAATGTGTGATGTGAACCAAACTGTGAAAACATCTGGCAGCAGGATCAGAGTCACATGGCAATGTAACAGTGGACACACTGGAGATTGGGAATCATGCCCAACCTTCCGTGGAATGGTGGAGAGCAACCTGCTAGCAGCAGCAGCAGCAGCAACACTCTTCACTGGTGCTACTTACACAGACATTGCTGACTGGGCAGGGCTTTTGAACCTTCAGCTGCCCCAGAAAACCACCTACTATAGCATACAGTCCAGCTACCTGATTCCAGTTATCGCAGAAGATTACAAGAAGCAGGAGGACACTATAAGAGCAAGACTCATCTGCCAGACTCTGGATGGTGAGGAAGTGCAGATCTGTGGAGATGGGAGAAGTGACAGCCCAGGCCACTCCTGAAAAACACTACATATTCCTTCATGGATGACTCCACCAATCAGATTGTAACATTTGAGTTGATTCAGGTAAAAGTGATCAATAATAAATATAATAATAGATACAAAACTTCAGTCATTGTTCTAAAAAGTCTTATCAGAAATGTAATCAACAGTAGGCAGTAACCCTTACTTATTCCCTCTAGGTGACCCAGGCCAAAAGTTCTGTTGCGATGGAGCCAATGGGTTTCCAGAAAGGACTGGAAAAGCTCCTTGACGAAGGGATCGATGTAAAGGTTGTCACAACTGACAGACATCCCTCTATCAGGAAAATAATGAGGGAGGATTTTCCAAATATAGAACACCAGTTTGATCCATGGCATACCGCAAAATATTAGTCTGTTGTTGTTAGTGTGCGCTATTGTGCACAACTGATACTTCTGCTGTGCTGTCTGGGGTTTCTCTGTGTATCACAATTACCATATATAATAAGCATTTTCTGAAGTGCACTGTTGTTATAATGCTTTTCCTTATTTTAATTTAGGAATAAAAAAAAAAATTGGTTTTGGCATTCTTTTGACAAGAACGGCACCTGGCACCTTGGATAAAGAGTGTGAGCAATCACATGTGGTGGAGCTGTAGCTCATCAAAAGGAGATCCAAAGGTACACAATCATACATTATATACACACACACATATTGCAAAGGCAAAGTCTAATTTATTTCTCATGTGCATATTGTAAGCAGGTATAATGCAAAGTGGAATGTCAATGCTGGCTCGCACACATCACCTATCTATTTTATTTTTTAGGGTCTATTTTTGTTCAAATTAGTTTTTCGTCCTGTATGTTATGACAATCCTGAAAAGATTTCTGCTTGTGCTCTAATGTTACTGTCAGGAATTGCTGAGACGATGGAAGTCAATTCTCCATCATACCTGTGGGGTCCATCGCTGGGAAGAACATGACATGGAACACAAATGCTACCACACTGAGTGGTTGGCCGAAGACTCCCCTGCCTTCAAGGTCCTATATGAAATGGTTATGAATGCACGCCTACTGAAAGACCTGGAACAAATGGCACTGTTCAAATACTTCACAGCTATTGAATTGGCTTCATACATTTTAGTTTGTGTGGGAACTATTTCTGTGAAACTATTTCAATCAGGAGAGACTTCGTTGCAGATATGCAAGATTTATTTGTAAGTTACATATGCAAAATATGAATTGTACATAGTCTTTGGAGATTAGACTCCACCGTATAAAATGTAGATATATTTTAAAGGGTTTAGGAAAACCCGAACATACCCCTGATGGAGTCTAGACACTGGTGATGGTGGTGAAGGGGGCACAAAGACCAGAACTAAGGAGTCGAAGGGAGCGGTCAGCCGGAAGAAAACGCCGTGGTTGCCACTGCTGGAGGTGAAAGGGGAGGAGGAGGGTCGCACTCTTCCTGAAATGACAACTGACAGTCGCAGAGGAGAGAACAGATTTAAAACATGGATGTCATGCTGTGATTGGCTTGTGAAATACGAGGCCGAATCTGATTGATTTAACTGAAAATCCATTCACTCGAAAACAGCTGATCCGTTTAGGAGAAAAGTGGTAATGTTATTGAAGTCTCCCTGAAAGAATTTACGCTGAGCTACATTAGGTGGTAATATTGCACCACAGACAATGATGAACATTACATAAAGTCAATCTTCCACAGATCATGCACACAACTTGTAATATGTGTTCCATGTATTGTTTATACAGTATTTTCTCATTTGTACTGTCTTTATTTCTGTTTTACCAGGACAACTTGAGGTCTTCCATAATGCCCTTCTCAAATACTGTCCCAAAAGATTGCACTTTGAATATGCATCAATGCAAGCGCGAACAATGTTGGCAGTCATGGACCATAACGAGAACCACAACACACAACGACAAGGCACAAACAGAGCAACAGGCAAACAACAGGCAAAAACAGCGTCTGGTAAGTACTAAAAATATATTATATTGATACTATAACCTCCTGATACTTCAGAGTTTTCAGCGATACACATATCAGTAATGATCTGTATGTAATTTATCGCCTAAATATATAAATTACCATATTTATCTATTTATCTTAAAGTCCTCAGTCATGTTGGTTTTCATTTCAGGCCTCCAAAGACACAATGTGGTTTTCCAAAAACAATCCAGACAGTGGATTGCCAGACCTGTCTACCAGGAAACAACACAGACTTTCAGGAACGACATGATGGATGCAGTCTTTCAGAGAAGGCTGGATCCATCGGTGAAATACCAAGAGCCCGAATCCCATTTCAAAGTTCCCCGTTTGGCTGCTAACATCGCCAGAGTTTCAAAACCCAGGAAGCAGGATAGGTCATTTCCGGACACACATCAAGGTTCACAGGTCCAGACTCATAATGGTATGATATATTTATAAATAAATAAATGGTCACCCACCCCACCCACCTAGCATCCCATAGGCTTGTTTTTCATCCTCTCACCACTGCCACCTAAAGTGACTCTTTTGTTATTATTGTTGTACAGTATATTGTTTTTGTTATTGTTGTCCAGCTATTGTAAAATAAATAAAAATATTTCTCAGTTTGTGATTTATCTTGTTCTCTTAGCTCTCCTGTGCATCTGCCTTGTGTAGGCCTACAAGTTGTGCAGTAAAAGGTGTTCAATCTCATACTGACTACACACCATATGTTGTCAACAACAATGAAAAGACATAATTGTAGATGTTGCAAGAATGTATTTGAACTAGAAAATATTACAATAAGTATAAAGCAAATCAAGGTTTCACATATTTTCAAGATTAAATAAAGCTCTGCTGTCTTGTAAGAGGTCAAAGGATGGAATCTGTGTGGGCAGAGAAGAAACTGTAAGACAGTGTCATTTTACAGACCAGTGTCAAAGTATCAGACAGGCTGAGTAGAATATGCAAAGTGTATACAGAGTAATGTAGTCAGGGACAAAACAATCAAGACAAGTACTACTCTGATATTCGTAGGTTGCTCTTTTATGCTATGTTGTCAGTCACATATCTTTATTCACAGATATAGTCTATGCAACATGTACAATAATACCAACACAACAAAATATGCAACTTTTATTCTTGTCATAGATTGGAATATCACCAGTTTATGAATTGTGTCGACAATTGTGTATGATAAAGACATGTAGTATGGCCTAATTACTTTATGTGTGATTGGTGTTGGCACTTACAGTTACAACATTTCCATTGCCTCCTCCACCTCTTGAAATCCCACATAGACACCAGTCTCTGAGGGATATTTTCTTCGAATGGCAGCAACCACACATGGTGGCAATAGTTTACGGTTGCTTCTACCCAAAGTTTCTCCTTTCAGGGCCCACTCCAAAACTATGTGGTAGGACACCAAACTGTATTGACTAAGAGCACAGAAAAGTCTGTATGAATAGCTAGGCTACAAGTAAACAGGTGATCATGAAAGGCTATTTCAAGGGTGCTATGTCAGTTGGCATGTGTGCATATTACGTGTTACGTGTATAGACCAACTGTATAGGATGGCTATACTACAATTGCATTGAACTATGCGTCATGATTATTACAAAATCACTTACTTGGTGGACAGCTGTCCATTAGGTTCACTCAGAATGGGGTCTTCCAGTTGATCTTGTCACAACGGGAACTGCCGGGTGTATTAGGGCATCCTCTGTGGTAGTGACGCAAAGATTTTCATTGCTATCAAGCCTTGCCATCGATGGCAAGCTCTGGTCCCATTCACTACAACAAAGGCACTCGGCTTCTGTCGGCATAGGTTGGCATGTTCCACATTTACACCACCAGTCCATGTTCGTTCTGATTATCCCCTCGACCTCAGTCTGTTCGGCATTTTGTCTATCAGCTTCCAAAATTTGTAACTCCTCGTCTGTGTATTCTGGCTCAAAAAAATATGGTTCTGGATCTTGGTTTGATACCAAGTAAAAATCCTCAGACAATTCCTCAAAGTCAGCCATGATCACCAGTCACCAGTTCCTTTCTGAGAATATACAGTCAGGTCCATAAATATTGGGACATCGACACAATTCTAATCTTTTTGGCTCTATACACCACCACAATGGAGTTGAAATGAAACGAACAAGATGTGCTTTAACTGCAGACTTTCAGCTTTAATTTGAGGGTATTTACATCCAAATCAGGTGAACGGTGTAGGAATTACAACAGTTTGTATATGTGCCTCCCACTTTTTAAGGGACCAAAAGTAATGGGACAGATTAACAATCATAAATCAAACTTTCACTTTTTAATACTTGGTTGCAAATCCTTTGCATTCAATTACAGCCTGAAGTCTGGAAGGCATAGACATCACCAGACGCTGGGTTTCATCCCTGGTGATGCTCTGCCAGGCCTCTACTGCAACTGTCTTCAGTTCCTGCTTGTTCTTGGGGCATTTTCCCTTCAGTTTTGTCTTCAGCAAGTGAAATGCATGCTCAATCGGATTCAGGTCAGGTGATTGACTTGGCCATTGCATAACATTCCACTTCTTTCCCTTAAAAAACTCTTTGGTTGCTTTTCGCAGTATGCTTGGGTCATTGTCCATCTGCACTGTGAGCGCCGTCCAATGAGTTCTGAAGCATTTGGCTGAATATGAGCAGATAATATTGCCCGAAACACTTCAGAATTCATCCTGCTGCTTTTGTCAGCAGTCACATCATCAATAAATACAAGAGAACCAGTTCCATTGGCAGCCATACATGCCCACGCCATGACACTACCACCACCATACTTCACTGATGAGGTGGTATGCTTTGGATCATGAGCAGTTCCTTTCCTTCTCCATACTCTTCTCTTCCCATCACTCTGGTACAAGTTGATCTTTGTCTCATCTGTCCATAGGATGTTGTTCCAGAAATGTGAAGGCTTTTTTAGATGTTGTTTGGCAAACTCTAATCTGGCCTTCCTGTTTTTGAGAGCTCACCAATGGTTTACATCTTGTAGTGAACCCTCTGTATTCACTCTGGTGAAGTCTTCTCTTGATTGTTGACTTTGACACACATACACCTACCTCCTGGAGAGTGTTCTTGATCTGGCCAACTGTTGTGAAGGGTGTTTTCTTCACCAGGGGAAAGTATTCTTCGGTCATCCACCACAGTTGTTTTCCGTGGTCTTCCGGGTCTTTTGGTGTTGCTGAGCTCACCGGTGCGTTCTTTCTTTTTAAGAATGTTCCAAACAGTTGATTTGGCCACACCTAATGTTTTTGCTATCTCTCTGATGGGTTTGTTTAGATTTTTCAGCCTAATGATGGCTTGCTTCACTGATAGTGACAGCTCTTTGGATCTCATATTGAGAGTTGACAGCAACAGATTCCAAATGCAAATAGCACACTTGAAATGAACTCTGGACCTTTTATCTGCTCCTTGTAAATGGGATAATGAGGGAATAACACACACCTGGCCATGGAACAGCTGAGCAGCCAATTGTCCCATTACTTTTGGTCCCTTAAAAAGTGGGAGGCACATATACAAACTGTTGTAATTCCTACACCGTTCACCTGATTTGGATGTAAATACCCTAAAATTAAAGCTGAAAGTCTGCAGTTAAAGCACATCTTGTTCGTTTCATTTCAACTCCATTGTGGTGGTGTATAGAGCCAAAAAGATTAGAATTGTGTCAATGTCCCAATATTTATGGACCTGACTGTAGTTCCCAGTATTTATATAGTTAGAAGATGGCTGTGTCTCATGTGACCTTGTTATTTGTACACGCTGTGACTATACAAAACATGTAAATAGGAACATGTTGGTGTTATTTTGTCACTTATTGGGAGCAGTAGGCTAGTTGGAGCCGGTTACCTCCAGGATCTGTGCTAGGCTAAGCTAGCGGTGGGGGCGTCAGACAGAGTTACAACACGCACGGAGATGAGAAGGGTATGTATGGAATAAGCTAAAGCTAAAGTCCCAATAAATTGGCGTGTTCCTTTAAAACTTGTTTTAAATGCTGAAAAAAACAAAAGTCATGCTTTTTTTTAAATTCGAAATCCAAATCAAATCTGCCTTCAATTCTCACTTCCCAGGGTAAGGTTCTAAGTACAGATATCTTGGTATTTTAATAGATGAATCTCTTTCTTTTACCCTTCATATTCAGCAGCTAGCAAAAAGATTAAAACTTAAACTAGGGTTTTATTTTCAGAATCAAATTCTTCGTTCAAATCTAGAAAGAGGCTGGTTGCTGCCACTTTTATGTCTATACTTGACTATGGTGATGATTTATACATACATGCTTCATCTCAAAGTTTACATGCACTGGACACTGTACAGGTGCTGGTCATATAATTAGAATATTATGAAAAAGCTGATTTATTTCAGTAATTCCATTCAAAAAGTTAAACTTGTATAATGTATACATTCATTCCACACAGAGTGATATATTTCAAGTGTTTATTTCTTTTACTTTTGATGATTAGAACTGACAACTAATTCAGTATCTCAGAAAATTAGAATATTGTGACAAGGTTCAATATTGAAGACACCTGGTGCCACACTCTAATCAGCTAATTAACTCAAAACACCTGCAAAGGCCTTTAAATGGTCTCTCAGTCTAGTTCTGTAGGCTACACAATCATGGGGAAGACTGCTGACTTGACAGCTGTCCAAAAGACGACTATTGACACCTTGTACTAAAAGAGGCTGGCTGTTCACAGAGCTCTGCGTCCAAGCACATGAATAGAGAGGCAAAGGGAAGGAAAAGATGTGGTAGAAAAATGTGTACAACCAATAGGGATAACCGCACCCTGGAGAGGATTGTGAAACAAAACCCATTCAAAAATGTGGGGGAGATTCACAAAGAGTGGACTTCAGCTGGAGTCAGTGCTTCAAGAACCACCACGCACAGACGTATGCAAGACATGGGTTTCAGCTGTTCCATTCCTTGTGTCAAGCCACTCCTGAACAAGACACAGCGTCAGAAGCGTCTCGCCTGGGCTGAAGACAAAAAGGACTGGACTGCTGATGAGTGGTCCAAAGTTATGTTCTCTGATGAAAGTACATTTTGCATTTCCTTTGGAAATCAAGGTCCCAGAGTCTGGAGGAAGAGAGGAGAGGCACAGAATCCACATTGCTTGAAGTCCAGTGTAAAGTTTCCACAGTCAGTGATGGTTTGGGGTGCCATGTCATCTGCTGGTGTTGGTCCACTGTGTTTTCTGAGGTCCAGGGTCAACGCAGCCGTCTACCAGGAAGTTTTAGAGCACTTCATGCTTCCTGCTGCTGACCAACTTTATGGAGATGCAGATTTCATTTTCCAACAGGACTGCACTTGCACACAGTGCCAAAGCTACCAGTACCTGGTTTAAGGACCATGGTATCCCTGTTCTTAATTGGCCAGCAAACTCGCCTGACCTTAACCCTATAGAAAATCTATGGGGTATTGTGAAGAGGAAGATGCGATGCGCCAGACCCAACAATGCAGAAGAGCTGAAGGCCACTATCAGAGCAACCTGGGCTCTCATAACACCTGAGCAGTGCCACAGACTGATCGACTCCATGCCACGCCGCGTTGCTGCAGTAATTCAGGCAAAAGGAGCCCCAACTAAGTATTGAGTGCTGTACATGCTCATACTTTTCATGTTCAAACTTTTCAGCAACATTTCTAAAAATCCTTTTTTGTATTGGTCTTAAGTAATCTAATTTTCGGAGATACTGAATTTGGGATTTTCATTAGTTGTCAGTTATAATCATCACAATTAAACGAAATGAACATTTGAAATATATCACTCTGTGTGTGTGATGAATGAATATGATATACAAATTTCACTTTTTGAATGGAATTACTGACATAAATCAACTTTTTCATGATATTCTAATTATATGACCAGCACCTGTATACCATGGATCTCTGAGGTTCATCACTGGTTTTAAAGCCCTCACTCACCATTGTGAACTGTATGAACGTGTTGGATGGCCTTCTCTATCAACACAGAGACTTCAACACTGGCATATCTTCATATACAAGGCTATTATAGGTCTACTTCCATCCTACCTTCTGACCTATATCCGTGTAAATAGTATCGGGACTTCAGAATCAGAATGGGAGAGCGACCTTGGTGTTCAAAACTGAAGACTGGGACGACATCTGGCTTACCTCATCTGGGTGTATCACCACTAATAAAGGCCAAGGAACTGCAATTTCGGATTAATCACAGACTACATATTTCACTCAATTGAAGAGGAACAGAATGAACACGGACTTATTAAAGTTTTGCGTTAAGTGTAAGATTGAGGAAGGTTCATATGTCCACTGTCTATTGGACTGTGTACATATTCACAAATTGTGGGAAGATGTGCGTAAAGAAATTAATGACATAATAGGACAGGCACTGAACATCTCTCCCTTATTCTGTATTATTGGTATAGACCATCCTCCAGATATTCCTTCTAATCAGCTAAAACTTCTTAAAATCCTGCTCTTTTATGTTAGAAGATGTATTTTATTGAAGTGGGTGTCAGAGGAACCCCCTAGCATTGCCAAATGGATATGCAGCGTACTGGAGTTTATGCCCCTAGAAGCCCTTAGCTTCTATCTGAGAGAGGAACCGTTTCAGTTTCATTTGAAACTGTCATGACCTGAAAATCTGTCAATGTTTAATAAAAAAATAAACAAATAAAAAGTCTGAAAAATGATGCTTCGTCGGCCGTAAGTCTGGTCACTTAGTTACTAATTGTGAAGCTTGGAAGCAGAAGCAGCTGGGGTCCTTTTAAAAACAGCTAAAGGGGGTGGGATTAATTAAAACTTCCCCCAGAGTCGAGTCCATAGAGTCTCTAGCTCCTGAAGTGCCTGATGACTGTTTTAAACCGTTTATCTTTGATGGTTTTGTGTCTCTTTCAGGAAAGGCTGAAGATCAGCGTCCAGTGAAAATACTGCGAGACACTGCTGGTTCGCAGTCGCTGATCCTCTGATGTTCTGCCCTGAAAGCGTAACTCTCGCCAAAATGCATGCAATGACGAGGAAACATCAACTGTAACATCTACAGATGAAATCTTGCTAATTTTAGCCGCATTACTATGCCGGAAGAAACAATCTTGTATCCTTTTCTGCGACATATTCTTCTCTACAACTAACGTTCCAGTCAACTAGCCTCAATCCACAGCGAGTCACGTCACATGACTCACTTTCACTTTCACTTTGACTTCTATAGCAGCTATAACAGTTCATTTTTAGTAGGCTACATTCAAACCTATCCATAACCCTTTTTTGCTATTTGCCTCATTATTTGATATACCAAAATATAAATGATGTCAGACAGCGAATTAAATTATTTAAAAAATAAAATAAATAAAATCCAGCTCAGCACCCCCCTTCCTGCGCCCCTTGAAAGTGAGATTCTAGTCAGAATGGTGGGCCAGGAATGGTAACGTAGAACAAATGTTGGTGGAAAGATTTACAGTGATGTACAGATTGGAGAGGGGTTTCCTCTTATGGGAGAGGGTGTTACGTGCCATATTGTTTTCTGCTTGTGTTTTGCTGTTTTCTGCAGGTGTGCACCTGAGCGTGTGACGTCACTCCCGCAGTTGAGGCTGCTTAGCTGTAACGAGGGGAGGTGTTAAGTATCTGTGCTGAGCCAGTGACAGGGAGAGAGCTTCAGTGGAAGCCGGTGTGATCCTGTGAGAGAGCCAGAGTCGAGCCAGAGAGAACCAAACCAGTGGGCTTGTTCGAGATGAGCCAGGCCTGCGTAGAATCGATCAACGGCGATCGCCGCCCAATGCATGCCGGTTAGATTTGTGTTGAATTAGGTAGTTAAAAAGAAACCCATATTTCTGATATAGAAATTTTGAAAACGAGTCGAATTTGACCCGAAGACAACACAAGGGTTAAAGAAATATGTCAAATAATTAAAAACAATACGTGCAAAAATTTAAAAAAAGAAAAATGTGAAATAATTTCGGCAAGGGTGGAGCTTAGCAGGAAATTGGCCATAACTCACTAACAGTTTGATCAATAATAAAATTTGTACCACATCTTCAGTCTGTCTGAAGATTTTGAGTTTAATTCATAGGGAGGCGCCAAAAACACAACGTTTGTACTGCAAAACCCATTGCCAATTTTCGTAAAGGGGGTAAAAATGGCGGGGCTTATTATATTGCTGCATCAATTGTATTGTTGAAAGAGTTGTGTGCTTGATCTCATCCCTTTTTCAATACAGAATTAAACCAGCTGAAGGGACTATCTCTGCTTTGTAAAGAATGAAACCCATTCAATGCTGCCTGCGGCTTTGACTTTTGGCGATTGGGCTTTCCTAGGGACGGCTGTGGCTCAGACGGTTGCCTACCGATCGGAAGGTTGGTGTTTTGATCCTGCAGTCCCATTTTGAAGTGTATTAATGTGTGCGAATGGTGCCTGCAATATGTAAAAGCGCTTTGAGTAGTTGTTAAGACTAGAAAAGTGTAACATAAATACAGTCCATTTACATCCTTATTTTTGCAGAGAAAGTGTTAGGGTTGTGGGTTTCTGTTATGTTTCCTGTTTTACTTTGTTACCATTGCTCTCTGTTTTGATTGATTCCTGGTTCCTTGTTATTTGTTCTGTTTTTCCTGTACTCCTCTTGTATGTTTCGCTCGGTTTACTTCCTGTATTATTTTGTAGTGTTTGGTTTCATGTGTCCTGGTGTAGCTTTGTTTCCTGTTGAGTCTGAGATGACCCTAATGCTTTTCACTTGTTTGCTCCCTCCCTGCTCATTTGCCCCTGTATTCAATGTCCTCTGAGGCCTGTACTACAAAGCAAGATTTGGTGTTAACGAGGTAACTTCAGGTAAACCCAGGGTGTTGTGTATCGCGACGGTGGATCACTTGATACCGGGTAAAATCGCCGTGGTAACTTATGCTGAACACCTAAGCTGCTTGGGAGCAGGTTATGTTGGAAATTAGAGATCAACCGGTGTAACAACACCGCTTACTCGATTCATAATACTCGATTGATAACGGCGTCACCATTCTTAGAAGATCTGATGGCGCTCAGTGTGCAGAGAGAGAGAGAGATGCGCTCATAAAAGTTAAAACATTTAGAGGCCGACAACCCCGATTGGGTATTGTTATGAAAGATTTTCAGCGGAGGGAATTACGTATGGGCTATTTGTCGGCTTCTTGAGCCGTGCGTTGCCAATTTCTCACATCGGTTTGAATTATGTTTTTATACTTTTTATTTGCGCCGACGATCGCTTACCACTACCAGGGTTGCAACTGAAATAATAGGCTAAAGCAACGACAGTTTATGGAAAGCACGCAAGTGTAATTATGGTCAGATCTTGTGCCTGACTGATGGGGAAGTGATATTGATAAGCCATTTACGCATAACAGCGTCGGCTTTTTTTTCTAGCTTTCCTCTCTTTTTTAGGAAGCAACGACTCTATTGCGTTTTGCCTGTAAAATCTTGTCTGTGTTCTTCATATTTATGTAGAATTATAGTTTGCTCTTCTTATGTAAAATATGGGGCTCTGGTAGATGTTTGCTGGATTAGGAAACCCTGGGTTGATTTAACTAAATTTAGCACAAAAGTAAGGAAATTTGTGTTTGGTAGATTATTTCTCTGTGGTAACAATGCTTTTTGGCAATAAATCTTATATTGTTGGAAATCCTGTTTAGTTCCCTTTCAAATAGTGCCCTATTTGTAAGGAACATGCATTTGTGGGATGAGCAGCAGCGCTGAGTATGTGGGTTGCGCCCATGAAAAATTTGCCAAATCTTCTCTGCCAATGCCAAACAGCATATTCTGCTATTAAGTTGTTTGGTGGATTGGATGATTGAAGTTTGAAGAAACAAGACATTTTTAAGGCAATTTAACAAGTTATTCATTTCACAAACAGGAGCCTCAGTAGCGTGTGGAAGAACCATACACAGCCACAACAGCCTGGCACCACCTCCTCATGCTGGTCACCAGCCTGGTCACACACTGCTGTGGGATGGCATCCCATTCTTTAACCAGCATTTGTCGTAAATCGTAAGGTTGTGTTGGTCACTCTAACACAAACAGCACGCCCAAGCTGATCCCACAAGTGTTCAATGGGGTTGAGGTCAGGACTGCTGGCAGGCCATTCCATCCTCTCCACTCCCACATTTTGGAAGTAGTCTCTGATAAATCCCGCCCTGTGGGGGCGAACGTTGTCATCTTGGAGGATAGAGTTCGGTCCCAGACTGTGGAGATATGGGATTGCCACTGGTTGCAGAATCTCATCTCTAAATCAGGCACCTGATTGGCACACCTGGGGGTACCAGAACCTCAAAACAAGTGTCAATAGCAACAGCATAATAACCTGTTTGGCAATGGCAGAGAAGATTTGGCAAATTTTTCATGGGCGCAACCCACATACTCAGAGCTGCTGCTCATCCCACAAATGCAGAGAAATAATCTACCAAACACAAATTTCCTTACTTTTTGTGCTAAGTTAACCACCGTCGTGACACAGCTTATGCGGGATCGCGGTTGTTAGGTTTGGTGAAGCTAGGTAACTGAAATAAATCCAAGGCATGTTGATCTTTTTTTCACTCAGATTTTATTGATGTTTGGTATAAACAATAAAGAACAAAGAACACAGCACAGCGTCAGTGGGGTACATGTTCTTAGTAATAATACTCAAATGTCCCTGACATCAGAGTTTCCGGTGGTGACTCTTCATTGTGATTGGTATTCTGTCCATTTTTTGCATTTCTTATCGTATTTTGCTTGCTGGAGTCTCAATATATATATGAGTCTTTCCATGTTGAGTATCTTCTGGACTATGTCCAGCCAGTTCTTCAGAGTGGGAGGGTCCTCTCTACACCAATTTCTGGTGATTGCCTTCTTGGCCGCAGCCAGCAGAATTTTAACCAGGAATCAGTCTTCATGTTGTACATTTTCCCCTCTCAGGTTACACAGATATAATATCTCAAAAGTCTTTGGTAGTTCATATCCCAGTATTGTTTTCAATTCTACCCACACATCATTCCAATAATTTCTGATTTTAGTACATTCCCAAAAAACATAGGTGTGACCTACGTTCTGCTCCCCACACACGTCTCCAGCATATTTGTTGTGTAGTTGAAAATTTGCTCTTTGTTTTGGGAGTAATAAAGAACCTGATCATATTTTTTCCAGCAAAATTCTTTCCACATCCTGGATGTAGAAAGACGCTACGCTGTACATCACATAAGTTAAACCAGTCCTCCACAGTGAATGGTATTTTACTTTCTTTTACCCATCTGTCTCTTATATACAGTGTAGAAGTTCCTCTGTTCTTCTCTAGACCCTGATACAGTGCTGAAACAACCTTTCCAGTATTGTTTCTATATGCATTACATAGTGTTATAGTTACTTTGTTCAGCTCCTGAGGATGATCTGGTTTTATTTCTTTCTCAAAGAAGTCTCTAATTTGGTAATACCTAAACTGGTAATAATCCTCCAGTCCGTATTCCCTCTTCAGTTTTTGAAAGCTTTTAATTTTGCCCTGATCAATTATTGTGCATATTGCTCAATATATTGCTCATACAGCTCAAAATTTTGATTTCCCTCTCTAAATTGTATTTCCTAATCACTGTAAACCAGATTTCCAGAGCGAATCGAGTAATTGGATCAAGCATATTCTTATATTTTTTAAACATGTCCCTGTTTGCAATCATACTTTGGATATGGTAACCCTCTCTTTTTAATTCAATATCTTTCCACCTTGCAGTATACTCAGGATCACACCAATATACCAAAGGTCTAATCTGTGCGGCATAGTAATATTCTAAGAGGTTTGGTAAGGCTAATCCGCCACTGTCCCTAGGAATCTGAAGAGTTGCGTACTTTATCCTTGGCCTTTTTCCCCCCAAAATGAAACGTGAGATTTTTTTGTTCCATTCTTTGAATTGTGATGTGGGAATTTCTATTGATAATGATTGAAACAAATATAAAATTCTCAGTAACACATTCATCTTTATGATTTCTATTCTAGAGCTGAAATCCAATGTTAGCGCCGACAATCTTTCCATATCTTTTAGAATGTCTTGATTTAGAGTCCCATAATTAATTTTGTACAGTTTTGTTAGGTTTCTACTAATAATTACACCTAGGTATTCTATTTTTTTTTGCTTTCCATTTGAATTTATATGCTTGCTGAATGGCTTGGGGTGGGATATAGTTTATGGGTATTACCTGTGTTTTTGTCACATTGAGTTTATAACCTGACAAGTAATAAAATGAATCTAGTCTTTCCATAAGTCTTGGAAGACAAACATCCAGTTGTTTTAGACTGATCATAACATCATCTGCAAAAAGCCCGTTTTCATGTTCTGTGCCCTTCACCTCTATCCCCGCTATACCTTCATCTTCTCTTATTGCTTGGGCCAAAGGCTCGATGAAAAACGCAAAAAGAGTTGGTGATAAGCAAAAGCCCTGTCTGGTAGATCTTTCCAGGTTGAACCAGTAAGTGAGACTGCCATTTATTTTAATTCTAACCTTTGGGTCTTGATATAGTGTTTTAATAATGTTTACTGAGTCTGTATTATAACCAAATTTTTCTAAAGTAAGGTATAGAAATTTCCAACTAACGCTATCGAAAGCCTTTTCTGCATCCAAGCTGAGCAGCAGTGCACTTTCTCCAATTTTTTATACTTCTTCAATTATGTAAAGTCCTCCTTATATTGTCTTGTGTTTGGCGTCCCTTAATAAAGCCACATTGATCTTCGCTAATTAGTTCTGTCATAAAAGTTTCGAGTCTCTTTGCTAAGATGGTTGTATATATCTTATAGTCACAATTTAATATTGATATTGGTCTATAGTTTTCACAGAATTCCTTATCTTTCCCCTCCTTGGGAAGCACCGTGATTATGGCTTCTTTCCAAGAGGAAAGAAGGTTTCATTGAATGCGGCTAATAACATTGGACCCAATTCCTTTTTAAACATTTTGTACCATTCGGCCGGGAAGCCGTTGCCCCCTGGGGTTTTATTTGATTTTAACTTATTAATTGCTTCTTCCAATTCCTTTGCTGTGATACATGAATTTATACATTTTTTTTGTTTCTCTCCTATTGTTGGTAGATCTAATGAACTTAAGAAGTTTCTTATTAGTTCCTCATCTGCTGAGTCCGGTTCTGTATACAGCTTTTTGTAATACTTTTCAAATACTTTTTCTATTTTTCCTGGTTCAAATTCTAGTGAATTGGTTGTGGGATCTCTGATTTTATGGATTGTATTCATGAGTTGCTGTTTCCTTATTCGTCTAGCTAGTAATTTTGTAGCTTTGGAGCCTGATTCGTAGTAAGTCTGCTTCAGAAGTCTAGATTTCTTTTCCACTTCGTCTCCTAGTATCTCATTCACTTTTGTCTTGTCACTTCCTTGATTTGTTGAAGTAAACCTGCATCTCTTGAGTCTTTATGTTGTTGCTCAAATTTTTTAAGCTCTTCAATCTTCTTCTGATATAATTTCAGTCTATTTTTCTTGTTGTATGCTGCTCGAGATATTAGTTTTCCCCGCATAACTGCTTTCATGGCATCCCAAAAAGTAGTAAAATCTACCTCCCCGTTGTCGTTCTCTTTCCTGTATGTGTTTATTTCTGTTTTGATCTCCTCAACAAATCCTGAGTTATTTTGTACACTAACATTCATTCTCCATACAGTATTCCTTTTCCCGCTGTTCATATTTAGTGTCAGGTGGAGAATACAACGATCTGAGATGTCTCTTACTCTTCTATTCTAAATCTATCTGCTGTATTCATGAAAAAATAATATATCCTTGTATAGACTGAGTGAGGAGCTGAGTAGAATGTGAAATCCCTCTCGAATGGATGTAGTTCCCTCCAAACATCTGAAATTCCTAGCTCTGTTAATACAGTATTAAGGAAGTATCGGGACACTTGAATTTTGCTACTTTTCTTTGTACTAGTTGTCCAAATCCTGATTCAGTGTGATGTTAAAGTCCCCTCCGCATATCAGTATCCCTTCTATTTCTTGAACAACAACTTCAAATAAATTCTTGAAGAAACTCTTATCACTGTCCGGGTGTGCATAGACATTGACGAGTGTAATTAGTTGATTTTCAATTTTCCCCTTAATCAGAATGTATCTTCCTTCTTTATCTTTCATTTCCTTTAAAGTCTCAAATGTTATTGTATTTGAAATTAAAATCATTACCCCTCTTTTCCTCCCTTTTTTGTATGAGCTGTAGTATGTATTTTTAAATCCCAATTTTTTTTATATTTTTTGTGCTCCTGATCCGTTAAATCTGTTTCTTGTAAAAAAACTAACCTGTGATCCCTCTTTTTTCAGCTTTGCTATGACCTTCCCTCTTTTCATTGGGTTATTCAACCCGTTCACATTCAGAGACACCACTTTAAGTTGGCTATGTTGCATCTTCTCCTTTTTTTAGGTTTTCCCTTTCTCTCCCACTGACACCTGCAATTCTAACAACAATATGAACTCGAACTCCAAAACAATGCTTCCAATAACAACGGACCTCTATAATCAGTCTATAATCTATAGTCCCCCTTGCCTTCTAGTAGTGTCCAACATTTCTCTGCATTCCCACTCTACCAGTCTGAATAGAACATATGAAAAGCCTAGTAGTGGCAGGCAAGCTATAGCCTAGTATACAAACTCCACATTTAACACAAAGTAAATGGGTAAACAAATATCTCCTGGGGTATTGCAATGACTTAGTCTCTTTTTCCCATCCTTAATCCCCAAACCCTGACATCATCTTAAGGCTATCTTACCACAAAGCAATTCTCTGTATTTATGAACAAAAATGTATAAATGGATATAATAGCTAATAATACAAATAATCTATTTTCCCTACCCTTTTCTGTCTCTGTACATTAACATGTCGTACTATACAGTTAGTATATGATCGTGATTCATACTTATTTTAAGATGAACCCTTATTCACGTCTGCTTCTCCCATTTAAATCAGATGTCATCTTCGGCTCTCCGAAACTCGTGCAGCCTCCCTCTCGCGCGTTGAGTTAATCCACCATGCGCCCATGGTCCTCCGATGTGTTGCCACCGCGATGCCACCTGTATCCGCTCCTCCATCGTGCGCCCCTCGTCATCTTCCCTCATCTGTACATCCATTCCCCTTTTCCTCATCTCTTAGCTGCCTCTTGCGCGTTGTTGTAGAGCCGAGGTCCATCGGACCAGTGGATTCTGATCCTGGTCAGGGGCGTTTGGAGCCGGATGCCTTTAGCCTTGAGGGTCTTTTTGATCTCCATATAGGCTCTGCGTTTCTGTACCACCTCGGCCGTGTAATCGTTGTCAAAGAACAGGGGTGTGTTGCCAAGCTTAACAAGCTTAAGTTTTTGCCAGGCTTTCCTTAATATCATCTCATTGGTGTCAAATTGAAGAAAGTTTATGATTATAGACCGCGGAGTCTCACCGGGACCGAGTCTCCTCGCTGCCGCTCGGTGTGCCCGTTGAATTAGCAGGTTAGTCCCCACTGGTAGAGTTAGCTCTCTCTGTAGCAGCTCCTCGACAAAACGGATGACCGAGTCCTCCGGGACTCCAAATATCCGCACGTTGTTCCTCCTGGACCTTCCCTCAAGGTCGGTTAGCTTTTCCTACAACTTTCTCTGCTCACGAAGGGTTGTCAACAGAGCGTCTTTAGCTTCCATGTTGAATGACTCGAGTTCCTCGATGCGTGTTTGTGCCTCATTGAGACTTTTCTTATGGTCCTGTAGTTCGTCACTGTTTGCCTTAAGTTTGTTGTTGATGTCTCCTTTATTGGCAAACTCCTGTTTAAAGCTTGTGTCGAGGGCCGTTATGTCATTTTTCATTTCTTCTTTGAATTCACGGATTTCTTTAGTTATGTCCGTCAAATATTTGTACAGTGCTGGCGTATCGTCTTTGGCTAATGCTCCGCTGCCATTCCCCCCTGCTTCACCGCTTGCCTCCATCATGAAACTCTGCTTCTTTTCCTGTGTTTTCGGATTTTTTCGGCTTTTCTGACGGGTTCCCCCACTCATCCCTTGTAATATCTATTTGAATTCGGGTTTATCGTTAATTGGGGGGGTTATTTGTCTTCGACTGGTAGGAGCTACAAACTACGGCGCCATTCCTCTCATCGCTCCACCGGAAGTCCAAGGCGTGTTGATCTTGATTCGTAGTACAGGCCTCTGTTCCGTTTAGTCTTTATGTCCTCGTCATTGTTGGGTGTACCTGCTTGTTCCGGTTTACCTACCCCTTGTAAAGTATTGCCTTTTTGAGTTTAGTTGTTATTTTGACGTTTCTCCTTGTTTTGGATTCCAGGATTTGAGGACTCATGTAAGCCTGGATTTTTGTCTGCTTTAATAAATTGTTCACCTGCATCTGCAATTTGTGTGTTGTGCATTTTGGGTCCAGAACTCAGGGTTTGAACCAGTTACTGTAAAAAGGTTTGAACCCACAATTCGCCACTTGCCACTATATTTTTTATTATAATTTAAATAAGATGCATATTTACGTTAAAAAGCATATAATCTGGTTGTAATTAAAACATTGTATTTACATAGATAGGATTAAACCATTTTGTATCTTGTCTTTTGCTACAGTTGTCTCTGTCTTTGAGATGATGTAAAAGAGCCACAGTAAACAGCATGATAAGCTATACTATGACTCAACCCATCATTTTAACTAGTTGGATGGCTGCAGTCACTACACTGTAGTGGAGACAACATGGGGAATAATGACTTAAACATGCACAAATTAAAGATATTACATTCCCCTTATAATAATCTTACAATCTCGTTTTACCCAAATTCACCTCCTCTGTCTCTGCCTCGCTCATTCACCGTCAACCCTGTTCCCCTCATTGCTGTGCAAATCTGCAATCGCTGTTGAGTTTCCATGGCAATGACATGAAGGGGAGCCTATAGCCCAAACATACTGGGGTGGGTGGTAGAGACAGAGATGTGCTTTATTACACATAACTGAGTAGAAATGCAATGTATGTGTGTTTATGCCGTGCATGTCTATATAGTAGATTTATGTTTGCACACACACACTGCAGACAAAGCTTTGATCGGTCAGAAATTCACCATGGCAACTATGACTCAGCATGAGTTAAACACCCATCAGCACATAAACACAGAATGGAAGAGAAGTGTGTGATCCAGTCAGGACAGCAGACCAACCAATCAGTGTTCAGTCCTGACAGCCGACTGCAGAGGCTGCTGACGGTTGTGCACAGACTCTCTGAGGGCAATACGCCCTCATACCTAAAAACCAAACAGAATAGGGCAATTACCATCCCAAAAACAACATATAAGACGTTTCTACATAATTTTCTGAAATGGCTGCACAGTGACCGTTTTAAACACATGGCACATGTTTAGGTAACACAAAATCTTTATGGTTAGGAAGGGTTATGGTAAAGAGATATTTCTCCTGTATTAGCTTCTTTGCGTTAGCTTCCTGTAAAATCCAGGATTGAATTTAAAGTCCTTCTCCTGACCTACAAAGCTCTTAATGGTCAAGCACCATCATATCTTAAAGAGCTTGCTCCACAGCACTGCTCTCCCAGAATGCAGAGTTAATTTTGGTTCCCAGAGTCTCCAAAAGTAGAATGGGAGCCAGAGCCTTCAGCTATCAGGCTCCTCCCCTGTGGAACCAGCTCCCAGTCTGGGTTCGGGAGGCAGACTGTCCCCACATTTAAGAGTAAGCTCAAATCTCTTTTTTTTTCTTATAGTTAGGGCTGGCTCACGTTTGCCTTGGACTAGCTCTTAGTTATGCTGCTATAGGTTTAGACTGCCGGGAGACTTCCTATGACACACTGAGCTCCTCTCTTCTCTCTCTCTCTTACCATTTGTGTGCATTCATGTCCCAGTAATGCATGTTACTAACTTAGCTCCAGGGAGCTTCTTCCCAGGGGTCCTCATGCTTTTTCGCCTTGCAGATTTGGTGGTTCAGGTGACACCTGGATCATGTTTGCAGCTGCTGCCGTGGTCCTGCTCAATGCCCTGCACTGCTAAAACTATTATTTGTAGTCATAGTTCTATTATCTCTCTATTATTGTTACTATAAGTGCCACGGCACATCATACCAACTGCTATAATTATTATGAATCATATTTCTGTATATCTGTATCACTGTCTCTGTGTCCCAACAGGCAGCGGCAGATGGCCGCCCACCAAGAGCCTGGGTCTGTCCGAGGTTTATGTCTGTAAAATGTTTTTTCCTCGCCACTGTTGCACCAAATGCTCTTGGGGGAAATTGTTGGGTCTCTTTAAATTATAGTGTGATCTAGACCTACTCTACTGTAACTTCTGTAAAGTGTCCTGAGAAAACTCCTGTTGTGATTTCACACTATAAATTAAATTTAATTGAATTATGATCCCTGCCTTAAAATAAAGTAACTACGTCACAGACGTATGTCCATTATAAAGTAGGTAGTCTAAATCGACTAACCAGATTGTTCCAGTGCCGCCGAAATTTCCACCAGATGTCCCTCACCTTCCGCTTTCTTTGTGTTTACATTTAAGTCCAGTCACATTGAGGAATAGCAACCGGAACCTCTGAGCTACCATCTAATGTTACATGCTAAAAATGGCAAAGTTTTCAAAGAAAATTTGGATGGTGCAACAAGGCAGGTCTGCCTGGTTCTTTCGGGGAATGATTGTAAAGATTTACTAAGAATATGTTTACGGCATTTCCTCTCTAACTGGAACGTTTTAAGACCGATTGGTGGGATTGCTGTGAACACACGGTAATGAACTGGTAAGTGAGGTTACCATGTGAGGTTTAACCATGTATCCAGCATATTTAAATAGCTGACGTTACTGTATTGTGTCAACAGTTAACTTCATTTAATATTGTATGTGGCGGTTTTTTTTCGCTGGGTGCAAATGTGCCACCTAAACGAGTTTCTCCCCAAGACTATTTAGGATAGCCACCGTCACTTAGCACCACCCAAGACAATTGCTTTTTTCTCCTATCCAGAAGTGTATGCTCCTGTTGCCAGACCGTCCGTGCTGTGGGTCTGGCAATACATGACACAGTGCCAACTTCGTTACCTCCCACAGCAATATTTTGACTACTGACACATTTAGCCTTACTTATAATTAAGAAGTGGAATTAGATTAGATCTGCATTTTGGATAGAGTGCATACTTGTTTTGTAAATTTGAGTATGTGTAAATGTACTATACATGTGCCTGTGTGTACATATACACTCACCTAAAGGATTATTAGGAACACCTTACTAATACCTTGTTTGACCCCCTTTCGCCTTCACAACTGCCTTAATTCTTCGTGGCATTGATTCAACAAGGTGCTGGAAGCATTCTTTTGAAATGTTGGCCCATATTGATAGGATAGCATCTTGCAGTTAATGGTAATTTGTGGGATGCACATCCCGGGCACGAAGCTCCCGTTCCACCACATCCCAAAGATGTTCTATTGGGTTGAGATCTGGTGATTGTGGGGGCCATTTTAGTACAGTGAACTCATTGTCATGTTCAAGAAACCAATTTGAAATGATTCGAGCATTGTGACATGGTGCATTATCCTGCTGGAAGTAGCCATCAGAGGATAGGTACATGGTGGACATGGTCAGAAACAATGCTCAGGTAGGCTGTGGCATTTAAACAATGCCCAATTGGTACTAAGGGGCCTAAAGTGTGCCAAGAAAACATCCCTCACACCATTACACCACCACCAGCAGCCTGCCCAGTGGTAACAAGGCATGACGGATCCATGTTCTCATTCTGTTTACGCCAAATTCTGACTCTACCATCTGAATGTCTCAACAAAAATTGAGACTCATCAGACCAGGCAACATGTTTCCAGTCTTCAACTGTCCAATTTTGGGTAGCTTGTGCAAATTGTAGCCTCATTTTTCTATTTTTAGTGGAGATGAGTGGTACCCTCAAGGTTGTTCGTGTTGTGGCTTCATAAATGCTTTACTGCATACCTCGGTTATAACAAGTGGTTATTTGAGTCAAAGTTGATCTTCTATCAGCTGGAATCAGTTGGCCCATTCTCCTCTGACCTCTAGCATCAACAAGGCATTTTCGCCCAGAGGACTGCCGCATACTGGACGTTTTTCCTTTTTCAGACCATTCTTTGTAAACGCTAGAAATGGTTGTGCGTGAAAATCCCAGTAGCTGAGCAGACTGTGAAATACTCAGACCAGCCTGTCTGGCACAAACAACCATGCCACCCTCAAAGTTGCTTAGATCACCTTTCTTTCCCATTCTGACATCATCAGTTTGGAGTTCAGGATATTGTCTAGACCTGGACCACACCCCTAAATGCATTGAAGCAGCTGCCATGTGATTGGTTGATTAGATAATTTCATTAACATGAAATTTAACAGGTGTTCCTAATAATCCTTTAGGTGAGTGTATGTGACATGTATGTCTATATATCATAGTGTTCCTATGCACAATTTATTTCTCCTATTTTAACATTGGCACTTATGTTTTTGAGTTACCGAGCCATGGGACCAAAGCTAGAAGCAGTAACAGTTCTCTGAGGCAATTCAGTCGCTGCCTAAAAATGATTGAATTTGATACCCAGCACTAAGCCTACTGATCATTTATGTATTTACTGTGCTGTTTCTTATGTTTAGTTGCTTGTTTTTTAGCTTCTGGTTCAGGTGGCAGGTGTACCTTGTTTTCATTTGTGGTATGGAATTTTATTGCTGTTCATTATCATTCAATATTTTATGTTTGTCATGGTCCTTGACGTGATTTGAAGCCTGCTGCAGGTCAAATTTTAATTGTTGAAGTTGAAGACAAAGCACATCACATCTTATAAGTAATGTAGGCTGACCTTAACTAATGTAATCCGTTGTAATGTCTGTGTAGAACTGCACCTTATTTAGTTTAGTTACATTGTTATGCTAACCAGTAAATCTACAGAAATGACAGCAGCATTTCTTTTTTTTCTTTTTTTTTTATTATTGAAGTAATTAGGATAATCACATCAAATCACATCAAATCACATTTTTCACAAAATAAACAGTACTTCCCCCCCTCCATCCCCCCTACAAACAAAGAGTAGAAACAAAACAACTTATAAGATGCCACATGAACCAAAAGAAAAAGCTTTTACAATTTTATCTTCTCAAAGTAATTAATAAACGGTTGCCATATTGCCTGGAATTTGTGTGCGGTCCCTCTGAGTGAAAATTTAATCTTTTCCAGCTGTAACAGGTTCATCACCTTTTTCATTAATGCTGAGTGGGCTGGTGTGTTTCTCTGCTTCCAATTTAGTAAAATCATCCTCCGTGCCAACAGTGTCACATAACGTATCACGTTGTATTGATTCTTTGACAAAACTGTTGTGGAAGCTTTAACCCCAAATACCGCCAACACTGGGTCTGGTTTAAGTTGAATATTAAGAACTGCAGACAGAGTTTGAAGTAGTTAGAGTCTCGGGCAGTTCCAGAACATACAGTGGGGCAAAAAAGTATTTAGTCAGCCACCAATTGTGCAAGTTCTCCCACTTAAAAAGATGAGAGAGGCCTCTACTTTTCATCATAGGTACACTTCAACTATGAGAGACAAAATGAGAAAAATCACATTGTAGGATTTTTAATGAATTTATTTGCAAATTCCTTGGGAAAATAAGTATTTGGTCACCTACAAACAAGCAAGATTTCTGGCTCTCACAGACCTATAACTTCTTCTTTAAGAGGCTCCTCTGTCCTCCACTTGTTACCTGTATTAATGGCACCTGTTTGAACTTGTTATCAGTATAAAAGACACCTGTCCACAACCTCAAACAGTCACACTCCAAACTCCACTATGAACAAGACCAAAGAGCTGTCAAAGGACACCAGAAACAAAATTGTAGACCTGCACCAGGCTGGGAAGACTGAATCTGCAATAGGTAAGCAGCTTGGTGTGAAGAAATCAACTGTGGGAGAAATTATAAGAAAATGGAAGACATACAAGACCACTAATAATCTCCACGCAAGATCTCACCACGTGGGGTCAAAATGATCTCAAGAACGGTGAGCAAAAATCCCAGAACCACACGGTGGGACCTAGTGAATGACCTGCAGAGAGCTGGATGTCCAGGCCCGTCTGGAGTTTGCTAGAGAGCATTTGGATGATCCAAAAGAGGATTGGGAGAATGTCATATGGTCAGATGAAACCAAAATAGAACTTTTTGGTAAAAACTCAACTCGTCGTGTTTGGAGGGGAAAGAGTGCTGAGTTGCATCCAAAGAACACCATACCTACTGTGAAGCATGGGGGTAGAAACATCATGCTTTGGGGCTGTTTTTCTGCAAAGGGACCAGGACGACTGATCAGTGTAAAGGAAAGAATGAATGGGGCCATGTATCGTGAGATTTTGAGTGAAAACCTCCTTCCATCAGCAAGGGCATGAAGATGAAACGTGGCTGGGTCTTTCAGCATGACAATGATCCCAAACACACCGCCTGGGCAACGAAGGAGTGGCTTCGTAAGAAGCATTTCAAGGTCCTGGAGTGGCCTAGCCAGTCTCCAGATCTCAACCCCATAGAAAATCTTTGGAGGGAGTTGAAAGTCCGTGTTGCCCAGCGACGGCCCCAAAACATCACTGCTCTAGAGGAGATCTGCATGGAGGAATGGGCCAAAATACTAGCAACAGTGTGTGAAAAGCTTGTGAAGACTTACAGAAAACGTTTGACCTCGGTCAGTGCCAACAAAGGGTATATAACAAAGTATTGAGATGAACTTTTGTTATTGACCAAATACTTATTTTGCAAATAAATTCATTAAAATCCTACAATGTGATTTTCTGGATTTTTTTTTCTCATTTTGTCTCTCATAGTTGAAGTGTGCCTATGATGAAAATTACAGGCCTCTCTCATCTTTTTAATTGGGAGAACTTGCACAATTGGTGGCTGACTAAATACTTTTTTGCCCCACTGTATGTGCTATAGGAGGCGGAGCTTGTCCACATCTGTCACATAGGGGGTCGACTGTAGGGAACATCTTGGACAGTCGTAGTTTTGATAAATGTAATCTGTGTAGAATTTTAAATTGTATCAGTCCATGTCTGGTGCACACCAAAGAAGAGTGGACACATTCTTGTGCCTTTTCCCATTGAGGTTCTATGATTTCCACTCCCATATCCTCCATCCAGGCCTCTCTTAGGTGGTCCAGTGTTATTGTGCGGTCCAATAGCGTCAAGTTATCATGGATCTTAGAGATCGCTTTTTTAGCCTGTGGTTCAGGCAATAACAGTGTGTCTATTGGAGAAACAGGAGGTTTGTGTGTGAAGGATGGAAATGTCTTTTTTAATAAAATTACGGATTTGTAAATACCTAAAGAGGTCCGTACTGGGGACATTGAATTTCTCTTTCATTTGCTGAAACGTGGGAAAAACGCTGTCAATAAATAGATCATTGATTGTCCGAATTCCTTGTCAATGCCAATTGTAAAATGATAAATCGGAAAGTGACGGAGTGGTTATTTATTATTGGCATTAGCGCTGAACAACTCTGCCAGCCAAAGTGCCTCTGAAATTGGGACCAAATTTTAACTGTGTGAAACAGTTGGGTTTTTCATTTTAATCTTTGGTGTTGGTAGAGAAGAAAAAAAGTATTGCTCCTAAAGAGGAAGTAGAGTTAGTTGGAGTTTCCATCCTTGCCCATTCGGCCTCCTGCGCATAGAACCAGAAAGACATAGATCGAATGTTACAAGACCAGTAATAGAGCCGAAAGCAAGGCAACCCCATACCCCCAATTGTTTTAGGTTTCTGCAGATACGCTTTTTTAATTCTTGGGGGTTTCTTATTCCAGATAAAATGAGATATGGCTGCGTCTAATTTGTCAAAAAAGGCTTTGTTAATGAGAATAGGGATGCACTGAAAGAGAAATAAATATCGTGGCAAAATGGTAATTCTCTCAATATTAATTTGACCTGCAAGGGAGATTGGAAGATGTGCCCATTTGTCAAAGTTACGTATTGTTTGGTCGTACAGCTTCAGGAAATTGTATTTGAATAAGTCAGAATGGTTTCCAGTAATATTTATCCCCAGATATTTAAATTGGTCTGAGATTGTAAATGGCAGGGAGCTGAAATTGAGTCTGTTCTGTCTGGCTTTTGGATTAATTGGAAACAATGTACTTTTTGAGAGGTTGAGTTTGTATCCAGATACTATGCCGCAGTTTCTTAAGATTGACATTATGTCAGGCATTGATTTTTCAGGATTAGAGATAAATAACAGTAAATCATCTGCATATAAGGCCACCTTGTGTTCCTCCCCTTTTAATACCTTCATATTCTTTCGCCGTATGTATCGAAATAGTGAGGGGTTCAATGGCAAGCGCAAATAACAGTGGTGACAAGGGGCACCCCTGCCTCGTAGAGCGACCAAGTTTCAATCAATGACATGTCTCCTAGAGATTCTGAGGTATATAATTTAGTGTAAAAAGATTTAAAAACGTTGTTTATCTCTTTCGGGTCAATGGTAGTCTGACCTGACTCAGTTCTTATTTCTGTAATTGTTCTTGATGCTGCTTGTTCTTTTATTTGGCGTGCCAACATTTTACCAGCTTTTTCCCCATGTTCATAATATTTATGTTTTGCTTGAGTTAGGAGTTTGGTTCTCTCTGTAGAATAGATCAGATTAAGTTCAGTCTAGATGGAAAGCTGTCTTTTGTGAAGGTCAGGGGAGGGGTTGATTGCATATTGTTGGTCTATCGCCTTAATATCATCTATTATCCTGCATTCTCTCTCTCTACGTTGTTTAACGATTGCACTTCTATAAGAAATGATATGCCCATGTACATAAGCTTTCAATGCCTCCCATAATGTAGATCTCGAGGTGTCTGGTGTATCATTAAATGACAGGTAGATATCTATGTCATTTTCCAGTTTCTCAATCACTTTTTTATCTGTTAATAGACTATTATAAAAACGCCACATCCTTGAAGCGTGTTCCCATCCAAATGCTAAATGAAGTGCTAATGGGCCATGATCAGATATTAGGATTGGTTTGTAATAACAGTTCTTCATCCGAGACAAGAGTTCCTTATCTATTAAAAATAGATATATCCTGGAATAAGTGTCATGGACTGATGAAAAGTAAGAATACTGCCTTGCCTTTGGGAACAGGGTTCTCCATGGGTTCGCTAATTTATATGTATTGAGAAATGTGTGAATTCTCCTTGCAGATTTAGATAAAGCTATAGGCTTGTTTGAAGACCTATCGAGGTTGGGGTCTAAGACCAAAATTGAAATCACCGCCGATTATCAATTGGTGAGAGTTCATGTTAGGTAGTTTGGCTAGAAACTTCGATATAAATTGCTCATTGTCGACATTGGGCACATAAATGTTAGCCAGAGTAATCGGGTAACCATAAAGATTTCCTGTCACAATCACAAATCTCCCCTGTGGGTCAGCTATGACTTAAGACATTTTGAAGGGTATTGAATGTTTGATTGTTATTGCAGTGCCTCTGCTTCTAAAGTTAAATGAAGAATGGAATATTTGTTCTGTCCATTTACACTGTAACCTATGGTGATCTTTATTCCTCAAGTTCGTTTCTTATAAGAATGCAATATCTGTTCTCAGTTTTACAAGGTGAGCCAGTACATTGCCTCGCTTTACAGCTCCATTTAGTCCCTTACAATTCCATGTAATTGCAAACAAATTGCAAAAACTCTCTTGGAAACTCTTTCAAGACCTACCTCAGCTCCCTGATTTCTTCTGCCTTTAAACCAGAAATTAAAAATTAAAAGGTTCCACTCAAATAGCCATACAATAATGAAGTAACATAAAACATAAAATAAAGATTAAATATTTGTTTTGTCCGTACAGCAGTACAGCCACCTGCACTCGATATTCGTCAAACCAGCGAAGATCCACCCTCAGTACGCCCAGCGTTAACAGGGCTATGTGGTGCCGCCCCATATACTAGGATACCCAGCTCTTAATTTCAGTCAAACAAATAAAAAAGATATAAAAACAAATAAATAAATTAAAATACAAAAAAAAATAAAAAATACTTTTTATAGTGTTTCCACAGTTAGTGAGGCTATTTGGAGCTGCCCACCACTCCTCAATACTGCTCTTTTTAAGGAGTTATAGTTACTCAGGTTGCTTCAGGGAGGCATATGGGGGAAACAATGTTCTTCAGACATCTTCAGGCGGGCGTGTGATGTTCATCTTGATGAATTTCTCTGCCTCTCGGGGATCGGCGTTGCCCAGGGTGAATACCAGTCTCGCCGGATAGTACATACTGTAGGTGATCTTCGCGTTGCGCAGGTCCGCTCTCGCCTGGTTAAACGCTGCTCGTAGTTTGTAAACCGCCAGGCTCATATCAGGGAATATATGCACGGGAGAGCCTTTGTAGATTAGGCGGCCCTTCTCTCGGGATAATCTCAGGACCTTTTCCTTATCCGCGTAATAATGCAGCTTCACGATCATCGCCCGTGGCCTCTCTCCATTCTGTGGCTTCGGAGCCTGACTCCTGTGTGCGCAATCTATCACCAACGGTTCATTAAAGTTTTCTATACCCAGCACTTCGGAGAAAATCTCCGCCGCAAAGCGACTCGGGTTGCCCACCTCCCCACTACTACTCCAATCACCCGGAGGTTTTGTCTGCGGCTCCTGTTTTCTAAATCCATGCACTTCTCCTGCAGCTTTTTATAATCTTTCGTCAACCCTTGGCTTTTTTCCAAGGCCACTAACCTGTCCGTTACATTATCGAGTGCGCCACCCATTTCCTTCTGTTCTTTAGCTGTCTGTGCTTGTGCGTTACGCAGACCCTCCATTTGATGCAGAATATCGGCCCGGAGCGCGCCGGCCTCTGTTTCTGCCCGAAGAGAAGCGATGTCACTCTTTAAAGGAGAATTCCGGTCGATTTCAACACGTAACTCTGTTGTTTGTAAATTGAGTGCTGTCAGTAGCAAGAAAAACTAAAACAATCAGTGCTGCCTACTAGAGCTGTAATCGGGCCTTAAAAGTATGGCCCGACAAGGCCCGAGCCCCTCAGAGTTCGGCCCGAGCCCGACAAGTACATTTTGATTGACAGCTTTTTAAAAGCCCGAACCCGTTTACAGCTCGACTGTACAAAAGGCCGTCTATCAGCAGTGATTAGAGTGTCGGAGAATAGCGCGGACACACGCTTCACACCGCGAGCGGGCACACGCACCACCTGTTGGGTCCCGTCGGGTTCAGGCAAAGATCTTCAGCTCTACTGCCTACACAGTGTTATCCCCCTGCTAGAGTTAGCACCCAACAGGCTTAAACAGGGCAAGTTTTAAACTTGTTTTTAGCCTCTAAACATGCTCGAAATGTCATTACAAGTGCCTACCCATGTGCAGTGATTCCTTCCGAGGGAACACAGCAAATTTGACTGGAATATTGGATTGTATGAGTTTGACAATCGACTAGTGTGGACTTGACCGGAAAACAGGAAATAAACAGAGGTATGTGCACTGGATGGATTAACACACTTTTTATGCCTTTCTGTCACATCTACTGCAGTCAGAATCACTGTGTTCCCTCGGAAGGAATCACTGCACATGGGTAGGCACTTGTAATGCCATTTTGAGCATGTTTAGAGGCTTAAAACACATTTAGAACATGCCCTGTTTAAGCCTGTTGGGTGCTAACGCTAGCAGGGGGATAACACGGTGTAGGCAGCACCGATTGTTTTCAGTTTTTTTGCTACTGCCAGCACTCCAAAATTCCAAACAACAGAGCTATGTGTTGAAATTGGAATTACCGGAATTCTCCTTTAACTCCTTGTGCATGCTTTCTGTCATTTTGTGCATGTTTTCTATCCGTGCTGTCATATTGGCCACCATCTCCTCTCTGTGAGACTGCAGCTCCTGTCACAGTTAGCTCATTAGCGTCTACAGACACCGTAGCCAAGCAAGTAGCAGTAGACCTTTGTCTACTGCTACTTGCAGTACATGTACAGTCTGTCTGTGTCGATATAAGCATGTCTACTGACGGGCGGCAGGACCTATGCAGGAGAGAAAGACGAGCTCCAGACAGCTGGGGATATAAGAGCAGGCAGCACAGGGACACATTAGCGACAGTATGATAACAACACCAAAACACGGTTCACTCAGCGGTAATGTGGCTCAAGACACATTCCCGCTATAAGAATGTGGGCACATGCGGCTCCAACCACCTCCGGATGTCGATCTCAGTGCATCCTCAATGCATCCTGAGAGAGTTTTCACCTGTACTTACAGCAGTGTACTTTTAATACTAGGTCAAAATGGGGCCAAAGAAACAACAGCCAAACTGTTTCACACACACACACACACACACACACACACACACACACACACACACACACACACACACACACACACACACACAGTTTGGTTAAAAACAAAAGGCCATACTCAGATTTTGAGCATCTAGTTTACCTGCAGCTTACACAGCCATATCCTGGTTGTATCTTCTGTTTAATTGATATTGTTAAGCTCTAAGATTTATCACACTACACCAGTTCTCACATCCCGTCACTGTTTCATTGTTCAACATCTGACTTAAAAGCAAGTTCTCATAATATATAAAAATCATTCCGTTGTCTCACAGTCCCCTCTTGTGGACTTGTGGAGCACATGTTAAGGTCCAACATTGACACCCTGCAGTCCAGGAGTAACACAGACTGTTGTCCTGCTTCAGCCCAGCCTCCACTGATGTAGACCCAGTGAAGGCTCTTGTTTTCCAATCTGAATTAAGGCTCAGTGTGTCTGTGCTAAGGGCATTAGTCATGTTGGCATGGCTGTTTCAGTGTGTGGCTGTCTTGTCTTCGTGGTTATAGGTAAATAAATGACACATTTATTAACACAATTAACATTAATTAAAATGTGGCAGAAAATTAGAACACAACATTTAAAGGGGAACTGTTATATAGCATTTTCAGGTTCATACTTGTATTTTGTTTTGTACTAGGACATGTTTACATGCTTTAATGTTCAGAAAACACTTTCTCATACTGTCCATGGCTGCTGCACCTGTATTCACCCTCTGTATGAGAAGCTCTCCTGGAGCGCCTGTCTCTTTAAGCCCCCCACCCGAGAAAGCCCAGTCTGCTCTGACTGGCCAGCGTGTTTCCTGGAATCTCTGCTGCGCTCCAGTTTTGTTTCACTAGTTACTGCTAAGCAAAGCAGAAGGTCTATCCAGAGCCTCCTATGTCTTCTCCTCTATGGTCCTCTAGGTCACCAAACATAAAATCATCAGATTAGACAGGCTTCTCTTAAATTTTATCTGGAAAAATAAACCCCACAAAATCAAAAAGACGTCATGTCTCTGCCTCTTACAGCGGGGGTCTTAATATCCTAGATTTTGCCTCTTTCAGCAATACCATCAAAATCAATTGGGTTCAAAGTTTCCTAAAAAATCCAGATAGCTAGTGGAACATTATTCCTAACTTTCTGTTCCAAAAAATAGGTGGTCTTAACTTTTTGTTAATGCTGTTGGTAAACTTCTGATAAAACTGTCAAACTTTCATAGGCAAGCGCTTCTATGTTGGTCTCTTCTTTATAAGCACAATAATTCCCCTCACAAATTTTTATTTTATGGAATAATGCCAATATCACAGATAGAAATACATTTTTGTTCTATGAACATTGGTTTAACTTCAATTTTATTTATAGTATCAAATCATAACAAGAGTTATCTCAAGACACTTTAAAGATAGAGTAGGTCTAGACCACATTCTGTAATTTACAAAGCTCCAATAATTCCCCCCAAGAGCAAGCATTTAATGTGACAGTGGCGAGGAAAAACTCCCAGAAACCTTGAGTGGTGCGGAACTTCCTTTTCGGGAGAAACCTCAGACAGCAACAGACAGACCCAGGCTCTTGGCGGTTGGGGGTGTGATGAACAGTGGCAATTATCCATCCATCCATCCATCCATCTTCATCCGCTTATCCAGGGTCGGGTCGCGGGGGTAGCAGCTCCAGCAGGGGACCCCAAACTTCCCTTTCCCGGGCCACATTAACCAGCTCCGACTGGGGGATCCCGAGGCGTTCCCAGGCCAGGTTAGAGATATAATCCCTCCACCTAGTCCTGGGTCTCCCCCGAGGCCTCCTCCCAGCTGGACGTGCCTGGAACACCTCCCTAGGGAGGCGCCCAGGGGGCATCCTTACCAGATGCCCGAACCACCTCAACTGGCTCCTTTCGACGCAAAGGAGCAGCGGCTCTACTCCGAGCTCCTCACGGATAACTGAGCTTCTCACCCTATCTCTAAGGGAGACGCCAGCTACCCTCCTGAGGAAACCCATTTCGGCCGCTTGTACCCTGGATCTTGTTCTTTCGGTCATGACCCAGCCTTCATGACCATAGGTGAGGGTAGGAACAAAAACTGACCGGTAGATTGAGAGCTTTGCCTTCTGGCTCAGCTCTCTTTTCGTCACAACGGTGCGATAAATTGAATGTAATACCGCACCTGCTGTGCCGATTCTCCGACCAATCTCCCGCTCCATTGTCCCCTCACTCGCGAACAAGACCCCAAGGTACTTGAACTCCTTCACTTGGGGTAAGGACTCATTCCCTACCTGGAGAAGGCACTCCATCGGTTTCCTGCTGAGAACCATGGCCTCCGATTTAGAGGTGCTGATCCTCATCCCAGCCGCTTCACACTCGGCTGCGAACCGATCCAGTGAGTGCTGAAGGTCACAGGCCGATGATGCCATCAGGACCACATCATCTGCAAAAAGCAGCGATGAGATCCCCAGCCCACCGAACTGCAACCCCTCTCCACCCCGACTACGCCTCGATATCCTGCTTTTCGGGCATCCCTGTGGAGGCTGGGGGCATTGAACCCGAGTGGACAATGTTCAAAGTTTCCATTGCTGAAGCTGCGGTGAGGAGCTGTGGTCTTAGGGTCTTAGGTGCCTCAAGGGGCGGTAACCCACGAACACCGTGGTGGACACCGGTGGTCAGGGAAGCCGTCCGACTGAAGAAGGAGTCTTTCCCGGGATATGTTATCCCAGACGACTCCGGAGGCAGTTGCAAGGTATCGAAGGGCTCGAAGGGCTGCAGCCTCTGCCGTGAAAGAGGCAAAGCAGCGTGTGTGGGAGAAGTTCGGAGAAGACATGGAGAAGGACTTTCGGTCGGCACCAAGGTACTTCTGGAAAACCATTCGCCACCTCAGGAGGGGGAAGCGGGTGAACCATCCAAGCTGTGTACAGTAAGGATGGGACGCTGTTGACCTCAACTGAGGAGGTAATAGGGCGGTGGAAGGAGCACTTTGAGGAACTCCTAAATCCGACTAATACGCCCTCTATGGTAGAGGCAGAGCTGGAGGATGAGGGGGGATTGGCATCAATTTCCCTGGTGGAGGTTGCTGAGGTAGTTAAACAACTCCACAGTGGCAAAGCCCCCAGGAATTGATGAGATCTTTCCAGAAATGCTTAAAGCTCTGGGTGTGGAGGGGTTGTCTTGGTTGACACGCCTCTTCAACATTGCGTGAAGTCTGGGACGGTGCCTAAGGAGTGGCAGACCGGGGTGGTGGTTCCCCTTTTTAAAAAAGGGGGACCAGAGGGTGTGTGCCAATTACAGGGGTATCACACTTCTCAGCCTCCCCGGTAAAGTCTACTCCAAGGTGCTGGAAAGGAGGGTTCGGTCGATAGTCGAATCTCAGGTTGAAGAGGAACAATGCGGATTCCGTCCTGGTCGTGGAACAACGGACCAGATCTTTACTCTCGCAAGGATCCTGGAGGGAGCCTGGGAGTATGCCCAACCAGTCTACATGTGTTTTGTGGATCTGGAGAAGGCGTATGACCGGGTGCCCCGGGAGATACTGTGGGAGGTGCTGCGGGAGTACAGGGTGAGGGGGTCCCTTCTCAGGGCCATCCAATCTCTGTACGACCAAAGCGAGAGCTGTGTCCGGGTTCTCGGCAGTAAGTCGGACTCGTTTCAGGTGAGAGTTGGCCTCTGCCAGGGCTGCGCAGTGGCAATTATAGTCACAATAAAGATAATGGAACTATGACTAGAAATAGTAGTTGTAGCAGTTTATGGCATAGCAGGGTGTAGCAGGGCACAGCAGGGCATAGCAGGGCGCAGCAGGACCACGGTGGCAGCTGCAACCATGATTTAGGTACCACCGTAATCCAAGGAAAAGTGCGGGGCGAGAAAACATAAGGACTCCAGGGAATAAGCTCCCTAGAGTTAGGTTAGTAACAAGCATTTCTGGGGCATGAATGCACACAGATGGAAAGAGAGAGCTCAGTGTGTCCCCCGGCAGTCTAAAACTATAACAGCATAACTAAGAGCCGGTCTAAGGCAAACCTGGGCCAGCTCTATATTGATGCAAAATATTTGCAAGCGATTATTTTGCATTTTCGTGTCATTCATTCGTCACACCCCCGGTGTGTAAAGACCTTTACTTTTAATAGGGTATATTGGAATTTTCTATATATTGCATCTGTTGCTTGTCAGTATATGTCTAATTCTGGTGTTTTTAAGGTTTGCAGGGGTGAGGACAGTTAAAAACAAGCAGTATAAAATCGACAATGTTCCTGTAGAATAGATTTTTATTGTCATTCTTTCACAATAACGAAACAGTTTACAGTAGCGCTCAGTTTGACAGTATAAATAACAAACAAACAATAGAACGTATGGATGTATGTTCTATCGTACATCAACTTATTTGAAACTCCCTTGACATTCCCAGAAACTCTCATCCGTTTAGATACACCATAAAATGCCTTGGAAATGTTTCAATACAAACAAAACTCTGGCTGCGTTCCGATCCACAGTGTACATAAACGGTTCTCCCTGCTCCCTGATCAAGGAATATCAGTTAAGGGAACTTCACTCGACAAATTCCTCCATTCGGAACACCCTGCACTAACACAATATCACTTCCTCTATGCGTTACCCTCGTAACGTAAACACCTTGGATACGTTGCTGCTACTGTGGGAATTTTAGCCTACTAAACTAAAAAATATTGAAACAAAAACTGATACCATTACAAAACTTGTTAATATTGAAATGTATGTAACGAACTGATGAACCGATGTTCAGTTCTTCCCTACACACTTCGCAGTTCCCTTTGAACGGAGCCCGTTTGCTCCCTACGGTTTGGAATCTTACTTAACATGGCGGAATATGCTACGCAGTCCACTTCACAGGGAACTACTAGGCGATGGGAACACACCCTATGATCTGGTACCTTTTAGAACAAAGACCAACAACTGCTTGACTACTATTACTGTACTATTCTACACCATGCATATACTCTTGAACCACATAACTGTTTCACAGTCTGTCCTGCTTTTTAGCCTCCGTGCTGAAATGCCTCGTAGGTTAACTGAGCAGATGTTTATTATTCACTCTGTGTGATGAAACAAACTAGGAGCAGAAGACTGTCACCGTTACAGAAATGAAGTAATTAATAATACGTTTCCTTATAACATTACTCACTGTATCCCCATCACTACAGTATGTTGGATGGAAAAGGAATTGAGCAGGAAGAAGATCTTGTTTGATGAAAAATAAGCTAACATTGAATTTAAGCAAAACAAAATGTATAATATTTGCGTGATAAATGGCATAAAAGAGTTTATGAAATTAAATTTCTTGGAGGAAAAACAGACAACAAATTAAGTTGGAAACCACACATAAATTATATCAGAGCCAAAATATCCAAATCAATAGCAATACTGACCTAATCAATCAAGCTTCCCTATAAAAGGCTGTACTGCTCCTTCATACTCCCATACATGACCTACTGTGTGGAGGTATGGGGGAACACATACAAAACAAATACACACCAATCTTTATCCCCAAAAAAGAGCTAAAGGAATTATACATAAAGCCACTTACAGTGAACCAACAAAATGCATTATTTATTCAACTAAAAACACTAACATTTCAAGATTTTATTGACTACAAAACAATTCAAATTATGTTCACAGCAAATAATCACCAACTGCTGAGAAGTATCCAGGGGCTGTTTCAACTGAGAGAAAACACATCTGTCCAAAGTATTTTGTTCTTGTTTCTGTCTGAAAGAGTTGATTTGTTCAATAATGAATGAATAATGAAACTTAAGAAGGGGTAGGACTAGAAAAGTTCTCAACTTCTTCCTACCCCTTTTGAACGTGAACAATATTACTTTAGTTGCTTATTTGTTGCTTATATGTTGCAGATGAGCATGTTTGTTTTGATTATAAGTAGGGCTGTCAGCATTAACGCGTTAATCGCGATATGATTAAGGGCCGAGCATAACACATTCATTTATTTATTTTTTTAATCGCATGCTGCCATTTATTAATTGATTTTACACTTCACTCGGCTTCGCATCGTGCCTAACAATGCCCCTTAGCTGTTCTAAAATCACTAGAATCTAGCTAGGCTACTATTTTGACCTTTTGCCACACCTTTACTTATCATCAAGCTGCCACTTCCTCGTAACACATCCTGCTGCTGCAGGCATGATGGAGAAAGACGGCAGCAACGCAATTCTGAATGGCGCTTTTTATTTTCCAAAACTCTCGGATGGCTCGTAGACAAGTCGAAAGCCATATGCACATTGTGTAAAGCCAAATTAAAAATATCACTGAAGCACGTCAAGCTTGAGCTACCACCTACGAGCTAAGCATAGTGCAGTTAACGTGACTCAGGTTGATGCTAGTGGGCTCAGGCAAAGCACTATTTTGGACAGTGCTACTTGCCGACCTGTGGATGAAACCAAATCCCAAAAAATTACTACAGCTCTTGCGAAACGAGTGGCAACTAACTGCAGACCTGTCAGCATCGTAGATGACTCGGGTCTTAAAGATGTACTACGGTTGGCATGTTCTGAATTAATCAAAATGACAGATTCACACATTTTTCTTTTGTTTACAGTAAATAAATACTAAACAAATACAAATCTTAAAGTCAAGTTCATAAAGTCACTTTCTTTGCATTCATTTGATTCCCAATCAAGATACAATAGTAGGAATTGCTTTCCATTGTTAATATGTACTTAAAAACAGTTCTGAAATGCAAAATAATAGAACTTTAGTCATGTGATTAAACATGCGAGTAATCGCGATTAACTATAGAAATGAATCGTTTGACAGCCGTAATTATAAGTTTTACTGTCTGTATTTTTATTTTTTCAACATGTTCAATAAATTGACTGACTAAAAAAGTAAAAAAAAGCTTTTGCTCTTGTTCTAACTTCATTCATTATGTGTCACATGCCTGCTATGAGATTTGTGACACACCTGCCAAGCCTCTGTGTGCACTGCACTGTTCCTGTAGCTGTGAACGTGTGAACAGGACCTGACTGAAAAACAGAGCCTTGCTCTCAATGGTTTGATCAAGGTTTAGAAATAGCAGCCAGCACTGAAAAGTAATGTCACCCAGAGAGAAAAAGACAAGATAAATTTGTTTTTGCACTGCTACTGTGGTCAAAATGTCATATTCACAAAACCAATGTTAAAGAGGCAAACATAGAAAAGGTTCAGCCACTGTGAGTTTGTCTCCTCTCTTTTAGCAACTTTTTTCTTAAAGATTGTTTTTGGGGCTTTTCCATTTATTTGATAGTGACAGTGGATAGACAGGAAAAGGGAGGGGGGATGACAAGCAGCAAAGGGCCGCAGGTCAGATTCGAACCCTTGCTGCTGCAAAGGACTCAGCCTACATGGGTCGCACACTCTACTGGGTGAGGTAGAGATCGCCCCCTCTCTTAGTTACTTGCTGCATTTGTGTAGATGCTGACTATGTCAAACAAAAATGTGGGTTTGATCCATGAACGTATGTTTTGTTTTTGGTCATTTATTGTGATCTATATGTTGACAGATGAGAAAGTAAATCATTCTGCAGAAGCATGTTCACACAGTTCAGAGCAGACTCTGCAGTGTGGTGATACCACTGTCAAATGATGACAGGCACAGCGGGCTCCCGTGCTGCTCTGATTGGCTACATGCTGCTTCTGTGTTGGGTTGAGCAGGTGCGAGGCCCTCTTCTGATTGGTTGATTGGTGAAGCTATGACTGACAGATGGTGGGAGGACAGGGACTGTCTGTCCACAGACGGGCTGGTCCTGCCATGGAGAGACACAAAGTAAAGTCAGATGTTTTTGAGCAAAAAAAAAACATAGTTCCATGCTGAACTCTAAGAGGGGGAAGATGCTCGGTGTCTAGATGGTGTCCTTTAAAATTAATGGCTTTCAGTTATCTGAGGCATTTAAATCTCAATGAAATTCTTAATGGATACATTTACATGGACACTAGTATCATGTAACCTGACTCCGCCAGATGGATTGCTTCGCATTTGCTCAGCATATCCATCTGGGAACTTTCCGTTGGAGAACTTTTGGGAAGGGGCGAAATACTGGTTAGCTGATTGGATAAACCATCTGTCTATCACTAACCTGACTCCGCCAGATATCTCGCAAGATCAGGACGGTCTCACGAGGCTAATTTTCTTCACGACTAGCGGAGCCAGTTGATATATCAAACTCTTGCCGAAACCAGTCGGGAGAAGAGCAAAAACATCTTTTCCTCCGAGAAAAACCTCCAGTGCCGTTTTTTTGGTCTTCTTTCAATGAAGGAATACTTTCTAATTTGGATAGAACTTGCGCGATAGCTACGCTCATCTCATCCGTGGAAGCCGCCATGTTGTTTAGACCGAACAGTCGCTTCTCGTTGCGTCACGCCTAAACCCGCCTCAAAACCAACGCTGATTGGTCGATCGTTTAGCGAACGGCTCCAAATTTTCTCTATCTCAAGATGCCAGACTGATCTGCGAGTGGAAAACTGGAGCTCGCGAGATCAGGACGGTCTCACAAAGCTAAGTATCATGGGCCCTGTTGTTAAAATGTGGCTTAAATATTTCAGGCTAACATGCTAACATCAGGTTCAAATCATCTGGTTAGTTCTCATCCAGCTAGTTTGGTTCTTTGAAATGAAGGCAAAATGAGAAGAGTTGAAACCCTGATCAGCATTCATACTGGCTGAGTGCTGATCATGTGGGTTGGTGTGTAAGGAACCTTCCCAGCATGCACTGGGGCAATAGATTTAGGGGGTACATCCCAATCACCTTAATTGCATTCATATTTCCCTCAATTGTGTGAGGACAAGTAAAACCTGGGGACCTCGTGATTTGTAATGATTGCGGAGGTCGTCTGTGATTTGAATCCCTTGTGAATCTGCCATGTTTGTAGTTTGTCATGTAAAAATTCCAAAGCAAATTACCCACTATATTTCGCCAAACACAGAGGCTGTGGGATAATATTAGTCCCGTGTGAGTCGGTATTTCTGTGATTCGGGTCATATTGGCTGCTTTGGCAAATGTCAATAAATGTTTTGACAGAGCCGTGACATAATATGTGGGTTATAATATAAGTAAATTTAAAGTGGCTATGAGGAACTTTCAGTTTGTGTCGATTCTCTTTGGACAAAAGCGGTAGTGAAGATCTTTTCTTTATGTTGCTGCATTACCCAGTGTATAGTCTCGCTTTGCCAGACCTTCCTCTACAGCGCTGCGGAGGAGGGTCACAATCGTCATGGGTGGCGCTAAGCACCGGCAAAAGCCACAGTGCTGCTGCAATATAGCCTCGGGAAGGAAGTTGTTTTGGTGGATGTGTACGTGCAAAAGTTGTTTAGTCGTGCAACAGAAAACTCAGATTGGACAGATAGTCTAGCTAGCTGTCTGGATTTACCCTGCAGAGATCTGAGGAGCAGTCAACCATAGTCCTCATAAATCCACCGGAGTTTGGAACGCCAACACAAAGAAAGAGGAAGGTAACGGACATCCGGCTGAAAAGAGTGAAATCTGGCGGAATTTCCAACAGCAACGGAGCAATCCCGGAAGTGGAACGTCGTGGATATAGACTACCCACCGTCAAAGGTCATATAGACCTTTTTCACGGCAGACATGTTGACATGTCATAGTAGGAAAAGCACAGGTGTATTAAAAAAAATTGAGCCATTGTTGTCAGGTTATCAATTTCAGCTGTGCTTTTCCTACTATGACAAGTCAAAATGTCTGCTGTGAAAAAGGTCCATAGTTGCATAGTTTGTATCAGTGTTGTAGTCAAGGCCACCTAAACCGAGATCAAGTCATTACCAAGACGAGTGTATCGAGACAGAGACAAGACCAAGACTTTGAGGGGTTGAGACCTACAGTATACAACTAGCTAATATGTATAGCGAATATTCGCTAAATCCCTTTGGGTAAGTGGTGAAGAGATTTCTGAAGAGTTTTGGTACAATAAATAAAATGTTATTAACAATGATTTGGCTGACATCTCCCAGACAGCCAGAGCTTCTTCTCCTGTCACCTACATTTACTTAGGGAGTGCTTGTAATGGGGGGCAGGAACGGGGGTTTACAGTAACACATTTCAAACTAGAAATTAGTCAAGTTATTGGTTGCATTTGAAGCAGGAAGTTTTACATCCAATCACAGTAATGATGTTAACACATAAATCAGACGATACACAGGCAATTTAATGATATCCCTGCAGTTGTGGTCTTGACCGGTCTTAAAATAAAGTCCTGAGTCCTCTTTATCCGAGACCGAGACAATACCGAGTAAAAATGTGGTTGATTCTGAGACGAGACCTTTGAAAAGTGGTCTTGAGTACCAGTAACACTGGTTTTTATTACTATCCCATTCTCCTCTGAAAGTGAAGTGACTGTGCTACTAAAATGTTTCCAGTACCTGTGAGACAGAGGCTAAGCTCTGTGTCCTGACAGAAAGGACTGGTTGATCAGGCCTCGCTGGGAGCTGGATCTAGACTCAGGCTTCCAGTCTGAGGAAGGACAGAGGACGAAGACTGGCTGGAGGTTTGAGGAAGGGGTAGAGAGGTGGAGCTGTTCTGGGGGAGGTTGGGGGAAGAAAACAGTGACTGATATAAAGTGTGAGGGGGTGAGGCATGGATGAGAGGGGATGAGACAGTAAGCTGGAGGACAGTGGATTCTGGGAGATGTCGAAGGACTTGATCTTGGTTTTCATTAGACTGTTGCTGCTGGGGGTCAGTGGATGGTGACTGGTCTGTGGGGGTGGCAGTGGGGGACAGGAGGGGGGAGGAAGGTACGTTAGGGGGTGATGTCAGGGTGCTGTAGGAAGGTGGGATCATCTGCATCTGCCTCTGCAACAGCTGCATGATGGTCCCCACGTCTGCTAACATACGACACTCCAATCTGGAAAACACACATGCACACACGCACACACAAACAGAAAGAGCTACATAAGTTTACAGTGATACAGTATTAACATATACCAGACTGCAAGTCTGCGCTGCTGCATGACGTATCTGCTACAGAAAAAGTGTTCACTACTTACAGACCTGCCAACCTTGAAAAACCTTTCTGATCTGATCTTACTGATTTATTGTTGAAGTTCATGAACACGGGGGCACGCACGCGGAAGAAATGTGCCATTACCGCTGTCTTTGATGTCATTTTGGCTGGTTGGGCATCAGTATAGTGTATCCTTTAGGCTATGTTTAGATGAAAATGCAGATTTCCACTCTGGAGGGTGGTTTCACTTTTTTGGCGTTTTTAAGCCCCAAAAACGGCATCGTTGTCTACACGAAAGGCACATCTGATAAAATATTTTTACGTTTTCAACCGCGAGCGTATTCGTGTAAACACGGCCTTAGTTCACATGCTTACCAATCACTTCACCTGGTCCTAAGACATAATAATTTCCCCACTCACCACCATATTCAGTTATTCAACATCTAAATCCACTATGAAGGAAGCGAGAACATGGGTATCGTTTGGCGTTTTTTCGATACCGGTACTTGAACCAATACTTTTATGTAAAAAGATTTAAATATATATTTTTATTTAAAAAGGAGCACAAAACGACAGTTGGCGACATTAAAGAATGGCTTGTCTATTGCTAAGGCCACAGGGTCAAAATTAAATTATTTATTAAAAATGTAATAACAATTAAAGCTGCTGGGCCCTCTGCACGCATCGGGGTTACTGGCGGACGCCGCTCCTTGCGACCATGCATTTGCGTGGCACTCAGACACTGCAAATGATCACCAATGAAAAGGGAACTCTCTGCTAAGTTCATTGATACCTCACACAAGGATCTACCTTAAACGGTTAAAATGTTATGAAAGGAGGCGTGGCTTACGCATAGGGGGCGGCCAAAGCATCGGCAACGAAGAAGGAACTCTCTGCTGAGTTCAATGACACCTCACACAAGACTCTACCTTAAACGGTTCAAATGTTATGAAAGGGGGCGTGGTCTGAGTAAGTGGGCGTGGTTAAAGTAGACCACACATAAGTTTCATGTCAATCGGATGATGTTTGATGAAATTTCAAGCAGATATGACAATGTACACTGTAGTTACAGCCACTTTCTCGTTCATCGCTATACACTCAAAATGGCCACCACGCCACGCCCACACCGTTTGACAAAAAGTTTCTTTCAATAACTTTTCATCTTTAAGGTGTTGAGATGGTACAGACCAAATTTGAAGTCCATCGGATGAAATCTCCAGGATGAGTTCGTTAACGTATAGCACCTTGACTTTTAGGCCTACTTCCTGTTGCCACTAGGGGGCGCTATGACTTTGAGTCAATTTTGTCCGGTAAATTTCCTCAGAGTTAGAGTTATGAATCGCGGACAATGTACACTCGAGTTACATCCACTTCCTGTTTCGATGGCGAAACGCACAAAATGGCCGCCCATAAATCCTTCAGTTTTAATAGGGCCTTCGCCGCTGTCGGTGCTCGGGCTCTAATAATTTCTTCAGTTTCAATAGGGCCTTCGCTGCTGTCGGCACTCGAGCCCTAATAACTTATAACAATAACTTATTTCACCAGTAAATTCCTGTTAAACGACAAAAGCAACCACTGGATGGGAAAAGGGTTTTACAATAACTTTGAATGCAGCTGCAGACTGTTACGTCTCGGTGTTGGAATCCTATACAGTGAAATACAGACAAAATTTTACACCATTTAGCTGTCAGCATTTTAACCGTGTTTAATCCAGCTGCTAGCTAACGGTTGGCTAACGTTACCTGCTGCCAAGTGTAGTGTTAAGATGTTTCGGTTGCCTCTAACGTACGTTTTGGATCATCAGAGAGCAGTGCAGGCATTTAAGTGGCACCGAAATGAGGCACTGAAATCCGCATTGCTATTCGGTCCAGTAGATACCTGTCTTTAAGGCACTGGTGCCGTATTAGCACCGGGTCTCGGTACCCAACCCTACTAGCCTACAATGCAAAAGTCATGTTTAACAAACAAACACGAACAATATAAGTGGGAAATGTCGGTAGACTATTTTTCCGAGGAAGGAACCCGTGATTGGTCGAACTCTTATTCTTTAGTTTTTTTTCAGTGTCTGACATTATGGAAAGGATCCCTACCGCGATCGATCTTTTTGTCCTTTAGTCTGTCCTTTTGTCCTTTAGTCTAGAGACTTTCACCCAGGAAATGTGTGTTCCTTGGGCAGTGTTGAGAAGGATACTTTCAAAACGTATTCCGTTACAGAATACAGAATACATGTCCAAAAATGTAATTTGTAACGTATTCCGTTACGTTACTCAATCGGAATAACGTATTCTGAATACTTTGTACATTGAATTGCATTTTATAAGTGTAGGAATGCGGCCATCACATACAACTTACTAAACAGGCCTATTGTGTTGTGTTCTTCTGTTCCAACTGGCTGAATGTGTACCTAAACAAGCAGATAGATGTTTGTATTTGTAGTCCCGAACTGCATACTGCAAAAATCTAACCGCAGTCTAAGCTACCACAAGCTAATTTTTGCTAACGTTAGCTAGCATGTCAAACGGGGCTAGTCAGTCTTTCAACGGCTCTGGGGATAGTAAATCAGTACTTAGGAGAATGTAAAGTCGCATGTCAACTAGCAAGGTGACCAGTAAAACTACAACGTACGACTACGCTTGGCTAATTAAAAAAAAAAAAAAGTACTTTAAGATGCTTCTTCAGGTTGGAGGTGGAGTAATTTGGACGCTGAAAGGAGGTTGGTTGCTGGCAAGCAGAGGTTACACTGTTCTTTCTTTAATGTGAAATGCTGTTTGAATTTCCAAGATAGAAACGCATTCCTGCCTTGGCTCTGTTGTGCCGGTTCCAGCTCCATCTCTACCTCTATCAGTGATTTTAAATAATTTCCCCCTGGGATTATTAAAGTATTTCTGATTCTGATTCTGATCTCACAAATAGCTCATTTTTTTCGTTTTCATATTGGGGCTTGTGGGAAACGCATGGAGTTGCCTTAATTTATTCAGAGAGTGAATAAACTCGTGAAACAGAGAAGTATCGTCATGTAATCCATTGATTTCAACAATGTAACTGTATTCTAAATACCAACTATTTAAATTGTAACTGTAACGGAATACAGTTACTCATAATTTCTATTCTGAATACGTAACGCTGGTACATGTATTCCGTTACTGCACAACACTGTCCTTGGGAATGTTTTAATCCAAAGTACGATCTTTTTCATAAACGTTATTTTTACCGCCGCATAACGCTCACTTTTTCTTGCCTAAACTTAACTGTAACTGTAACTACCGCTGACCTGACGGAGCACCACAACCGGCAGCTCGCGGTGCTCTTGCAAGGTGCCAGTTTGCATCTCCACAGAGGCTGGCTTTGCTCGAGTCGTTTCTTGAGTTGATTTTGTTGCTTTTAAAGAAAAAACAAATTTTTGGCTCTTTACCTTCTCCGCTCCTCTTCAACATTTTTTACTGCGCTAGTTACTACAAAGGAGCTTGCTACAGTTATGCTGCATTCACGAGACCATGAAATGTTTTTATTTTTTTGGCCTTTATTTCCACAGGACACAGACATGAAAGGGGAGAGACATGCAGCAAAGGGCCGCAGGTCAGAGTCGAACCCGGGGCCGCTGCGTCGAGGAGTAAACCTCTATATATGTGCGCCTGCTCTACCAACTGAGTAAACCTAGCCATGACACCACGGAATGTTAACCTATGTTACTCAGCAACTGGTGAAAATAGGGGCAAGGTGCAAATGAATTGAGGAATGAGAAGCGAATTGCCTGTATGTGTGAAAACAGCTTTATCTCGCGCATCTTTTTTTTGTTTTTAATATATAGCATAATTATATAATTTTGTCATTCTTTCGGGGGGGAGGGGGCGCTAGTAGCGCGAGTAACGTGATTAAACACAAATGATCCAAATATTATCCTGCGATCGAACTGGTGGGAATGCTGCAACGCCAATATTTTATTTTGACACAAACATGGAAAAAATAGGGTCCATGTAAAAGTTTAATATCAATATTGCAATGATGAATAAGCTGTGTCATATGGCAGCTGTAAATAAAAATAATATAAAGTAATAAATAAATAACCCTTGCTTTTTAACAGCTTTTTGTCACGGTATGATGTATGTGCAGGGTCACTGGCAGGCTGGGGAAATTGTCTCTGTGCTCATTTAAATCTCAGTTTAACACATGGACGTATCAGCAGGATTTTGTGACATCACAAAACTGTGATGTGGGGGACCACATCACAACCAATCATGGTCCAGTATGCAATTGACACAAGTGTGATGTGGAAATGTGCAGCCACCAGTGCACATTCACTGAGAATGTACTTCACTGTCAGTGAAGTAGGTGACATTTTGGGTGTAATTAAACTTTTGAAATGAACAATATTTGTATGTCTTAAAACATGTCTGGAGGGTATATTTCAATGACAATGATAACAAACTTAAAGCTGTTCTGTAGTAATTCTGGACCAAACACAAAGTAATATAGATATCTAGGCACTGTTTAGATGTAGGTGTGACATGCACCCAGAGTTTAGGCTGTTACAACTATGTTGCTGGTATTGTGGTGTTTAACTTCAAATGTGACATACATGTTAAGTTATCACCACTCCTGAGGAAGACCCCGACCGAGCCCTTTGACCCACCTGGTTATCTGCTGCTGCAGTGCCTCGAGCCTCTTCTCTAACTCCACCTTCTGCCTCCCAGAGATGACAGGTGGAGGAGAAGGGCTGGAGGGACAGTGGGAGGAGGAGGGCAGGTCAAAGAGCTGCTGGGAGGGAGACACCTCCTCTGGACTCTCTAAGCCCCAAAACGTAAAGATGTTGGATGCTCCTGAGAATGACCCGGTCCACACACAGATACACAGTGAGACACACAGAGCCAGGTGCAGCTGTATGGAAGTAAATCAGTTTCATTGGATTTTGAAATTAAAAAGCCATTGAATTTCTAGCACTGAATATTTATGCATTGAAATTATGTACCTGAATTTTTCACTCTGAATTTTACCCTTCAACATTTTCACCTTTATTTTTCTAAGGTTAACACATTGAACATTTTAAATTAAACAGCTTATTAACGTGCGCTTGTTCCCCCGTGTGCGCTGATACGCTCATCTGTTGACATTTCCTTCCGTTGCCTTCCTATAGTTGCTTAATAAAAGCTTTCCACACAAAAAAACGTACATGTGTCATTAGTATGAGAAAGAAAACAAGATTTTTAGTATGAGAAAGAAAACGAGAAAACGAGAAAGAAAACGAGTGGTGAAATAGCAGACCAAAAATGTAAAAAGTTTCCAGTTGTTGGCTGCAGCTACTACTGCAAACTCCCGATCTAGATTCTAGAATTGGTTGCTTTTCCTTGGGTTCCGGGATGTTAACACTGAATTTTAAACATTACATTTTTGGCCTTTTGGAATTTGGCCTGTTGAATTTGAGCAAGTTGAAAATATATTAGTTAATACATTGTATGTTGCATCTGAATTGGGTATATTGAATTTTTTACGTTGAATTTTTGATTCTGAATTTATGAACTTAGAAAAATAAAGGTGAAAATTAGATGTTGAAAATTTGAAGAGTACAATTCAGAGGCAAAATATTCAAGTACATGATTTTAATGCATAAATATTAGAGGCCTGATTGGGCCGAATTTTTTTGTCCGAACCCGGCCCGCGTCCGACACAGTTAAAAAAAAAATTCTCATACTAATGACACATGTACGTTTGTTTGTGTGGGAAAGCTTTTATTAAGCAACTATAAGAAGGCATTCAGAAATGTCAACAGATGAGCGCATCAGCGCACACGGGGGAACAAGCGCACGTTAATAAGCTGTTTAATTTAAAATGTTCAGTGTGTTAACCTTTCCTGCTTGCTTCGATTCCGACCGTGATCAGAAAACCAGGGGAGACTCGTTACCTCCAGGGCCGACGTTATATAACGTTAGGGTTATATCCCGTTTCTGGTGAGCAAATGAATGAACTTGGCTTTCAGTCTGGGGTTTATCTCGGACACCGCACACACTGTGTACAAAACTTAAACTTATTCCACCAACTCTGCTCCGGTCGCATCTACACGTCTGCTTCCTCTTTCTCTCTCTCTCTTCTGCCCACTTTACACACGCACTGAGCTCTCTTAAAGGAGCCGCAGCACCATTTTACAACAAATGCCTTGTCGCACTAATGTGACCGAGCCCGACCCGAACCCGACCATAATTTCTAAATATCTGTCCGAACCCGGCCTCGGGTCGGGTATCCATGCCTTAATAAATATTCAGTGCTAGAAATTCAATGGCTATTTAATTTAAAAATCAGATTTACTTCCATACAGCTGTTACCACTATACACAGAATTTTTCCATGTATCTGTGCCTTGAATGCATCTTTGCACTTGCCTGTTAAAGGGTTCCAGGTCTTCTCTTTCCTGTCTGTGTCGGGACATGTTGCAGTGTTTGTGGCAGCAGCAGCATAAATCATGGAGGTCCCCTCTGATTCCTCCCCTTCATCGTCACTGGAGAACACAGACAAGCAAGAACCGTGGGTTTGCTTTTGTAATGGCAGAAGTATTTACCTATGTTGTGTTTAAGTGAAACAGAAAGGTCGACCTCCGTAGAAATCCTTTCCATAATGTTGTCAGACACTTAGAATATTAATCTGAGCCTGTCAGTGGCAAAACGAGCACTTTTGTGAAGGAAAATACAAGCTGAATTAACCCAATTAACTTACATTGTATCTTGTTTTGCCACTGCCGACTGCAGTGATATAGCTTAATACTGGACCAATGTCAAAGATTGATGTTCCCATCAGTCACTTAGACACAAAAACATAGGAAAATAGGGTCCAGGTTTTAAAAAAAATGGTAGTTACCCTTTAATGAATGAATGTTTTATGGGAGGGAAAGTCTTACAGCGTATGTTGATGATCATCTCTGGCACGCTGCTGCTCCAGAATACTGTGTCTATTTCCACATGTGAAGGCAGCACTCTGTCTCCCCGCTGACATGGTGTCACCTGCAGCTACAAACAAACAGTCACTGTGAGTTTGCAACCTGAAGAAATTAACAAAGTTCAGAAGCTGACTAAGAATAAAAACAAATAGTGGTGCAAGCAGCACAAAACAGATTTAACATCACAGGGTCAAAGTAAATCTCAAGTCTTTGCTATTACGTCCCAGCTCAAATCCAAGTTCTGAACTTTGTATTGTGAGTGCAAACCAAATCATTATGCACCCTTGAACCAATAGTACTAATGCATGTTAAAATCAGATTAAGATTCAAAGATTTATTTGTCACATAACTTCAATATGTTCAGTGTAATGTGGGGGTGGCATATTCTATAAAATGTGCTAATTGGCTGTGTAGTAATAATGATTAGAATAAGAGTACAAAGTCAGGTTTGAAACAAATATATAGGATGTAACATGTATTTATTAACAATTATATTTAAAAATCATTCAAGATCAAGATGGTGCCATGTATGGTCGCCTTGGTGTGTTGGTGCACATTGTTTTGTCTTGTTTTATAGATTCAGGTTTCTGTTGCGGTACCCAGAGCGCTTCCACTAAAGATGACCTCGTAAACATCAGGGAAACAACACCAGTGTACTTAATTTCCACTTTTCTTGCATCTTCCATTACATGGGATATTTCTTTACAACACATGTTCACTAACTTTGTTTTTTTTAAACTGCCGTTTTGTGCTTCACGGAGACGTGGCTATGTAAACTACTCCCCCCGGGAGTTTGCTCCATTCAGTCTGGTCGGTGTTTACATCCTACCGCAGGCCAACGTGCAGGAGGCACAGCGTCCGTTCACCGACAACATTATGTGTGGGGAGTGGATAACACAGACTCTTGTTATTGTTCTCGTTGACTTAAACAAAGGTAACCTCAGCCATTAACTCCCCAAATGTCCAATTGGATGATCTTCAGACATGTTTGGACTGTACAGACTGGGATGTTTTCAGGACTGCTAACAACAGCTTGGCTGACTACACAGAGGCTGTGACGCCATACATCAGCTTCTGTGAGGACAGCTGTGTACCAACACGTACCACGGTGAGGTACAACAATGACAAGCCCTGGTTCACAGCCAAACTCAGACAGCTGAGAAATAACTACACACAGAAAACCCCCATCACTTGGTTCTGTCTCATGATGTCATCGATGACATCATCAATATCATAAATACACTAGAAATGCTGGGCGGCTCCTCTCCAAACATTCCTGCAGGATGGACCAAACAAAGGTACAAGGAAAGGTGAATATGAAGAAACAAACAATTAACTCTTCAAACCTGCAACTTAATACATCTAACTGAAACTAGACTGTGGTGGTGTTTGCCTTAAATTATAACCAGTGCTTGATGTGAAATCAATTTTAACACAAACAAACCTGGGATAGTAAGTCCTGAAATGTTACACAAAAGCAACGGTAAAATTTAAGCAAAACTGAAAATGAATACCATATGAAAAAATCCAGAGCAATGTGTAAAAAAAACATGGACAAATGTACACAAGCACCAAGGGACAAGTGGTGAGTGCATCACCCACTTTGTCACAGAGGTAAATGGTGTTACCTGTGTGTGTGGAAGAGAGTTTGCGTTTTCTTTGTGGTCTGCTTAATCCCTCAACGTCAGAGTCTTCTTTACCCAGAAAACCCACAGCTTCATTATTCACCTGCAGACAGGAAGAGGGAAGTATATGTGAAGGTAAAGACAAGAATAACCATAGATAGATAGGGGCTAGAGGGGGGACTTCAGAGTCCTGAATGTTAGAGGGAAAAAAACAGTTTGAACCGTTTAGTCTTAGTGGACAGTGACCTGTAGCGCCTCCACTGAGGGAAGAAGCTGGAAGAGGTGATGAGCAGGATGTGGAGGAGATGATCATCTCTGCCTGCTTTACGCTGTAAGTTTAAGGGATTCATATAAGGGATTCTGAGGGGAGTGGTTTACCTATGACTTTAGATGCTTTGTTAACATCCGATTTTTGTAGTTTTTTTGTAGCTGATGGCTTAGTAGAACAGAACAGGAAGGTATTGCTTGATCCGGTATTTGTTAAGCTTTCTAAGAAACTACAGTGAATATGTTGCAAAACATAGGGGCCAACTGGGCTGCACAGTGGCTTAGCTGAGCAGGACATTTGCTAGTTAGCTTAATGACCAAAAGTGTCATATTTTACCATAAGACCCTTAATAACAATCATAAACATTCACAGTCTTAACGTTCATGACAGGTGTCTTGTCATGGTTATGACAGTGTCATGTTAGTCGTATGCACACCCTTTCAAATAAAGTGTACAGATTTTTCAAACCTTGCATATTTGATTTATCTGGGAGGTAAGGGTCATTATCTGGAAGGGAGTTGTGGCATGTTTTGTAATGCATCATGTCGATTTTTCCATATTAATCTGGTATTACTGGGTGAGAATTGGTTAGTTTTTTGTTTCTTATTAGCCCCCTGGTAGCCTTTAGTCTCTAGAAAGAGCCAGCATCTACGCAAATCTACGTACCTGTGCGTGGAGGACCGCACATTTTCTACGAGTAGTAAACATTAGCTTCAGGCTAACGCCAGCTAAATGGCTACCTCCCCACTTCCCCACAGGATTTCCTCGTTGCTTGAAAATGCAAACAAAAAAATTTCTGACCTTAGGGAAGAAGTTCGTCGGCTCTCAGAGGACTTAAAAACCAAAGATGCCTTGTTAACAGCCTACCTGGACGTTGCTCAAAATCAATCGCTCCAAATCACAACTCTCTCGGCGGCTTTCCAGGATACTGCGCTTTGGGACCCATCCGCCTGCCCACATCTTTTTGCTCGACACCGACCATCAGGCCATCCTGGACTAAAGTGGTTTGCGGCCAAAAGAGAGCCTCGGGTAGGGCTCCATCGCCTCCTGCCCTCAGCCTCTCCAGTCGCTTCGATGCCCTGTCGAAGCCGAATGTTCCCCCGATGTGGTTACCCGGGCTCGCCCCGCTTCAAAGCCGACTGACCAGCTGTCATCATGGGAGAGGACCGCTGCCTCGTGGCGAAAACTTCTGAGGGATGCAGTAGTCAGACGGTCCGATGGCCTCCCTTGCCTGAACCGGCCAAATGACAACGTTCCTCAAAAACAATCTCCCCCACCGAATGGTAAGCAATATTCCTCTTCTTTTCCTTGTCCATCTGAAACAGATACTGGCTGTTTTGTTCCTGCCACCGGCCATTCACGCCCCCCCACTCCTCGTCCGCTCTTCCCCCCAACCACAATAATTATTGGTGACTCCATCACCCGGGATATACGTTTTTTTAATGCTGTCACACACTGCTTTCCTGGAGCCAAAGTTGCAGACATCCTGGCTAAAGCTGTGGAACTGATACCCCTACTCCCGACCTCTATTAAACGCATCGTGGTCCATTGTGGACATAAAACACATATCCTATCAGCAGAGTGAGCACACAAAGAAAGACTTTGGTACTCTCATTGAAGCTTTAAAAAGCACTGGGAAGAAGATTTTTATTTCGGGCCCACTTCCATCTCGAGGTCGCGGAGTATGCCTTTTTAGCAGACTACTCATCCTCAACACCTGGCTCCAGCATACATGCAACATCCACAAGATAGGTTTTATAAACGTAAACCAACGAGGTGCTATACTTAACAACCTAATTGGAATTAAAACAACCACTGCAACGATAGAACAGAATAGGAGAATCAAATGTGGACTATTAAATATTAGATCTCTGTCTTCTAAGGCAATATTGGTAAACGATTTGATGTCAGATAATCAAATTGATCTATTCTGTCTTACTGAAACATCGCTGGGACATGAAGAATAAGTCTAAATGAAGCCACTCCTCCCAGTCATATTAATACTCAAATTCCTAAAGGCTCAGGCCGAGGAGGGGGAGTTGCAGCCATATTTGACTCAAACCTGTTAATTAATCCTAAACTAAATTATAACTCGTTTGAAAGTCTTGTTTTTAATCTTCAACATCCGATATGGAAAACATTACAGCCAATTATATTTGTTGTTGTTTACCGAGCGCCAGGCCCGTATTCTGAATTTTTATCTGAATTCTCAGAGTTTTTGTCATGTGTAGTCCTAAAATCAGATAAAATAATTATTGTAGGTGATTTTAATATTCATGTGGACGTTGACAGCAATAGCCTTAGTACTGCCTTCAACTCACTACTAGATTCAATTGGTTTCAGTCAGAGTGTGCATTAGTAGTAACTTGAAAGTAAATGGCGTTCCACCAAATTAGAAGAATCTCGTTTAGATTGGCAAGACAGTTTGAAAACATATAGGAAGGCCCTCAGAAATGCCAGATCAGACTATTACTCATTGATAGAAGAAAATAAGAACAACCCAAGGTTTCTTTTCAGCACTGTTGCCAGGCTGACTGACAGCCACAGCTCTACTGAGCCATCTATTCCCCTAGCTCTTAGTAGTGACGACTTCATGAGTTTCTTTAATGATAAAATTATAACAATTAGGGATGGAATTCATCACCTTTTGCCCTTAACTTCTAACGGTTCACCTTTGAATGCAGGAATGCTAGAAAGAACGACAGGACCTGACATATACTTAGACTGCTTTTTTCCTATAGACCTTCAAAACTTAATGCTAAGGTCTCTTCAGCAAAGCCATCTACCTGTCTATTAGACCCCATCCCAACGAGGCTACTTAAAGAAGCGTTATCTGTGGTTAACACTTCATTCCTAGATATGATCAATATGGCTTTATTAACAGGTTATGTACCGCAGTCATTTAAAGTAGCTGTGATAAAACCTCTTCTGAAAAAACCCACCCTCGATCCTGAGGTCTTAGCCAACTATAGACCTATATCTAACCTTCCCTTTCTCTCCAGGATCCTTGAGAAAGTAGTCGCTAATCAGTTATGTGACTTTTTACATAGGAATAGTCTATTTGAGGACTTTCAGTCAGAATTTAGAAAGCATCATAGCACAGAGATGGCACTGGTGAAAATTAGTAACGACCTTCTAATTGCTGCTGACAAAGGACTTGTCTCCATACTTGTCTTATTAGATCTTAGTGCTGCAATCGACACTATTGACCATACCAGATACATACATACCTTTTACAGAGACTGGAACATTTAGTTGGCATTAAAGGAATCGCACTAAGCTGGTTTAAGTTCTATTTCTCTGATCGATCTCAATTTGTCAATATCAACAATAAATCCTCCAAGTACGCTAAAGTTAACCATGGCGTTCCTCAAGGCTCAGTGCTTGGACCAATTCTTTTCTCCTTGTATATGCTTCCTCTAGGCAATATTATTAGGAAACACTCAATTAACTTTCACTGTTATGCGGATGACACCCAATTATACTTATCAATCAAGCCAAACGAAACCAGTCAGTTAGCTAAACTTCAAGTATGCATTAGAGATATCAAATCATGGATGACCTACAATTTCCTGATGTTAAACTCAAACAAAACTGAAGTTATTGTGCTGGGCCCTAAACACCTCCGAACATCATTATCCCAAGATATAATTACTCTAGATGGCATTGCCATGGCCTCCAGCACTACTCAGAAATCTAGGAGTTATTTTTGATCAGGATATATCCTTTAACGCCCACTTAAAACAAACCTCTAGAACAGCCTTTTTTCACCTTCGTAACATTGCCAAAATTAGGAACATCCTGTCGACGATGCTGAAAAACTAGTCCATGCATTTGTTACTTCCAGGCTGGACTATTGTAATTCCCTATTATCAGGATGCTCAAATAAACTTCTTAGGACTCTCCAGCTGATCCAGAATGCTGCAGCATGTGCTCTGACAAGAACTAAGAAAAGAGATCATATTTCTCCTGTATTAGCTTCTCTGCATTGGCTTCCTGTAAAAGCCAGTATTGAATTTAAAATCCTTCTCCTGACCTACAAAGCTCTAAATGGTCAAGCACCATCATATCTTGAAGAGCTCATTAGTACCTTATCGTCCCACTAGAGCACTGCGCTCCCAGAATGCAGAGTTACTTGTGGTTCCTAGAGTCTCTAAAAGTAGAATGGGAGCCAGAGCATTTAGTTATCAGGCTCCTCTCCTGTGGAAGCAGCTCCCAGTCTGGGTTCGGGAGGCAGACACCCTCACCACCTTTAAGAGTAAACTTAAAACTCTCCTCTTCGATAAAGCTTATAGTTAGGGAGTGAGGAGTTGCAGTGCTTGCCTAGACCGGCGGGGGAAGGTTTGTAGCCACAGTCATGACGCACCACCTCCCTATCTCGGCTTCTCTTCATAGAAAGCTTACTATATTTAGGGTATGAGGAGTTGCAGCATTCGCCTAGACCGGCGGGGGTAGGTGTGTAGCCACAGTCATGGCGCACCCCCACCCTATCTCTGCTTCTCCCCATAGAAAGCCTACATATACTTAGGGAGTAATGAGTCGCAGCGTTAGCCTAGACCGGCGGGGGAAGGTGTGTAGCCACAATCACGGAACACAGCCTCCCTATCTCCCCTTCTCTGCAGCTCTTAGTTATGCAGTTATAGTTCTAGACTACCGGGGTACCTCCTTGGACACACTGAGCTTCTCTCTCCTCTCTCTTTCCATCTGTGTGTATTTGTGTAACAGAAATGCTTGTTACTAACATAGCTCCGGGGAGCTTATTCCTCGGAGTCCTTATGTTCTTTTTCCGCCCAGCATCATCATCTTGGATCATGACGGCACATAAATTATGGTGGCAGCTGTAGCCGTGGTCCTGCCCTACGCCCTGCTATGCCCTATTACACCCTGCCACAAACTGCAATGCCCGGCTTCGACTTGCTATGTCTGGCCACGCCCTGTTACGCCCTGCTGTGCTCTACGACACCATGAACTATTATAACTATTACAATATCGTTATTGTGACTATTATTGCCATTGTTCATCATACCCCCAACCGGCACCGTCAGACACCGCCTACCAAGAGCCTGGGTCTGTCCGAGGTTTATTCCTAAAAGGGAGTTTTTCCTTGCCACTGTTGCACTTATGCATTCAGGCATGCTCTTGGGGGAATCACTGGAATTGTTGGGTCCTTGTAAATTATAGAGTGTGGTCTAGACCTACTCTATCTGTAAAGTGTCCTGAGATAATTCCCGTTGATTTGACCAATGATTTGACACTATAAATAAAATTTAATTGAATAGCTGGACTTAGCTTAGCTCACATTTTGCTGCTTTGTATTGAGCCCTGTCACAGTTTTTATGACTGACTAGGAGCTGTAAGTCTTGTGAGAACCAGGGTTTTTATTGACATAAAATGTCACTGTTTTGGTTGGGATGCACATTTCTTTGCAGAACTTGATGTCACTGTCAGTGAGTTCATCAAGGGTTTTGCCAGCTTCACCGAGTATGACCGTTAACCCTGGTTAAGGTTGGATGGTTAAGGTTAGGCAATGACCTCCAATTACAGCGAGGTTAAAGTTACTTTTGTCTTAACATTGGATTGAGCATGCACATGTGAATCCCATTTAAATAATGAATAGTCAAAACTCATATTCAGCATAACGCTGATGGAGTTTTGACAAGTCATAATAATAATAATAATAATATTAACAATAATAATAAATAGAGTAGCTGGAATATGAGTAACATACATCTCTGAGATTGAAGGTGATTTCCAAGTTGGACCAGAAATATTCACAAAATTCAGGATACATGCCCAGAACCTGCAGACACAAATACCAGGAAATCAGTACTGTGTGTGTAAAAATGAATAGCACAAATAAAAAACTGATAGTTACACATGATACCTCCAGCATATCCTCTCTGTGTATCTTGTGCAGATCACAGTAGGTCAGAGCTCTGACATCAGCTCTGGATTGTCCTGGCAGAACGTACTGATTGATGGGCTCTCCGAAGATATCATTCTTCCCTGGAGGAGAAAAAGAAACGTAGTCAGGATATGAGCATAGGGATTGTTGTGCATTTTACATTAAAGGAGAATTCCGGCCAATTTTTACGTTAATCTTGATCGCTATAGCTACGCGAGTACTTTCGATAGAAAAAAAAAAACAGTGCAGGTAACACGGAGAAGCTGCAGCTACATACTACAAGCGTCACCTGAGCTAAAACGGCAGTGGTCGGGGCAAGTTTTAGAGTGCCTTTGTGCCTCTTAACAGACACAAAATGCAATTAATATGTCTGTGCCACATGAACAGGGCCCTTACGTGTCAACAAGATGCGTTTTCAACTCAGACATTGTTTAAATTCACCTACCCTGGTCCTTGTATTGATCCTGCTGGTAGCTAGCTTGCCCTGCTAGCTGATAGCCATTAGCCGTTAGCTGCTAGCTGCCGTCCAGTGAGTGTATTCAGACAGGCTTCTGTAATAATCATCCCAATAACAATCCACGGAGCGGTGTAGACAGGCTTCTGTAATAATCATCCCAATAACAATCCACGGAGCGGTGGTGGTGTGGATATGTCCTCCAGAGGATAGGTCATGTCACGTCTTGAAGTGTATTCCCCCCTAAAATAAACAGTAGTGCGGTAGTAGCTGTTAGCTGCTAGCTGCCCTCCGGTGAGTGTGTACAGCCAGATAGCCGTTAGCTGCTAGCTGCCGTCCGGTGAGTGTATTCAGACAGGCTTTTGTGATAATCATCCCAATAGCGGCGGTGGTGTGGCTATGTCCTCCAGTTACTGAAGGCTAGCTTTAGCTTGCGTTTGGAGCATCAAGTTCATCTGCCTGTTTCCCCTCTGTCTGTCTCGTTCTTTCCAACTCTTGTGAGGCTAGTTCTTCAATAAATATATAAGGACGACCATCAAACTCAAAAGGCTCTTCCGTGTGTTGTATATCTGCTATATTCTCCATAGTTACGTTACTCCAAGTTTCTTCCCTTATAAACAACTCCGCTCTTCACACACTACGCTCCAATCTGCACACTACTGTTTACCTTTTCCTGCTACAACTGAATTCCCAAGAGACAGCGCGATGCTACAGCTAAGCTTCAGTAACGCTATTACTGTGCAAGCCACAGACATCGTTTATCCCATTTCCATGTAGTTACATAGTCACTGATATGGCCATAACCACTACAATGCTCAATTACCTGTTTTGAGGGGGAAATAATCTAAACCTTTCGCTGCGAAGGCATGATCTGTCCTGTGCAGGACATAGCCACACCACCGCCGCTCCATGGATTGTTATTGGGATGATCACAGAAGCCTGTCTGAATACACTCACCGGACGGCAGCTAGCAGCTAACGGCAGCTAGCAGCTAATGGCAGCTAGCAGCTAACGGCTAACGGCTATCAGCTAGCAGGGCAAGCTAGCTACCGGCAGGATCGAGACAGGGACCAGGGTAGGTGAATTTAAACAATGTCTGAGTTGAAAGCGCATCTTGTTGACACGTAAGGGCCCTGTTCATGTGGCACAGACATATTAATTGAATTTTGTGTCTGTTAAGAGGCACAAAGGCACTCTAAAACTTGCCCCGACCACTGCCGTTTTAGCTAAGGGGACGCTTGTAGTACGTAGCTGCAGCTTCTCCGTGTTACCTGCACTGATTCGGATCGGGGTTTTTTCTATCGAAAGTACTCGCGTAGCTATAGCGATCAAGATTAACATAAAAATTGGCCGGAATTCTCCTTTAATGACTCTACATGGGTCTTCCCTGGACAGCTTTATGGAGCCACTAGCATATACCTGAGCTTCATGCATGCACCTACCCAGTATAGCTACCACCACGTCTCCTTTGAGGATCTCTATGGATCCTCTGGAGATGAAGTACAGAGCTGATATCAAGTCTCCAGCATGCACTAGGGTGTCACCAGGAGGAGCGTGGGTGGTCTTACACCTCATAGCTAGGGCCCTCAGACAGCCCTTAGTGGATCCTAGACACCAGAACAAATACAATGTGTTAGTCCAATGCTACAAAAACCAGGCTTCTTGATCTTTTCTCTAACCAGGTTTAGCATATATTTGACCAGTGGTGGAAGAACTACTCTGAGTTTTACTTATGTAAACATTGCAATACCTCAGTGTATATGTACTCAAGTCAAATCTTACTTAAGTAAAAGTACACAAGCATTAGCATCACAATATAATTTTCTAAAATTAAAACTCCTCATTACGCAGAACGGTACATTTCAGAATATGGTACTGGATTATGATTACTGATGCAGTAATGTGTATCACTAATGTTGCAGTAGGTAAAGGTGGGGCTAATTGTAACCACTTTATATACTGCCTGGTAGCTTATACCCGAGGTTCCCAACCTTTTTGGTCTGAGCTCCCCCACATCCCTGTCAGATGAACTCACACCCCTTCATCAAGTCACAATGTATGGCTTTCTAAATATATAACACTATTCATTATATAAAAGTGGATATTGCTGTACTTGTTGAACCGTCAATAATTAGATTGCTAAATGTTTCAACCATATATCATTTACTTTAAGCTGATTATTTGAACTTTTTAGCCATTACTTTTAGCTATTTATTCCTACCATTTATTGGATTACTTTTAGCTAACAAGCTCGCTCACTAGTTAACGAACTTCCATGCACTCTTACATAATTGCAACATGTAGTGTTCAGGTGTTACAGCTGATATATTCTTTTAATCAAATCATAATTTCTATTTTTTTTTTTTCTTCAAATTAGTTAGCTGTTTCACAATCTGCAGAAGTCCCCCCCTAGGGTACAAGTACCCATGGTTGGGAATCACCAAAAGTGTGAAAATTGCAAAGATTCCCTTTAAGTACAGTTGTGTGAAAATAATAGCAGTGTGATTTAAAAAAGTGAATAATGCTCAAAATCCTTAGAATAGCTTTTAATTCCATAATATCATTGCATTGGGAACACTGCACATTCAATTCCAAATCAAAACATGACCAAAATTGATCAAGTTTGTGTTATACCTTCACAGAAAGTGAAGAAAAGGGCATATTAGGCTGTTAAAAAAAAAAAATAGCAGTATTTGCATTTTTCTTTACAAACTCAAACATTTACTGTATAAACTGAAAAATGTCTCAAGGGTTTGCTTTACTTTGAATCACTGCACTAATATTTAGTTTCATAACCATTATTTCTGAGAACTGCTTCACATCTGTGTTGCATGGAGTCGACCAACTTCTGGCACCTGTGAAGGTATTCCAGCCCAGGACGATTGAACTACATTCCACAATTCCTCTGCATTACTGGGTTTTGCCTCAGAAACAGCATTTTTGATGTCACCCCACAAGTTTGCTATGGGCTTGAGGTCTGGGGATTGGGCTGGCCACTCCATAACATCAATCTTGTTCATCTGGAACCAAGACTTTGCTCGCTTACTGGTGTGTTTTGGGTCATTGTCTTGTTGAAAGACCCATTTCAGAGGCATTTCCTCTTCAGCATAAGGCAACATGACCTCTTAGGTCGCAATAAATAGGCCCAACACCACAGTATGAGAAACATCCCCATAACATGATTTTTGCACCACCATGCTTTACTGTCTTCAGAGTGTACTGTGGCTTGAATTCAGTGCATGGGGGTCGTCGGACAAACATTTCTCCTTTGGCCAGTCAATGTGTCCTTTGGCAAATTTCAACCTATTCAGTACATGTCTTTTTTTCAGCAATAGACTTTGCGGGGGCTTCTAGCTGATAGCTTTGCTTCAGATAGCCTTCTTCTGATTGTAACAGTACTCACAGGTAACTTTAAGTCTTCTTTGATTTTCCTGGAGCTGATCATTGGTTGAGCCTTTGTCATTTTGGCTATTCGTCGATCCATTCGAATGGTAGTTGACCGTTTTTTCCCACGTCGTTCAAGCTTTGGATGCCATTTCAAGGCATTTGAAATCATTTTGGCTGAGCAGCCTATAATTTTCTGCACTTCTTTATATGTTTTCCCCTCTCCAATCAACTTTTTAATCAAAGTCCGCTGTTCTTCAGAGCAATGTCTGGAACGACCCATTTTGCTGAGTATTTCAGTGTGAAATGCACTATAACCAACATGCACAACATTTGCTTCCTTCCTTCCTTCAATATGTACCATAATTGACACCTGTTTCTTCACAGAATCAATCACCTCACTAATTGAACACAACACTGCTATTATTTTGAACATGCCCCTTTCAATTACAGATTCAATTACACAGAATGAGCAGCATGCATGTCATGACTGTTGGGTCTGTTGGTTTTCTATGACTCTACAACACTTACTAGTAACTTATTTGCCATGTAGAAATATCACTTCTACCAAAAAATCTGATTTATGAGGTTAGTGATGTTGGACTGCTATTATTTTGAACACAACCGTATATTCCAGAGTCATTGTTGTGTAGAAGCTGTAAAGGTAAGCTGTAACTTAACTTAATGGCTAAACAAAATTTTTATGGAGGATAAGTATTGTGGAAGCTGATATTAAACACACTGCAGACAGGTCTGTTTCCTTATGTCTCAAAATTGTTTACTTCTGAGTTGGTTTAAATATTTAAGTTTAAACCATGTTTAAATTTACTCTGCTGTGTTAAAGGACGTAAGTGCAACTAACAAATGAGTTACTGTATGTTATTTAACATAATAAGGGTATACATTATTGAGAGATACAGATGAGTGAGGCATTGCGTTGTAGCTGGTGGAGATGAAGCAAATTCTAGCTACTCTGTTAACTACCTTAAGTTGCATAAAATTGAATTAAGTAAAAAAAAAAACTTAAAATTGTATTAAGTACAGTACTTGAGTAAATGTGCTTACTTTGCACTACTCTGTGTGATATCTAATTGTGTGCATAAAAGATCCCCTTCATGTGTAATGTGAAATATTATTACCTTTAAAAGCCTTAAAGTTTTGCAGCAGTGACCTGTTTAGGTGGAGACAAATATCTGCCTGGAGACACTCTGGGAAACCTTTTAAAACCTGGTGGAGAAGTAGGGATGGAGGTCACAAAGAGAGGACACCCTTGGATTAATACCTTAACTACAATCAGCATGCAGTCTGTAATCAGAATCAGAAAAGGATTTATTGTACGTAAGTAACACAAGGAATTTGCCTTGGTGGTTGGTGCATACATAAACAAACATATTAAACATCAATATGAAATAAACAAATATGTAGAATATCACTGTTTTACATTAAGAAAGAGTCTGTATGGATTAGTGCAAAAATGTTGAGGGATGTGCCAAAGTGAGGATATATATAGGATATATAGAATGCGCAGAGGACAGGTATACAGGTGCTGGTCATATAATTAGAATATCATAGAAAAAGTTGATTTATTTCAGTAATTCCATTCAAAAAGTGGACGTAGACCTAATATAGCCTTGTATATGAAGATGTGCCAGTGTTGAAGTCTCTGTGTTGATAGAGAAGGCCATCCAACACATTCATACAGTTCACAATGGTGAGTGAGGGCTTTAAAACCAGTGATGAACCTCAGAGATTCATGGTATACAGGTGCTGGTCATATAATTAGAATATCATAAAAAAGTTGACTTATGTCAGTAATTCCATTCAAAAAGTGAAATTTGTATATTATATTCATTCATCACACAGAGTGATATATTTCAAATGTTCATTTCGTTTAATTGTGATGATTATAACTGACAACTAATGAAAATCCCAAATTCAGTATCTCCGAAAATTAGAATATTACTTAAGACCAATACAAAAAAGAATTTTTAGAAATGTTGGCCAACTGAAAAGTATGAACATGAAAAGTATGAACATGTACAGCACTCAATACTTAGTTGGGGCTCCTTTTGCCTGAATTACTGCAGCAATGCGGCGTGGCATGGAGTGGATCAGTCTGTGGCACTGCTCAGGTGTTATGAGAGCCCAGGTTGCTCTGATAGTGGCCTTCAGCTCTTCTGCATTGTTGGGTCTGGCGTATCGCATCTTCCTCTTCACAATACCCCATAGATTTTCTATAGGGTTAAGGTCAGGCGGGTTTTCTGGCCAATTAAGAACAGGGATACCATGGTCCTTAAACCAGGTACAGGTAGCTTTGGCACTGTGTGCAGGTGCCAAGTCCTGTTGGAAAATGAAATCTGCATCTCCATAAAGTTGGTCAGCAGCAGGAAGCATGAAGTGCTCTAAAACTTCCTGGTAGACGGCTGCGTTGACCCTGGATCTCAGAAAACCCAGTGGACCAACACCAGCAGATGACATGGCACCCCAAACCATCACTGACTGTGGAAACTATACACTGGACTTCAAGCAACGTGGATTCTGTGCCTCACCTCTCTTCCTCCAGACTCTGGGACCTTGATTTCCAAAGGAAATGCAAAATGTACTTTAATCACCGAACATAACTTTGGACCACTCAGCAGCAGTCCAGTCCTTTTTGTCATTAGCCCAGGCAAGACGCTTCTGACGCTGTGTCTTGTTGAGGAGTGGCAAGGAATGCGACAGCTGAAACCCATGTCTTGCATACGTCTGTGTGTGGTGGTTCTTGAAGCACTGACTCCAGCTGCAGTCCACTCTTTGTGAATCTCCCCCACATTTTTGAATGGGTTTTGTTTCACAATCCTCTCCAGGGTGCGGTTATCCCTATTGCTTGTACGCTTTTTTCTACCACATCTTTTCCTTCCCTTCGCCTCTCTATTAATGTGCTTGGACACAGAGCTCTGTGAACAGTCAGCCTCTTTAGCAATGACCTTTTGTGTCTTGCCCTCCTGGTGCAAGAGGTGTCAATGGTCGTCTTTTGGACAGCTGTCAAGTCAGCAGTCTTCCCCATGATTGTGTAGCCTACAGAACTAGACTGAGAGACCATTTAAAGGCCTTTGCATGTGTTTTGAGTTAATTAGCTGACTAGAGTGTGGCACCAGGTGTCTTCAATATGGAACCTTTTCACAATATTGTAATTTTCTGAGATACTGAATTTGGGGTTTTCATTAGTTGTCAGTTCTAATCATCAAAAGTAAAAGAAATAAACACTTGAAATATATCAGTCTGTGTGGAATGAATGTATACATTATACAAGTTTCACTTTTTGAATGGAATTACTGAAATAAATCAACTTTTTCATGATATTCTAATTATATGACCAGCACCTGTATAGTCCAGGATAAAAGATTAAGATTCAATGTCAGTGGGGGTCCGGGTTCTCGTTAACGAAGCTGACTGCAGAGCAGTGAGGTTTTTGTTCTGATGGACTGTAGCCTCCTGCCAGAGGGGAGTGGTTCAAACAGTTTGTGTCGAGGGTGAGAGGGATCGGCTACAATCTTTCCTGCCTGTCTCAGCGTCCTCGAGGGGTACAGGTTCTGGAGGAGTATAGGTCCTGAAGAGGTCTCAACAGAGCGGATGATACGCTGCAGTCTGCCCTTGTCCTTGGCGGTGGCAGCAGCGTACCAGATGGTGATGGAGCAGGTGAGGATGGACTCAATGATGGCCGTATAGAAGTGTACCATCATTGTCTTTGACAGGTCAAATTTCTTTAGCTGCCGAAGGAAATACATCCTCTGTCTGTAACCATGATCCCGTAATAAAACCCAGGATGGAATCATCCTGAGTAATATCACCTCTCTACAATGACAATTTGACAATTTTAACATTTATTTAACCAGGTAGGCCGTTAAGAACAGGTTCTCATTTGCAATGGCGACCTGGATCCATGTCACTGGTGTTGACCACTCAGTGCTCTAGGCTTTAACTAGTACTTTTTCTAAGAATGAACATGTATTGAATTAATGTCTTTTTCCCAGAGGCTTGAAATTCTGACCTATTCTTGCAATGTTTATATTTTTAAATTGCATCTTAAGTAACAAAACATGCTATGACCAGTCTTTTGTATATCTTCTGTATTCTGTATGCTTGCTTTAACACTTCACTGAAGCTATATTTGATTTCTACTGTGGAAAATCATTGGGGCCAAAGGCAAAAATTAGATGCTGGGTACTCTTTCCTCCCTATTATCCTCATAGCGGTCATGTTTGTGCTCGACCAGCCTGCTTTTCAGCTGCACTGTTAAGTTGCCAAACCATGCTGTGATTCCAAATCTGATGATGCTCCCCAGGATCGCCTGGTAGAACATTAGCATGAGCTGGCTTCTCACTCCGTACAGTCTCAGTAGTCCTAAAAAGTATAGACTCTGCTGCAGTCAATTTCATAGGTGGTAATTATGGTTATGGTAATTATGTGTTTTCCAGCAGAGAAGATTGTCAATGTTGACACCTAAGTATTTGTAAGATGTTACCTGGGTGATTTTTTGGTTTTTAAAGACCACTGGCTAATGGTCATTCACTTGCCTTGGGTCAAAGACCATCTGCTTTGTTTTTGTGACATTTAAGATAAAATGGTTGGTGTCACACCACATGATGAAGGTGTCTCTCTCATTGTGGTACACATTACTCATTGGCCTTGTAGAGGCCAGGCACAAGCCTAAGCCCTGCTGGGAAGGGGTGGAACCAGTTCCCGCTCACCTCAGACAGCAAGACCCTGCTGAGCGGGGCTCCATGGGGTCCCGTCCAATATGGAAGGAACATCCTAATACCACATCATGTGGGGCCATAGAGAAGCCACCAGATGTAGTCTCACTCCATCAGCCAGAATTGTCAGAGAAGAGGCTGGTGGAGAGTGAAAGGAGGAAAAACTTAAGCAGGCTCTGAGTCAATAGGTGAGCCCTACCCCAGGGACGGGCTGATGATCTAGAGGGAGAAGAAGAGTAGACACTCGCTTTTCTTATGTCCTCTGTTGAAGTGATACCTGAGGATGGAGCCTCCACTCCCATAGGTGTGGTCCCCCTCTTAAAATGATGTCTGCTGCCCGGTTAGCAGCCCTGCACATGCATTGCTCTGAGAGAGCAGAAGCGGGGATGTGCCCACAGCTACAGCTTGGACTCCAGTTTGCATGTGGGCGGCCACCACTGTGCTGCTGATCCTGACAATGACGTGATGACCTTTCAGTCCAGGCAGGATCTGTCGAAGTGCTAGGTGAACAGGTCTCAGCTCCAGGGCAATGAGATGCCAAAAGGCAGAAAACCTGAGACTCAACATGTGGCCCTTGAAGCCAAACCTCAGGAAAGCATAAATGTAACCATTTGATGCATTGCACCAGAGTTAGCCTTAGGCTAATTCACATCTGCAGTCCCACAGGAAGCATAAATACAACATTTTTTAAATTATACATCGCTCAATAAGTAAAAAACAAGTAGCAAATAGCAGTATATTACATTTCATATCACAGATACACACACACACACATGCACCACATGATCAAGGGGTGTAGCGGTATCCAACCCCCCTATTCACACACACACACACACACACACACACACACACACACACACACACACACACACAAAAAGCTGCCTGCCCAAAGGCTGAAGAGCGAAAGGGTACAATGCAGTTGTGTATGGAAGCTATTCTAGTGGACCTTAAAGAGCCAGCGGCACGGCAAGAGACAAACTTGCGCAAACAGGTAGGCCAAGCCTTTTAAAAAATTTTAAACTGTACACAGATTTTAAAACACCCTTAAATGTTCAAAAGTGAGTAGATTGTGTGGTGATACCTTAATGGCTTTTTGTCAAATACTTTCAGAGCCATCCCATGGACCCACCACCTGTGGGAGGAACCTCTGGGGTCGGGTGCGCTGCCACATGGGTGACAGTGAAGGTCTGGGCCTCGACAGACCAGACCCGGGCGGCAGATGCTGGCTCTGGGGACGTGGAATGTCACCTCTCTGTGAGGGAAGGAGCCGGAACTTGTGCGGGAGGTGGAGCGCTACCAGTTGGATCTGGTGGGGCTTTCTTCTACGCACAGTCTCGGTTCTGGAACCATACTCCTGGATAGGGGTTGGACTCTTTTCTTCTACGGAGTTGCCCAGGGTGTGAGGTGCTGGGCGGGTGTGGGGATACTCACAAGCCCTCGGCTGAGCGCCACTATGTTGGAGTTTACCCCGGTGGACGAGAGAGTCGCCTCCCTATGCCTGTGGGTTGTGGGGGGGAAAACTGACTGTTTGTGCATATGCACCAAACAAGAGTTCGGAGTATTCAGTCTTCTTGGAGACCTTGAATGGAGTCCTGTATGGGGCTCCAGTGGGGGACTCCATAGTTCTGCTGGGGTACTTCAACGCGCACGTGGGCAATGATGGAGATACATGGAGAGGTGTGATTGGGAGGAATGGCCTCCCTGATCTAAACCAGAGTGGTTGTCTGTTGTTGGACTTCTGTGCTAGTCATGGATTGTCTATAACAAACACCATGTTCGAACATAGGGATGCTCATAAGTGTACCTGGTACCAGAGCACCCTAGGCCAAAGGTCATATTACTATCACACTTCTCAGCCTGCCCGGTAAAGTCTACTCCAAGGTGCTGGAAAGGAGGGTTCGGCCGATAGTCGAACCTCGGGTTGAAGAGGAACAATGCGGATTCCGTCCTGGTCGTGGAACAACGGATCAGATCTTCACTCTCGCAAGGATCCTGGAGGGAGCCTGGGAGTATGTCCAACATGTGCTTTGTGGATCTGGAGAAGGCGTATGACCGGGTCCCCCGGGAGATACTGTGGGAAGTGCTGCGGGAGTATGGGGTGAGGGGGTCCCTTCTCAGGGCCATCCAATCTCTGTATGACCAAAGCGAGAGCTGTGTCCGGGTTCTCGGCAGTAAGTCGGACTCGTTTCAGGTGAGGGTTGGCCTCCACCAGGACTGAGCTTTGTCACCAATCCTGTTTGTAGTATTTATGGACAGGATATCGATGCGTAGTCGGGGTGGGGAGGGGTTGCAGTTCGGTGGGCTGGGGATCTCATCGCTGCTTTTTGCAGATGATGTGGTCCTGATGGCATCATCGGCCTGAGACCTTCAGCACTCACTGGATCGGTATGCAGCCGAGTGTGAAGCGGCTGGGATGAGGATCAGCACCTCTAAATCTGAGGCCATGGTTCTCAGCAGGAAACCGATGGAGTGCCTTGTCCAGGTAGGGAATGAGTCCTTACCCCAAGTGAAGGAGTTTAAATACCTTGGGGTCTTGTTCGCAAGTGAGGTGACAATGGAGCGGGAGATTGGTCGGAGAATTCGCGCAGCCGGTGCGGTATTACATTCAATTTATCGCACCGTTGTGAAGAAAAGAGAGCTGAGTCAGAAGGCAAAGCTCTCAATCTACCGGTCAGTTTTCGTTCCTACCCTCACATAGGTGAGGCCTTCATGACCATAGAGTCATGTGCTAACTGTTCTGGACCACATGGTAACGTGGGCCAGAATGAAGTTTAAGCCAAATAAATCCAGGACTATGGTGATCAGGAACAGGAAGTTGACCAACAGGTTCAAGCTGCATGTGCAAGAGGAAGTGATTCCATCGATAAATGAGAATCCAATCAAGTGCCTCGGAAAGTGGTTCGATGACTCACTTACTGACAGGAACAACATAGCCAGTACGGAAAAGCAGATGGAGGAATGGCTGAGGAGGATCGAAAAATCAGGGCTCCCCGGGAAGTTTAAAGCATGGCTCTATCAACAAGGACTGTTGCCAAGACTCATGTGGCTGCTGACTGTGTATGAAGTCCCGATGACATGCGTTGAAGGAGTGGAGAGGAAGATCAATAAGTACCTCCGAAAGTGGTTGGGAATCCCTCCAAGCTTCACTGCAGTAGGCCTCTACATAAGATCAGGACAGCTCCAACGTCCTCGGTCATCCGTGGTTGAGGAATTCAAAGTTGCAAAGTGCAGAGTCGTCATGACATACAGAGACTCCCAGGGTGAACAAGTCTGACATGCAGGCGTCATCACAAGATCAGGACGCAAGTGGGAAGCTGATTCATCTGTTGCACAAGATGAAAGCATGTTGAAGCCACGTGATATCATTGGAGCGCTATGCACAGGAAGGCAGGGTCTTGGAACCTCCCATTTCCAACAGTGGAGGAAGGCATGATTCAAGAGGAGGAACGGAACCTGGAAGAGGAAGGACGAAGGTCAAGGGCAGTGGACCTAGCTTCCCAAGGAGCCTGGACCAAATGGGATCTTCCCAAGAGGAAGATCACCTGGGCGGACCTATGGAGACTGGAGCTCCATAGACTGGAGCATAGGAGCTGAGCATCTCCTTCCTGCTGAGATCAGTGTATGACACACTCCCAACCCCAACAAACTTGCACAAGTGGGGCATGAGAGAGGACCCATTGTGCAAGCTTTGTGGGGAGAGGGGCACCATGGCACACATCCTGTCCAGTTGTAAAACAGCGCTCACCCAAGGAAGGTACAGGTGGCACCATGACACGGTGCTAATGACACTCGCCAACACCTTAGAGCAGGAGAGGAAAAATAAATGCCAACCACTTTGGAAAACAACATCAATCCAGTTTGTAAGGGAGGGGGAAAAGCCACCAACCACAGCAACAACAAGAACCAGTCTGGTACAAAAGGCCCAATCATGGGAAATTAAGGTCGACCTGGGAGGAAGGCTGCAGTTCCCCCAGTTTGTCCAGACAACCCTGAGGCCAGATGTGGTACTGTGGTTTGAAGAGGCAAAAAAGATCATCCTCAGAACTTACAGTCCCATGGGAAGAGGGGTGTGAACAGGCCTTTGAAAGGAAGAGCGCCAAATACCAAGACCTTCTGCATGACTGTAGGGGGAAAAGGATGGCAGGCATGGCTGTTCCCAGTCGAGGTTGGCTGTAGAGGATTTTCTGCTCAGTCAGTGTGGAGAATGCTCACAGCCATTGAAATGACAGGGAAGGAGAGAGAGACAGCAGCTCGCAGGATGGGGGAGGCAGCGGAAAGAGCCTCTTGCTGGTTAAGGAGCAGAAGGGAGGAGTTGAGCTGAGTTGAGATGACTTGGCCATCACTGCCGACCCACCATTGGGAGGGTGTTGCGGATAAGGGTCGAAACACCCAATGAACGATGGGTACCGCCTGATGACATCAACCCCTCCTAGCCAAGGTTACATTCACTTAAGGTAAATGAAGGTGAGAAGCATTTTCGGATGCATTTGTAATCTCTTTATTTCTTTGTTCTTCATGCCAGAACTTACTGATTTCTCTTTTAAGAGTCAAGTGGCGTACATAGAGAAACATAATGGCTCCAGATTAACCCAAACAGATCTCTGTAGCCATAACTGCCAAGCATTGAGCTGGGGGGAGAAATAACGAAGACAGGGCTTGATCCATCGAAGAGAGCGGCCCACAGGCAACCTGTTCCCTAGGATCTAGACCACTTGAGGGTGGCTGGAGGTTAATCAAATTATGTACACACAAGGGCTTCAAAATCAGGCAGGACTGTCCTCCACGGGGAACTGTGTAGGGAAGAACTTAGTCTATATCAACAACGTTCCACTTCTGGGATTGCTCTGTTGCCGTTGGAATTTTAAACTCCGGTTGATTTATGAGGACTATGGTTAACTGCTCTTCCACCATAGAGGAAGTGATATCTGTGTTGGTAACGTTGCAGGGTGTTCCGAATGGAGGAATTTTGTTGAGAGAAGTTCCCTTAACCGACTTCCATGAACAGGGAGTACTTTTATGTACTCTGTGGAACATAACGCAACATTTATCATTGTTTTGGATTATCGCAATAATAAACATTTGCATGAAGAAAACATATTTGTCCGCACCTTTTTTGATAAAAGCATTAAATTAGAAATATTCTTTAAAGTACATGTAGAACAGAAATAAATGTGCGATTAATTTGGTAAAGCTATAGTGCGTAGGTTCTGTCGCCCCCATGAGGAATTCTAAGTAATGACAAAAAAACTGTTGGCGCGTCCACATGATACAAGCCTTACGTGATCGCGTACAACCCCCTCCCCCTCCTGCATTTGTGTCCTTTTTTGGAATTTGCAAACCATGACAGTATTACTGTTAACCACGGCCATCTTAATGTGAGTGCTTTGACTATTTGGAGGCTGTCTTCCTGACTATGGTCTCTTCTTTGGTTTTAGCCAGCATCCGCAAAGTTGCAGATGCTTCCGCTTTTCTGACTGTGTTACGGTACAGATCCATATGTCCGACACGACTGAAGCGTGGTGTCGCGACATCACAGATCAATGGTTGATGCTCCACGCCCTTGACCGGCAGCTGATTGGACGAACGCATGTCATGGGTCTGGCTTCTCGAGAATTTCAACAGAGTGTCATGGTGGCTCGTTGAGAATATGATCTCGTATTTTACAAAAATAGTTCACTGAAATGTGTTTCTGAAAACATTTGAAGCGAGAAATAGGCCATACAGTCTACTTCTACTGGATAGTCGCATCGCGTTTAACGGATTCATTTGCATAAAGATGGGCATCGGCCAGCTTTTTGACGCGCAGCATTTTTTCAAATGCAGCGCATTGAAGTCGCTTGACGTCACCCATAGGAATAGAGTGAAGTGTCGCACAGTCAAATGGATCTGTACCGTTACTTCGCTACTATAAATACAAAATGTAAAGGAATGACCCAAAAAGATATAACAGCGTAAATGTAATAAATAATGCATAGATTCTGATTAAATTGGAAAGTATTGTAAGGCATGCGGCCAGGGCACATTGAGCATGGATGGTTTTTATTGGGTTTTAACATATTTTATGTGACTTACTGTATTGACAGGATATGGCAAGAAAGTGATGTCAGGAGAAAGACAGCTTGCTCAGTCGATAGATAACCCTAACCTGTGCAAGCAGGAGGGCCTTGTATGTACTGTAGTGTGTGTACAGCAGAGCTGCAGGTCATTCAGGCAGCCTGGATCTGGAAATGAGTGTGGTTTGGCCTCCTGATGTCTCATAGCAGACAGGAGATGGCACAACAAGTTTTTTTGGTAAAAGCGCATGGACTTTTCTAGGGAAGAAATCTACATACTTTATTATTTGTGTTAGTTACAGTATTTATTTCTGATTCCTTTGTTTGCCAAGACTTAGGAGAACAATTTCCAAAAAACAAAAGTCTTTGTCATTGTTTTCTGCGTGATGTCAATGCATTTCAATCAGGAGACACCTATTGAAGTGCACAATAAAAATGATAAATGAGAAAATGGTGATTAAACCCCATCTTGGCATCATCATACTTTTAAGAGGGTTGAGAAGCCGTGCGTAGTGTAGTATACCCCCAATAGAGTCAACGCACTGGTGGTGATGGAGATGAAGAGAATGCTGAGATCTGGATGGATGAAAAGTGATGAAAATGAGAGCTGACAGCGATGTAGAGGAAAACATTTACATATTGACAGCAGAAATGTGATTGGCTGATAGAAATTGTGGCTAAATCTGGTTTAAAAGGAGTAAATAAAATGAAATCATCCAATTATGATAAACCAGTTGCAAAACTATGAACCTGTGCCTTTTGGCGCCCTGTGGCAGTTACCACATTGCCTTGTTGGCAATCCTGCTTTTATTGCTGCATTTTTATATCAAATATAAAATATGATATGTTTCATGGATCCTTTTGGACCATTTATGCCAAGATCAGCATTATAATTTTAGTAGCTTTGAAACTTTGGGATCTTAAGCAGAATATTAGCTAAACAGATACATTAGCTAACAAACAAGCTAACACTGTCTGAACATACATTAGATTTAGGGTGTGACTCAAACTTTATTTATATTGCACCTTTTAAACATAACTAAATGCAATTTAAAGTGCTGAACAGTGATTGAAAAACATCAGACAAAAAACAGGGATAAAAAAAATGTATTTAGACAATCAGTTCTCTAGTGACCCATGTCTATTCTGTTGAGTTGACTGACAGAAAGTTTAGTATCCCCAGAAAGTCTCCCATACTCACAGCGTTCATGTCTATCCCATTAGTGTATGACCATGCGTGTTGGAAGTACTCTTCCAGCCGCTGCTTCAAAGGGTTGGGAATCTGGTGAAAGCGGATGAACTCTCGAACTCTCATCATCTGGGCATGGTAGCGAGCCGTACCAGAGTACAGCCGCTGGATAATGGCTGACACATTACCAAAAATACTGGCATACATCAAAGCTGGAGAAGAGACAGAAACAGAGACCTTCATTCAGACATTTATCATTAACAAGTTTAGTGTTTAATTGTCTCATTTATTAGGGCACAGAGAACAAGAAACCGACACAAACAATGATACAAATATTAAAAATATTACACAATACAAAGCATGCCAGCATAAATACTAATACCATTATTGAATGTTAAAATCTGTCTAAATTTTATAACAGATGCAAGATATCATCTCTTATCGGCTCTCAAATTCTCAGTACATAAGCAATGTGCCTATACACTGAGGGCCAGATTTACTAAGAAAATGGTGGAAGGCAAATTTGCGCTGCATTTAGGTTCTGGCCAGTGCAGAGGACAGTACTGTCATACAATAGCTTTTGCAAAGAAAATGTCATTACTGTTAAAACCACAAACTTTGGCTGAACAACAAAGTTAAGAACCCGTAAAGCCTAGGGATGCTGCTTACAGAGCCAATGACATAACAGCCTATAGCTTAGCAAGGGGAAATCTTAAACGTGGCATTAAAGAAGCAAAAGACAACTAAGACTTAAAGTAGGATAGATGAAAACTTCACTTGTAATGACTCTCGGCGTATGTGGCAAGGCATATGGGCCATCACAGACAAAAAATGTAAAGGACAATCACATCACAAGCAGCAACCCCTAAGTAGCAGAGAACCTCAACCTTCGACAGCTGACAGTTCTAGGGTAATGAACAGACTGCCACCAGATAATAAGGGACACAACACTGGACACAAACAAGGTCAGGAGAGCACTGCGCAGCTTCAACACAAGAAAGGCAGCTAGACCACACAGTATCTCAGGGCAGGTACTTCAGGCATGTGCAGACCAGCTGGCAAAGTCTCTACCAACATCTTTAACCTTTCCCTGAACTATGCTTTGTCCCAACATATCTTAAAGCAACAACCATCGTGCCCATTACCAAACCAAAAAGCATTAGTTGTTTAAATGACTATCGCCTGATTGCACTTACCCCGGTGAAAGCCATATGCTTTGAGAGACTAACGCTGCGTTCAGACTGCCTGCTTTGGCCGTCCGACGGTCTGGCAAAAACGCAGGTCTTTCCATTCATTTTGAATGGGGGTAGTGCGTTTAGGCTGCGGCGAGGGTTGCCGCAGGGGGGGAATCAGACTTGTCGGTGTGTTTTCAGCTATGGTTTGAGGCGGTGTGAGAATCCCGTACAGGAAACATCACTGCCTTTTATCGCTGCCACAAAAAAGTTTTAAAAGACTGAGGGTAAAAACGAAACACAAGCACTGAACTGCCCGGGAGTTTGCTTAATAGCTGAATGTTTCCTGCAACAACAAAGCACTTGCTATGTCTCGCTTGTCTCTTTTCTTACTCTCTCTCCCCCTGTGAATTAAAGCTGCCTTCAAGTGCGGTCGGAAACGTTAAAATCTATAAATGATTTGACCGAAAACAATGACAAATATGAAATATAAAGTCTACTTAACAGGACAGAACACAACAGGAACAGAACACAACAGGACGTCACACAAATGGGCCATTTCATTTCATTCTGGGGTGTGTCCTGAGCCCTATGCTGTATTCCATCTTCATGCATGACTGTCTGCCTGTCCATGCAACAAACACCATCATAAATTTTGCAGAGCACACCAACAATAATGAGTCAGCGTACATGGATGAGGTGCAAAATGTCAGGTCAGGAGATCGTAGTGGACTTTAATAATAATAATAATAATAATAATAATAATAATATCCATCCATCCATCCATCCATCTTCGTCCGCTTATCCGGGGTCGGTTCGCGGAGGTAGCAGCTCCAGCAGGGGACCCCAAACTTCCCTTTCCCGAGCCACATTAACCAGCTCCGACTGGGGGATCCCGAGGCGTTCCCAGGCCAGGTTGGAGATATAATCCCTACACCTAGACCTGGGTCTTCCCCGGGGCCTCCTCCCAGCTGGACGTGCCTGGAACACCTCCCTAGGGAGGCGCCCAGGGGGCATCCTTACCAGATGCCCGAACCACCTCAATTGGCTCCTTTCGATGCGAAGGAGCAGCGGCTCTACTCCGAGCTCCTCACGGATAACTGAGCTTCTCACCCTATCTCTAAGGGAGACGCCAGCTACCCTCCTGAGGAAACCCATTTCGGCCGCTTGTACCCTGGATCTTGTTCTTTCGGTCATGACCCAGCCTTCATGACCATAGGTGAGGGTAGGAACAAAAACTGACCAGTAGATTGAGAGCTTTGCCTTCTGGCTCAGCTCTCTTTTCGTCACAACGGTGCGATAAATTGAATGTAATACCGCACCCGCTGTGCCGATTCTCCGACCAATCTCCCACTCCATTGTCCCCTCACTCGCGAACAAGACCCCAAGGTACTTGAACTCTTTCACTTGGGGTAAGGACTCATTCCCTACCTGGAGAAGGCACTCCATCGGTTTCCTGCTGAGAACCATGGCCTCCGATTTAGAGGTGCTGATCCTCATCCCAGCCGCTTCACACTCGGCTGCATACCGATCCAGTGAGTGCTGAAGGTCACAGGCTGATGATGCCATCAGGACCACATCATCTGCAAAAAGCAGCGATGAGATCCCCAGCCCACCGAACTGCAACCCCTCTCCACCCCGACTACGCCTCGATATCCTGTCCATAAATACTATAAACAGGATTGGTGACAAAGCGCAGCCCTGGCGGAGGCCAACTCTCACCTGAAACGAACCCGGACACAGCTCTCGCTTTGGTCGTACAGAGATTGGATGGCCCTGAGAAGGGACCCCCTCACCCCGTACTCCCGCAGCACCTCCCACAGTATCTCCCGGTCATATGCCTTCTCCAGATCCACAAAACACATGTAGACCGGTTGGACATACTCCCAGGCTCCCTCCAGGATCCTTGCGAGAGTAAAGATCTGGTCCGTTGTTCCACGACCAGGACGGAATCCGCATTGTTCCTTTTCAACCTGAGGTTCGACTATCGACCGAACCCTCTTTTCCAGCAACTTAGAGTAGACTTTACCGGGGAGGCTGAGAAGTGTGATACCCCTGTAATTGGCACACACCCTCTGGTCCCCCTTTTTAAAAAGGGGAACCACCACCCCGGTCTAGCACTCCTTAGGTACCGTCCCAGACTTCCACGCAATGTTGAAGAGGCGTGTCAACCAAGACAACCCCTCCACACCCAGAGCCTTAAGCATTTCTGGACGGATCTCATCAATTCCTGGGGCTTTGCCACTGTGGAGTTGTTTAACTACCTCAGCAACCTCCACCAGGGAAATTTACGACAATCCCCCATCATCCTCCAGCTCTGCCTCTACCATAGAGGGCGTATTAGTCGGATTTAGGAGTTCCTCAAAGTGCTCCTTCCACCGCCCTATTACCTCCTCAGTTGAGGTCAACAGCGTCCCATCCTTACTGTACACAGCTTGGATGCTTCCCCGCTTCCCCCTCCTGAGGTGGCGAACGGTTTTCCAGAAGCACCTTGGTGCCGACCGAAAGTCCTTCTCCATGTCTTCTCCGAACTTCTCCCACACCCGCTGCTTTGGCTCTTTCACGGTAGAGGCTGCAGCCCTTCGGGCCCTTCGGTACATTGCAACTGCCTCCGGAGTCCTCTGGGATAACATATCCCGGAAAGACTCCTTCTTCAGTCGGACGGCTTCCCTGACCACCGGTGTCCACCACGGTGTTCGTGGGTTACCGCCCCTTGAGGCACCTAAAACCCTAAGACCACAGCTCCTCACCGCAGCTTCAGCAATGGAAACTTTGAACATTGTCCACTCGGGTTCAATGCCCCCAGCCTCCACAGGGATGCACGAAAAGCTCCGCTGGAGGTGTGAGTTGAAAGTCTGTCGGACAGGGGCCTCCTCCAGACGTTCCCAATTTACCCGCAGTACCCGTTTGGGCTTACCAGGTCTGTCCAGAGTCTTCCCCCACCCCGTGACCCAACTCACCACCAGATGGTGATCGGTTGACAGCTCCGCCCCTCTCTTCACCCGAGTGTCCAAAACATACGGCCTCAGATCAGATGAAACGATTATAAAATCGATCATTGACCTTTGGCCTAGGGTGCTCTGGTACCAAGTACACTTATGAGCATCCCTATGTTCGAACATGGTGTTCGTTATAGACAATCCATGACTAGCACAGAAGTCCAACAACAAACAACCACTCTGGTTTAGATCAGGGAGGCCGTTCCTCCCAATCACGCCTCTCCATGTCTCTCATCTCTATCATTGCCCACGTGCGCGTTGAAGTCCCCCAGCAGAACTATGGAGTCCCCGACTGGAGCCCCATGCAGGACTCCACTCAAGGTCTCCAAGAAGGCCGAATACTCCGAACTCTTGTTTGGTGCATATGCACAAACAACAGTCAGAGTTTTCCTCCCCACAACCCGCAGGCGTAGAGACGCGACCCTCTTGTCCACCGGGTTAAACTCCAACGTAGCGGCGCTCAGCCGGGGGCTTGTGAGTATCCCCACACCCGCCCCGCGCCTCACACCCTGTGCAACTCCGGAGAAGAAAAGAGTCCAACCCCTATCCAGGAGTATGGTTCCAGAACCGAGACTGTGCGTAGAGGTAAGCCCCACCAGATCTAACCGGTAGCGCTCCACCTCCCGCACAAGTTCCGGCTCCTTCCCCCACAGAGAGGTGACATTCCACGTCCCCAGAGCCAGCATCTGCTGCCCAGGTCTGGTCCGTCGAGGCCCCTGACCTTCACTGCCACCCATATGGCAGCGCACCCGACCCCAGAGGTTCCTCCCACAGGTGGTGGGCCCAAAGGGATGGAGAGATAGGTGCCACGTAGCTTTTTCGGGCTGTGCCCGACCGGGCTCCGTGGCAAACCCGGCCACCAGACGCTCGCTGACGAGCCCTCCATCTGGGCCTGGCTCCAGACGGGGGCCCCGGGCTTCCTCCGGGCAGGGTCACTCCATATCTACCTCGGTCACTCATAGGGTTTTTGAACCATTCTTTGTCTGGCCCCTCACTTGAGACCACTTTGCCTTGGGAGACCCTACCAGGAGCACAAAGCTCCAGACAACACAGCCCTCAGGTTCATAGGGACACACAAACCTCTCCACCACGATAAGGTGATGGTCCCCGGAGAGGTAATAATAATAATACATTTTAAATCAAAAGACGCCTTTCTCGACACTCAAGGACACCGTACAGGGATACATAAGACATTTAAAAACAGCAAATAAAGATTTTTTTTTCTTTATAACATATTGTCTTTGAATTACGGCAACAATCTCTAAACACACTGCAAACTCACAGTCATCTCTTCCCGATTTACAGCCCCCCTCTCTTGGCTTAAAATAACTCACCGTTGTTGGCTACGGCCGCTGAACAGGCTACACGTTGTAAACAACCGTGGTCCGCTTGCATGGTCCTCCGGTAACGTGAGCAGTTAGCAGGTTTAGTATGGCTGCGTTAGGCAGAACCAGTCGGGATGACTTTACTGGCTGTGTCTCAGTTGTTTTTGCAAGTAACCAACTCGGGTACTCTAGCCATATAATTCAATGTGAGTCCACGAATGTTGAAATGACATAAAATGCCAGTCCCTTGTAGCCGTGATAAATTAGCCTGAAGCTAATGCTTAGCTACCTGTTCGGGAGGAAATTAGCCAACTTGGTGTGCTTTTGGGCTCCAAGCTGTCTCCAGCTTTCAAATACATCTCCAGTATTTATCCGGGGTTTGTTAATCTCTGGTCACGCAACTGTTAGAAACATGTTTTTTTAGGTCGGGTAGAATCGATCTCCGTTGCTCCTGTTCGTTGTTTGCTGCTTTCATGGCTGTACTAATGTTACAGCTGTATCGCGATGGGTTTACGTTTTTACAGGTATATCTGGCAACCCGGCCTGGCTGTCAAACTGGGCAGTTGATAACAACACACAGGCCAAAACACAAACAGAAATTCCGTCATGGAACAGAAATTTCAAAAGGAGAAAATACTGGCATTAGTATTGTTGTCAGAAAAGATAGTATTTCAACTTAGCATGTTTCCTTAATATCTGAAGCAGTGGGGTCATTTTTGGATTTATTACAGTAATTATATTACATATTGGACCTTTAATATTAAAACATGATTTATAAAACCATGCCAACAATTATTAGGCTTAGTGCAATTTTAATAGCTTATGCAAAAAATGTATGTATAAAAGGCTTTAGGCCACCCTACACATAATGTAGGCCGAGTTTAATATGCAACTTAATTTTGATTACAGCCACAATAAACTTTGGGCTCCAGGAAGAAACAGCTACGGCCACGGGTATCAGCAGAACACCAAGATGAGCAGTAGAAGAGTGTGGGCCTCTCTTATTGTGAGATAATTTACTTGACTTGGCTGTTTCTTTCTTTTATTTTTTCTCTCAGGTAAATACGCTCATTGAAACACCAGTCTGTTCAGCGTGTAGATTAAGATCGGGTTGATATTGTTTACATAACTTGCAATTAATGTTTATTGGACCAGGGAATTGTTAATATGGTCATATCATGTTATCCTGTGTTCTAAAAAGGGAGAAATCACTGTACCAAGTTTTAAGTGTACGGTTGGCTGGCACTGATTGTCCGGTTGAGGGTTTAGGTTAGGCTCCGTTGACTAGTTGCTCATGTGGATCAACGTCCCTCATAATCTTTACTTAAAGGGAGTGTGTGCATTTCAGTTGGAATGCTAGGGTGGAGGGTGATGTGTGTATACGTGTATGTGTGCTTGCACTATCTATTTTTGTTATTGCTTTACACTTCACAACTTTAAGCTGAGTTGACAACCATATATGGAGAAAACAAGACAGAAAAGAAGCTCTTATATCGAAATTGTAAGCTGGAATGTCAGGGGAATGAGAAAATTGGCCAAACTAAAACAAGTACTGAATAGGATCAAACATCTTAAATCCAAAATATTATTTCTGCAGGAATCTCATTTGATTGCTTCAGACATACATTACCTGAGTAAAAGATGGCCAGGCCAAGTGTTTCATGCTTCTTACAACACTCACGCAAGGGGAGTAGCTATCCTCATACACAAGTCTATACCATTTCAAGTCACAAAAACTATTCAATATCCATTTGGGAGGTATATTATTGTTCAAGGAAGAATCATGTCGCAGAAACTAAATTTTATAAATATATATGGCCTGAATGAAGACAATTCAACCTTTTTTGAAAGACTATTTCTGACTGTATCTGCTTTGGAAGGCCTTTACATTATCTGAGGGGACTTTAACTGTGCTCTCGACCCAGTGTTAGACAGATCCACTCAAGTGGACACAACTCATGTACAAACTAGGAAAACTTTGATCAATTACATCAAGGATCTAAGACTAATTGAGGTTTGGAGGAAGCAAAACCAGAATAAAAAGGGAGTACTCATGCTGCTCAAGCACATATAAGTCCCATTCACGCATTGACTACTTTTTAATTTCAGTGGAACTAATGTCTGTCAGAAAATGCTGGTACAATAGCATAGTAATCAGTGATCATGCTTAAGTGTCTATGGAGTTACATTTGGATGGGATAGAACGTTGCAAGTTCTTTTGCTACAGGACCCTGCTTTTGTCAAATATGTGGGGAGCTGCATTGATACATATTTTGAACTAAATACAGACGAAACTATGGCTAGCATTAGATGGGAAGCATTTAAAGCCTATATAAGGAGGATAAATTATCAGCTACACAAGTTCAAAAACCAAACAACTGAACCAAGAGTTACGGACATTAGAAAACAAAATTTAAAAAGCTGAGACTGAACTTTATGATAATATTGACCCTGAAAAAATATGTGATCTATGCACTATGAGAGCTAACTACGATAAATTAACCACAGATAAGGTGGCTAAAAGTCTAATGTGGACTAAACAAACATACTATGATCAAGGGGAAAACTGCTGGCCTGGAGGATAAAGAAAATGCAAGCTGAAAGAACAATAGCAGTATAAAGTCTCTGTCCGGCAACTTGAAAGCACTTTTAAAGACTTTTATAAATTGCTATACAAATCAGAATATACAGAAAACAGTAAAGAACAGAATACATTTCTTAAAATGTCGGACTATAGCGCACAACGAAAAAATTACATTAGACCGTGCATCAACAATAGAAGACCTTTTGGAGGCTATAGGGGATATTAGTAGCGGTAAAGCCCCTGGATTGGATGTGCTACCAATAGAGTTTTATAAAACATGAAAAAAAAAAAAATGAAATTTCTTCAATGGTTAAGATTATTATATACAAACCCGAATGCTGAGATTTTAACTAATCGTAACGTTTCACGAACATTTAGTTTACAAAGATGCACCCGACAGGGGTGCCCCTTGTCCCCAATGTTATTCATACTAGCGATTGAACCCCTAGCCATGGCCATGAGAGTACATACAGGACTGTCAGGCATTACAACTGGGGGGATAGATCATCTTATCTCTTTATTTGCGGATGATATTATATTTTCTCTCAAAATATAAAATTAACAATCTTAAATCAGTTTTAATGTTTCTTAATAAGGACGAAAGGCGTAGCCCCATCGTCAATACTCCATTTGTGACGACTACCGAAGGTTTTAAATACTTGGGTGGTAAGATTACTCCCAAACTCAGTGACGTAGTGTCAGCAAATTATAACCCCCTGATAGACAGTAAGCGAAACACTGGCTCGCTGTTCCAACTTACCTATATCTATGATCGGTCGAATAAATATAATAAAAATGACCAGTCTCTCCAAATTCTTATATTATTTTCAAACACTTCCACACTATTATACTTACCCTATAAGAGGGGAGGCCATCAACTTCCTAATCTCAGATGGTATCATATTGAGCAAGGGTCTGTCCCAGATTTACCACTGAATTTGTATCTTTATTCTTCAGATATTAGGAACTTGAAAAAAGGTACGAAAAATCCTTTTCTTAAAAACATAATTTTAGTTGGCACGCTTCACACAAGCATGTTGGTGGTATACCTGCGCTGTCTCAATTTACTCCTATTTGGGGTAACAAACAGTTTGCACCTGGTAAGATAGATAGATAGATAGATAGATAGATAGATAGATAGATAGATAGATAGATAGAAGGTTTAGGTGACTTCAATAGAAATGGTTGATGAGGATATATGTCACCCCTGTCAAGTTACATATGTCTGCTAATATTCCAGATGTTTGTTCGAAATGTGTGGATGAAAGGGGTACTTTGTTTCATTGTCTTTGGGAATGTCCAAAGATTAACATCTTCTGGAAGGATGTCATAAAATGTTTGTCAGAGCTGTTCAACATGGAAGTCCCTTTGAATGCCAAATTATGCGTACTTGGTATATATCCAGAGAACTTTAGACAAACATCAAAAAGTACTAAACTTCTGGACTTCGGGCTTCTTCAAGCCCAGGAGGGCTTTTGCACTGTGCTGGAAGAGTATGGACGCTCCATCATTACAGATATGGATAAAAGGGGCTTTCAGACTGTGTTGGTCTGGAAAGACTGACATACATTGCTAAGGGCACGAGTAAATACTTTTTTCAGCTCTGGGAACCATATATGTGGATCATCAGAGATGGAAATGTAAGCCTTACCTGAAAGGAAGTTGTGGGCAACAAAACTATTTTTATTTTGCTATATAGGACTGTCTGATTTTTGTGCAAGTTAAGTGTGTATGGGTGTGCGTTTGTGTATGTGCAGACTGATCTCAAGAAGTGGTGTATGTGCCAATTTGTAAGCCTCTGTGTCGCTCTTACACTGTTGCCCCTGGCAACCGATAGTGTAGGATCCCAAAATGGTGGGCGGGCTCAGACACCTCCCAAATCGTCACATAACAGCATGCTACCATGACGTATGTCCTAATTCTCAGTATGGCGTAGACATACACGCGTATAGCTCAAAATACAACGTGCTGTATACGGCAGACATACACGCGGATAGCTCAAAATGCGTACAGATAACACGCCACTTGGCTTTAGAAAGTGGTGTGTATTTTTACGCGAAGTCATGATGTCACGTTGGTATGTGGGTAGAGATGTATGTCTAGGTAATGTTTGGTCTGAAATGGCTGTATTGTATTCCGTTCAATGTTATGCAAAATAGAGAAAATTTAATTAATTAATAAAAATTCTAATAAACATATTGGGGGAAAAAAAGGCAACAAGGTTTAATTTTTCCCTTGTCTGGACCAAATGAACCAAACTACAGGTGTGAAAGCACATTTTGAGATACACCAGGACAGAATGAAGCATAGTGTTAGTTTAGGCGAAGTATGCTTGCATCTGCTAATTGGCATGAGACATGAGTGTCTAAACTATGCTACAGTAAACTTCATGTCAACACATTTACTTAACTACCTTCTGAAACATTTGAAACCAAACTGCTGTTACTTTAGCTTCACTAGTTTTTTTGAGATGGCCAAACTGTTTTTTTATTTGTTGTAGAACTCACCGCCAATAAGCATGACGCAGATGGAGAAGATCTTCTCAGAGTTGGTGTTTGGGGAGACGTTCCCAAAGCCTACACTGGTCAGACTGCTGAAGGTGAAGTACAAAGCTGTGACATATTTATCTCTAATGGAAGGACCCGACCCGATGATGGAGTCATTGTACGGCCTCCCCAGCTGTTCACCAAGATTGTCCAACCAGCCGATCCCAGCCGAAGTTGACCGCTCCACATTACCTATGGCATACCTAGGGCAGGAAAACACGTAAATGCAGAACTTTTAACACTGGCTCCTGAAAGACAGTGGCAATGCCTGAAAAAAGCTTAAAATTATTATTTTTACCATTGATTCTCTGCACTACACTTAAGCCTCTGAACACCCACACAGGTGATTTCAGTTATTCTGGCTGATTAGACTCAGGTTGAAGGTGGGCCGGAACGTTGATGGGTATTTAATTGGTCACAAATCTTTTCTACCAACAGGAATGATAAAGGTGCCACAAAGCTAACAAGAGACTCAGGGAGATGTCAATCAATCAGCCTAAACACACCCACACAGTCCTGGGACCAGGTCCAATCAGCCAGATTAACTAAAAACACCTGGTTGGTGTTTAGGGCCTTTAAGCATTTTAATTCAGATATGTATATGTAGTGGTGTGTGCAGACCTACAGCGGCACTCTGTTGGCTCTTGAACACACCTCTATAGTTTCAATTTAGCTAGACCAAGACCAAACCCCCTTGTTAGCTGAGCTCATTTAAGGCACCTGTGCTATCATGGCTGCCTCTTTGCATAGAGGTATAACTGGGTGCTAGTTCAGGTAGTACTAAAGCATGGCTGTGTTTCATTGGTGGTTCAACATGCCCTTGTTCACTTCCCCTAAGTACTCGCCCTCGGGGGAATCTCCGCCGCCATCTTAAGTGTCATTTCAATTGTCTGAAAAACTGAAGGGAACTTGGTGAGATGGACCCTTGGGGGAGCTGAGGGAGCAATTGAACAACGATGGTAACTCCAGAGGTGGATACCACCCATTATGCATTTGCTGCAAGAAAATACATCCATTCTGTTTAATGTTTTTTTTACGTGGTATTTTTTAGGCCTTTATTTGATAGGACAGCCCAAACATTAACGGGGAGAGAGAGGGGGAATGCAGCAAAGGGCTGAAGGTCAGATTTGAACCTGCGGCCGCTGCAGCAAGGACTGAGCCTCTGTACATGGGGCACAGGCTCTAGCAGGTGAGCTTCCCAGGCGCCTCACATCCATTCTGTTTTTACGAGATATAGCCTACTATGATTAATCATGATACAGATCACAAACTTTCTAAATCAGAAACTCATGCAGCTGATTACCAAGCCTCATTGAAATGAGTCTGCAGGTATTTATGATGTGTGAAATGCAGTAGGAATACTTTTATTAAAAATGTTTGTATAGTGCCTTTCATACAAGAAATAGGCCTACTGTACAATAAGGAAATTGCATGACATAAGCAGACATAGAATGAACGTAAAAACGGGCATAGAATGCCATAATTAATGGAAATAAATGGGGGAAAAAAACAGCAGTGCTAAGCCTACAACTGGCGGTGGATCTGTATGTTCGGGCTGAAAGTGAACAAGGGCAGGTGCGTTCCATTTCAATGCCCCGCTCCTGCCCCGCCCACTTTCCCTCTGTTCTCCAAGTGGCCTTCGTGCGACGTATGCTGTTATGTCATACCAAGGGCTGAGGGGAAGTGAAGGAGGGCATGTTGAAACACTAATGAAACGCAGCTATGTCCTGGGGTGGAAGTCCCGGTGGCGTTGTCGGATAGTTAGAGTCTGATGGTGATTCCTCCCTTTCCACATTTAATATACTGTAAATGTTCATCTGGTCAGATTCATGCCAAAAGTATTTTTTTAATGCCTAAAATATTGATGGATCTTTTCTGGTACTATGCTTCCCTGTGTGGGAGTAAGATAAAAATACTGCAGGATAAAGTTGAGTAATGTACCAGATGCAGGCCAGCCAGTGGGCGATGAGGGCGAAGGTGCACATGAGGAGGAAGAGCACAGCTGCACCATACTCTGAGTAACGGTCCAACTTCCTGGCTACACGAACCAATCGCAGTAACCGAGCTGTCTTCAGTAAGCCAATCAGTGTGGTGGTCTGTTAGGAGGACGGGACAGAAATGTGAGTGAAAAAAAAACAACAATATCCAATACATAAGGACTGTTATTAGAGTCCCTAGCTTCCAGATGTTTTTTCTTTCTCTCTCTCGCTCTCTCTCTCTCTCTCTCTCTCTCATGCTACTTGTTCCCCAACAATCCTAATTGTCTTTCTATCCCACTATCCCACTTTTTAACCAAACCTCCATTTCCCACTTCACCCTCCAATCTTCTTTCCCTCCCTCCTCCCTACCTCTCCCTCTCCACCTGCCCTAACCACCTCCTCTCCTGAGCGGTAGATGAGGAGGTCAAAGGGAATGGCTGCCACCATGTCAATGAGGAACCACCCTTTGAAGTAGTGGACAGCAATCCGAGAAGACATGCTCACCACCTGAGGAGACAAAATACAACCAGTAAGCTACATGTATCATCACATTTAACAGCACACAGTTGAACTCCAAATCCCACAACATTGGCAAATAACAATAATGACATGGATGTATTGTGTAGAATAAGTTGGCTATTTTACTTTGCATATTTGTGACATTATAAGTATGTGCATGTTTTAAGATTTTCTACAAAAAAAACAATTGAGTATAGAGATAAGAGAATACTATACAGAACAATAAAATATAATACAAAATTACTTATTTGAATAGCTTTATCAAAGATTTCCTTTATCAAATCCTTGGCTGTGCAATTACAAAATAATGAATCAATGGATAAATCTATATATTTGAAGGTCATTTATTAAGTTTGTGAAAAAAATCTATGAGATCCCTACTTTATCTGCATCCACAGCAGACAGCACTCTGATCAGCACCTTGGAGACTACTAATATTCGCTGTAAATGGGTCAGTGGGTCACTGAATTTGTCAATTAGTCATTCACACACAGAGAAAGTAAGTAGATCAGTTAGTTAATCAGTTAATCAGATCAGTTCACCTCATCATTGGAGTTGACATATGTGGTCCTGAAGTTGATGATGATGTCAACAATGAACATGATGTCCACTATAAGATCCACAACATTAAGGGGTGAACAGGAGTAACCACACGTCTGCATGGCTGCCTCCTCTTGGTCACTACAGGGAAATAGTAAGTAAGTAAGTAAGTAAGTCAGTAAAATGTATTTATATAGAGCTTTTTACAGATACAAATCACAAACTGCTTTACATAAAACATACAATATAATACATAATACATATGATACACATACGACAATAAACAACAATTAAAATCACAAAGTAATAATTAAAAAATAAAATACAAAACAAAGTGTGAACAGGTCAACCAAAGGCCTGTTAAAATTAAGTAGGTCTTTAACTGGTTTTTAAAAGAGTCAACGGAGACAGCAGATCACATAGGAGGAGGCAGAGCGCTCCAGAGTCTCTGTGCTACCGACTCGAAGGCTCGATCACCACAGGTCCTAAGCTGCGGTGCGCCCTGCAGTGCCCTGCTACACCCTGCAGTGCCCTGCTACGCCTTGCAGTGCCCTGCTACGCCATGAACTACTACTATTTCTAGTCATAGTTCCATTATCTTTATTGTGACTATAATTGCCACTGTTCATCACACCCCCAACCGGCACCGTCAGGCACAGCCCACCAACAGCCTGGGTCTGTCCAAGGTTTCTCCCTAAAAGGAAGTTTTCCTCACCACTGTTGTTATTACATGCATGCTCTTGGGGGAATTACTGGAATTGTTGGGTCTTTGTAAATTATAAAGTGTGTTCTAGACCTACTCTATATGTAAAGTGTCTTGAGATAACTCTTGTCATGATTTGATACTATAAATAAAATTTGAATTAAAAAATTGAATTGAGGAACAGTCGGGAGGTTGGACATATTAGACCTTACGGAGCGTGCTGATAAATAAGGTTCCAGTAGGTCAGCCACATATGCACATGACTGACCGTGTAAAGCTCTCTATGTGAGAGTGAGAATCTTAAACTAAATCCTATATGTGACAGGGAGCCAGTGCACAGACTTGAGTACAGGGGTGACGTGAGACTGTCAAGTTGACATTGTGAATAGCTTTGTGGCAGCGTTTTGAATGGACTGAAAGTGATCAACAGCAGACATACTGAGTGCAGGAAGTTGCAGTGGTCATTGCTTGAAGAGATAAATGCATATGTGAGCATCTTAAGTTCAGCAGTAGAAACAACAGATCTCAGTTTATGTTATGTAATATTTCTGAGATAGAGAAAACAAGATCTGAGGGCTATTTCACAAAACCAAGATAAGGGATTAAGCCGGGATTTCCCCAGTGATCCTGGCTCAATTTAGCCTGGACTCGGTTTCACAAAAGTAGAGGCACCTAAGTTACCATGGAGATTTATTCTGTACAGCTAGCCTGATCCCGAACAGGCTAACAGCCAGGATTTATTAATCCTGGGGCCTTTTCTGTTCACTCAGCAGTGCTTTTACCTTATTCTTATCAGCCTCCATCTTTAAAATACATTAGCCAAAGAGGGACATACCTCCGCCCTTTCGCGCTTTTACACTCAGTGGCACCGTGACAAATGCCAGGGGGAGATTACTCGCGCCTGCCGGCAGATTTGAAAGCCTGTTGAAGATGGAGGATCACATCATATTCTCGAGGACATGTAACGGAGTCGCCTCGTCATCTTTGGAGAGCGTCTCTTTAGTTTTTCTTTGCCTAGGCGGTCTCACCGATCCACTGCCACCGGCTCTGTCTTTTGGTTTTTCTTTACCTATCTCTCTTCCTTTAGCTTTCCCTCGCACCTCCGTCACATCAGCTGATCTCTGACTCTGCTCACGGAGAAAAATATGTAGCCTACGCTGTAAACATTGCCTTACACTATTTATCTCGTACAATATACAGAAAGGACAAAGTCGTACTGGAAGCCATGTTAATCTTGGCATACGGCCACCGTAGGAGTTAAAACACGCTCGGAATGGGAGGGGCTAGAAAGTAATATTCAGTTGGTTGTCGTATACAATTTCACCACTAGATGGGAGAAATTCTTACACAATGTAGCTTTAAAGTTGTGACCATTATTTTTTTATAATTATTCATGTGACAATGTTACTGTATGAAGACTGCTGTTCATATTGTTGTTAGAAGTTTGATTAATATATTTTGGCAGTTCTTGAGATAATTAGAAAAGGCTGATCAAGTTGCCGAATGTGTTTTAAATGAAGTCCGTTACTAAGGGCAATATATAAAGTGCTGTACATGTGTGTTTCTATAGTGGAACAATGCACCTTGAATTATTTTAGTTGATAATTGTTTTTGTTGTATTCTTTAACAATAAAGGATTCAATAAATTGGCATTCTTAGCACACAATTTGTGTTGTCCAGTAAACTGGGACTATAATTTGGGAGGATTGTACAATTTTAAGAACATATCCTAATTACAAGTACAATCCTCCCAAATTATAGTCTTAGTTCACTGAACCAATAACTATATAGTGTAGGCTACTGTACATTCATGTAACAACAGGGATATGCTGGGGAGAAATAACTGATGAATATACTCTGTTAAAGTCATGTTTACAGTGTGCATGGAATTTATCACTTCATTATCTTTATAGTTTCTAGATTTTAGAGTCCAATTTCTTCAGTGTCTTTCTTTTCTATGTCCATATATATGGGTGTTTGGTGTTTTAAGTCCCCAACGTCGTCTTCCAGGCAGCGCTGCCTGGAAGGCACCAGGATTAGGCAATGGTTAGGGTTAAGGTTAGGTGGTTAGGTGCCTTGAAGTCGACGGTCGCAGCGCTGCCTCTAAGTCTACGTTGGGGGCTTAAAACACCATCGAGCATATATACGAGGGAGCAAAGCATATAATATGTAAAGAAGGAAACTGCACCAGGCTGCACAGATTAGACTAGGTCAAGCCTTGCTTTATCGGTTATTCTGGATTTATAAGTTCTACTTTTGTGCAATAACCCCCGGGTCAGCTGCTTTACATGTGTGTCAAACAACGTAGATTTATCAAACATCATCCCTAAATTGTGCAGGTTAGAGCAGACAGCAGAGGAAAGACGACCAGTACATTGCATGATTGTGGGGACGACCTTTTCTGGAACAACAATCAGAACCTTTTTTTAAGATTATTTTTTGGCCATTATTTATACAGGACAGCTGAAGACATGAAAGGGAGGGGATTGACATGCAGCAAAGGGCCGCAGGGCGGAGTCGACCCGTGGCCGCTGCATCGAGGAGTAAACCTCTATATATGGGCGCCTGCTCTACCAGGTGAGCTACCCAGGCGCCCCAGTACCTTCAGTCTTTTCAGTTTTGAGCTGTGATAAGTCTATATCCACGACGTTCCACTTCCGGGATTTCTAGAGTGCAGTCGGAAATTCCGCCCCATGTCCTTCTTTTCGGCTGGATGTCCGTAACCTTCTGCTTTCTTTGTGTTGGCGTTAAAAACAAAGTGACATTGTATTGATTTGTTTATTCACTTATTTTAGAACATGTTGTTTGTTAATATTTGTTAAAATTCACTACAGATATGGCTACATTATTTTGACCATGTGTGAAAGTATGAATATTGGGTAACACTTTATTTGAAGGGGTGTGCATAAGACTGACATGAACATGAAGGAGTCATTTTGAGTATTCATGACATTAAGTGTCATTCGGTAAATTATGACACTTTTAATGCAAAGTTAGCACTGTCCGAAATGTCTTTGTCATGACAACTTGGCATTAACGAAGACAACAATCTCTGTGTTGTGACAAATCACCTCGGTACTGCATTCACTGTCTGCAATCACTGGTCTTATAACTTTTAAGACATCTTAATGACAAGTCCAAATGGTTCCACTTTACTTGAGATTATGGATATTATTCATGACACCGTCATATAAGCATTTGATAATGAAATCAAACTTTATGACCGGTCCAAATTGTTTCACTTTACTTGAGGTCAAGGAAAAATATTCATGACACAATTATAATGCTCTCATGACAGCCAATGTAAAAAAACAACCTCATAATGAAAGTTTAATGTAATGTTAACACATAAAGCTAGTTTATTAAAGTTTGATAATTGGGCCTGTCATTACGTACTTATGACAGGTTATGTTGTCTAGGTTAATGTCAAGTTGTCATTACAAAGACATCGATAGGTTGTATTGTCTAGTTTAATGTCAAGTTGTCATGACAAAGACATCTCTAATTTTGCATTAAAAGTGTCCAGAGATAGTTTGTTTGTAAGTTTATTTGATTAGGACAATGCACATTAATCAACATTTCTGTAAATGCGCCAGTGTTAGCCAGTTGGCTAATTTTCAACTGTAGTCCTAATTACCTAGCATGCATGTCTTTATGGTGGGAAGAAACCGGACCACCCGGAGGAAACCCACGCAAACATGGGGAGAACATGCAAACTCCACACAGAAAGGCCCGGAACGACCTGGATTCGAACCCAGAACCTAACAAAGTACAAATACTTTGTTACTGTACTCAAGTAGATTTTTCAGATATTTTTTACTTCACTATTTATTTTTGTGCCGACTTTTTACTTTTACTCCTTACATTTTAACACGAATATCGGTACTTTCTACTCCTTACATTTTACAAAATTGGCTCGTTACTTTAGTTTCAAATAATTTCAGTCGAGTTATTTTTCGCGTCATCAATACCGAATTCAATCTAATTGGATGGGAATATACGTTGCACTTCTGCACCACTACAAGACGACTCGACAGATTTGGCAGCATTCATTCGCATTGATGGTGGTAACTTTAGCACATAGTAGTATGGACGGCGACATGTTTGAAAATTAAGAAAACGGAGATCCCAGAGATTTGGCAGATAAGCAGCAAGACATTCAAGGCTACTTTTACTTTTATACTTTAAGTAAATTTCCAAGCCTGTACTTTGTTACTTTTACTTGAGTAAAGAAGTTAAATCAGTACTTCTACTTTTACCAGAGTAGTTTTTAACACAATTATCTGTACTTCTACTTGAGTACGGGAACTGAGTACTTTTGCCATCTCTGAAAGTGTCATAATTTACCGAATGACACTTAATGACAACAGTCATGAATACTCAAAATGACTCCCCTAGCTCACCCAGTAAGAGCGTTCGCCCCATGTTGGCTGAATCCTGCAGAGGTGCGGGTTCGAAACTGACCTGCTGCCCTTTGCTGCGCGTCATCCCCCATCTCTCTCCCCCTTTCATGTCTTTCCACTTTCAAATAAAGGGAAAAGCCCCCAAAAAATAATAAGAGTGGTGTGGTGAACAGGGTGGAAGGCTGCACTGAGGTCAAGCAGCAGTAGTACCGGTCATTCCCCAACATCTTAAAATATCATTTGAAACCCTAAGCAGAGCAGTTCCAGTACTGTGTCTCAAATGAAAACCAGACTGGAATTTATCGAAAATGTCATTGCTGTCCAAGACAAGTTGTTTACATACAAGTTTTTCTAGGACCTTGGAAATAAAAGGAAGTTTAGAAATAGGTCTACCTGGGCAGCAATGGGTCCAGCCTTGGCTTTTTCAAGAGTAGGGTTGAGCATCGAGAACTGATTCCTACTTGGAATTGTTTCAAAAATTATGATTCCAGTGGAATCGTTTCTTTATTGGAATCGTTTGGAGGATTTGGTTTCAAATCTGATCATGGGTTCCAAATTTAATATGCGCAAGTTTGGGTTTCCGTAGCGGCCAGGTACTTGTTGTGTTGCAGCCTTGGAGCACAGTAAGCAGCGCTCTAGTGTGCCTTTATTTTACATTGAAAAAGCCCTGTAAAACTGCAACCCACCATTGACTCAAAATAAAACTTTCCTCTTATTTGTGAAATAAGCATGTGACCCGTTTAAACTCCACCCCTCAAAGAATCGGAATCGAGAATCGATAAGAACCGGAATCGAAAGGAAGAATCGCAATTGGAATCAGAATCGTTAAAATCCAAACGATGCCCAACCCTATTCAATAGTGGCTGAATAATAGCATGTTTAAAATAATCAGCTATTCAAAATGAGGAGTAAAAAGGGTCCTAAGGAACTAAAACATCTTGGTTGGGACAATGTCAAGGGAACTAGAGGAGGGCTGCATTTGGGGGCAATGTCTGTAAGTTCCAACAATGAGTTTGGGCTAATCCGCCTCAATAAGGAAGCATGGGCCAGAAAGTCAGCATCAGGGGTAGAGGCAGGCAATATTTTACACCTTATATCAGCACCCTTTTCACAAAGAATGATAAAAACATTTCACAGTCATCATTTGAAAAGACCAGTACTGTGGGAGGAGCAGTGTTTCACCAATCTTTTAATTGTGCTGAATAATGTTCTAGGATTTTTGTTGTTGCAGTAGCCTAAAGCTAACTTTATTTGTCCAAAACTCTGTAAATTAAGTTGTCAAACTGGTCTTATAACTTTACATTTTAATTACAAGTCAAACTGGTTCCACTTTACTACAGGTCAAGGGAATTATTCATGTTCATAACTAATGTCATGTCTTCTGCACACCCATCAAATAAAGTGTTAAAATGTGTCAAATAAAGTGTTTGTCCCTTATATTAAAATGTCGCCTCTTGCAGCCAGACCATTCTCCAGTGCTGATACAGCCCTGTAGAGATAGGTCTGGTAATGTGAGATTAACATAATCTAAATAATTTATTAATTATCTTATTCAGCCTGTATAAGATTAAAGACGCAAAAAGTAATCACCAAAAATTCAGATGTTTTGCTCCTAAAAGGTTAATATAAATAATTAAATATCCAGTTTTGTTAAGGAAATGGAGTCATATCTCTTCATTCTCTCTGGCGAGATGTTGACATGTACCCCAACAAAAAGGTATATGCAGATGTAACACCATGCTAACTGGTTATCAACCTTCATCAGCCCTGTTATTTTAGCATAGTTTGGAGGGCAGCAGGGGAAACCTAACGGCTTCATAATTAACTCGTGCAGCTCAGGTGTTGTGTGAATTTCCACCAACCTTAGTAGAAATGTAGCAGAATAAGGAGTGAATATGGCTGTATAAATGACTAAGAGCAAAATGACCCAGTCCCACACAGCTTTGAATGGACTGTAGTGAAGGATGGTCCACTTTTGGATCCTAGGAGTCTGCAGTTTATACTCTGGTAACACATCGTCACCCAGAGACAGCACCTACAGGAGAGCGAGACAGAGAGATCCGTTAGTCTGTTCATCCACTCTGCACGAGGCTACTCTGTAGCCCCACAATGTGTGCTATTTTTCTGCACTCATTTATTTAGTCACTTCTATGTGTGACTGTTGAGGACTACAGTACCCAAGATTATGCTGTGAGTCAGAACACTGCTGACTTTAAGATCAAATGGAGAAGAGGAGAACCTAAGAATGCACCAATGTTAATCTTGCATTGCCAGACCTTCCGCCACAGCGCTGCGGAGTAGGGTCTGGCTAGTCCACACTAGTTCCGGGATAGGAAAAAACGTGCTCTGGTTTATTGGCATTTCTTTAAATCAATCACAATCGTCTTGGGTGGTGCTAAGCGCGGAGCGGAGCCCTGGCACTGCAAAATAGTCTCGGGAAGGAACATGTTTTGGTGGTTGTTTTAGTCGTGCAACAGAAAACTCAAATTGGACAGATAGTCTAGCTAGCTGTCTGAATTAACCCTGCAGAGATCTGAGGAGCAGTTAACCGTAGTACTTATAAATCCATCCGAGTTTAGAATGCCAAATGAAAGAAAGCGGAAGGTAACGGGACATCCGAAAACGGACATCCGAAAAAGATTGACATCCGGCGAAATTTCCGGCAGAACCAGAGCAATCCCGGAAATAGAACGTTGTGGATATAGACTACACCGATGTCAACCTCCCTTTGAGGTTTTACAGGCATGACCAACTGTGACAAGCTATGTCAGAAGGTCTGACCAGGAGGAATGGTGCATGTGGCTGTGTAGGACATGTACTGATATCGGAGCTCTTGATGGTGCAGTAGCTCAGCCCGAAGGGACTTAGCTTGGGAACCGAAGGGTCGCCGGTTCAGGTCCCTGTGCAGACCAAGTACAGACTGTGGACTGGTAGGTGGTAGAGAGGTGCCCTTGAGCAAGGTGCCACAAGAGCTTGGGGCATGTCATGGGCAGCCCTCCTCACTCTGACACATGTCCAATAATGCATGTATAAAGGTCCTGTCTGTGTATTTTCGGCCTGTGTAATCACTAACAACAGAGTGAAAATCTTCCCCCTTGTGGCATAAATAAAGTAGGCTATATCTTAATCTTAATATACTCCACCCAAGGTTATTATAGTTTTGCATTTGTCATTAGTTTTTATTTTTATTTCGTTTTGACTTTTTGTTTTCAAATTCAGTTTAGTTTTAATTAGTTTTTAAAGCGGGTTTGTTAGTTTAGTTTAGTTTTTATTTTTTGAAAATGCTTAGTTTAAGTTTAGTTTTTATTAGTTCTAGTCTTAGCTTTAGTCTTTTTTTGTAATATGGGTTATTTGTCGGGGGCAATATTCAAAAAGGTCAGAAAAAGTATAGAGGGTTTCAGACCCGAAGTCGCCATGTTGGAGGTTCTCCGCATCACAACAAAGCACAGACACTGAAGTAGATCCCGAACGGCGTTAAGGAAAATGGTTAATTATTGCCGTGTTTTAGGTTGTACCAATAGGTCAGACCGAGAAAAACATTTGGAATATTATCGACTTCCAAAAGTTATTAAAAACCAGGGAGAGGAATGCCAGACGTTATCAGAGGAAAGGAGGCGCTTGTGGTTGGCAAAGCTCAACCAGGATCTACGAGGGAAAACTCTGTCTTGTTCGGTCTTTGAAATGAAAAAAACCCGATTGAGAGTCACTTGGCTACATCTTGAGTATCACAATGATATCATACAGTTAAGGTTAGGTTGATTAAAGACGTTATTGCATTACTTACTTTGGCCTTCACAACACATTGGTCGTTAATGACTTGGTACTGGTTCTCCCTCACCCATCCACACACCATCTGGTTATAAGCCTCCAAACTTTTGTAGGATTTAAGGTCTTCCGCTGTGTATGGCCTCAGCGAGAAAACCAGGTAGTTGACTATATCGGGATATGCAACTGAAGGAAGAATCACCGGGTCGCCATGGATCCAAGAAGAGGGAGCCAACTTGTAGGGATCTGCACCGCCAGTAAACTGCAATTTCTCAAAATATCGCGCCTTATTTGTGGTCCAAGTCCTTCCATGCCTTTGCATCTTGGACGCGTTTCGATGAGCTTTTCTGTTGTTTAGACATAAAAGTATTAAAGTATCCAAAGTGCACAATACTCCATTACTCCATTCAGTTGTTTACACCAAGTGCCTCCAATATGGCCGCGCATCCAGGTTACCGCCCAGAACGTGATGTTGGTGAAAACCCTCTATTGAAATATGTATTCAAAATGTATTCAACAATAACACCAGTACATAAAATGTAGCCTACATATGGTCATAAATATGTAAACAGTCTACACAAGACGCAGTAAGTGCAAAATGTGTAAGTGACGTGTTCCAGGAAAAAAACTAAATAGCCAACAGACTAAAGAAGACATATATGAACAGGTGTTATGAACTTTGGTTGCGAACTTTTTGAAGTCAATCGAGTCACACAGTTGTGTAGACATCCCAGTATCAATACACATATTGATACTACGCTTCCTCCTGCTTCTGGTGTTCCTGCGTATGTACTAACCAGCAGCTATCGGGTCGCTGGTGAAAGCCCTCCTGTAGTGTTCTCTGTCCTGCTGTTGTCTCTGTCATGCTGCCTGGTCCTGTATCCATACATCCATGCCCGTAACGTTACCTGGGTTAGCTTCTGTTTCAGGGAAAGGGGGCTTTGCTTTCTCCTTTACCTTGTTAAGCTAGGTTAGCCTCCTAGCTTGTGTGTACTTCTCAATTGTACTTTCAAATTCGTGGGATTTTTCCCTGTAATAAATTGTCCACATATTTTACCACCTTCCACTGCAAGGAAATTGCTTTTATCTGACACAGTCATAATCAAATAGGTGCCGCTTTCATCCGACTTTCGGTACCGCTATGATGCCATGCGACGAGGCGAGGGGCATGGACTATGTTGTGTTCAATTTGACGTGGAATGTCGGGATTTCCGGGTTCCCAGTCGGACACTATATGTGTCTACGGGAAATGGGTTAGTGTATATTTTGGTCATTCGATTTTCATTTCATAAACAGGTATTAAAAAACAAAAAAGAATGGTTATTTGATTTTCGTTTTAAAATACAAAATTTAAAATTGAAATACAAGGCGTTTTTTTTCCTTTTCATGGTCAAAAGGGGATGGGAGAAATTTAAAATAGGTTTTTATTTTCATTTTCTATTTCTTATAACAAAAAATAAAATCACTTGAAAATAGAAACGAAAAAAGGCCTGTTTTTTCATATTCAGAGACCAGATGTTGTCATTTCCAATGCAACAGCGCCAGTGTAGGCTACCACTGTCAGTGTTGCTTTCAGCCCAGGCTAAAATTACTTTGAAAACCTAACTATACTTTTGATAATGCTTGGAGGGACCTTTATTTCATAATGTCACATTTCTTTATTACCCTCTCTCCTTGCCTACCTCTGACTCTCTGTCTCTACCGCAGACAACTTTGCCCGAAGAGAGTCAAACCAGCTGAGGACTTGACTTTCAGTTCACAGCTGTAACGTTACTGTTACATTAACGTTAGCGTTACAGCGCCAAAGTCTGGTCCCAGCAAACTTTCTGTTGCTGCCGTTAAGCTTGCTGATCTGGCAGAAAGTCACCGGCGGTTCGGGATCAGATCATGGGGATCAGACATCCAGTGCTGGGTATAATTTTATAATGTTCGCTGCTGCCGCTGCAGCTAGCTAGCAGGTGTAACCTAACCTGTGACCTGGGTCCCCGGTTCGCTCTATGTTCGCTCCCCGGTGCTGACTGACTCTGGTCCGTCTGCAGACCTAGCGTTACCCGCTCTAGCTAAGCTGGGAATCAGACGAATCTGCTGCGCTCGTGTTTTATTCATATTTTCTTTTCTTTGCATATAGTGATATGCTTTGATGCACTGATGTCAGGCAGGCTTGCTAGTTGCTTTTAGTCCGAGTCTGTGAGATAACCAAACTTCCTTTGAATATAACATGCAAATAAATAGATGGAAATAAATAAAAGTCCCCTGAAATAAATACAAGTAAAACAAATAGGCTATTGAACTATAATGACTAAAGCATATGTTTATATGTATGCCTCATTTATGTATTTCATGATGTATTTTATAGCCATATTTATGTAAAGAGGTGTAAAAAACGGATGATCAGTCGCTCAGGAAGTTAGGCTATAGTTTCCCTCAACTGCAGCCTGGTTTAAAGCAAAACTGGTAGGCTACACCGGTGCTAGTCATGGATGTATTAAGAGAACGTGCTACTGCCTTGAAAATGCAACATCCGGCATTTTTTCATTTCTGTTTTCTAGTGATTTAATTTTTCGTTATATGAAATAGAAAATGAAAATCAAAGCATGTTTTAAATTTTCACATTCCCTTTTGACAATGAAAAGGATTATAACGGTTATAACCTTGACTCCAACACAGAAATCTGATGCAAATGTCTGTACTACATGGCGTATCTGCATGGTGGACATGTTCATACATTTGTTGGCGTATATGGTTTGTACAGTAGTAGAAGAAAGTTCAGAAAGTTTAGCCTGTTGACAATGGACCCAGACTAGCAAAAATGGATGGATAGACAGACAGACAGCTGGTCTATTTAGTTTAGAACAGAAACAGAGTGCCAAGTCATCTATACTAACCTGGGTGACTTTCTCAGTGACATGGTGTGTTCTGTCGATCAGTTTGCAGGGAGGTCTGATTTCACCAGGATGTAATGCCACAAAGGCGTCTGTCTTCGTGTCCAGTAGGCTCTGAGTCATCTGCTGCATACACAAACCACACACAGACATTATATATATATATATATATATATATATATATATATATATATATATATATATAAACATAGACATCATCAACAGAAGAGCTGAAGAACATTCATAAACAGGAGTTACAGTTAATGACATTTGAAAATAAAAGGAGACGGAGAGTTTTTAACTTTACGGATCAAATGGAGCCATGTCATGTTCCCTGTCATGTGCATAACCGGAGGTGAAGTAACGTCTGATTTGAACCCAAACCACGATCCTTTTCTACACTCAACTTTTTTTTTTTTATGGAAATTTCTTTGTGCCTTTAGGTCCAAACAAAACTTCTCAAGTATTAAACAAAAATCACTAACTGAAGCAAAGAAATTGTCATCTCAAAGGTAAAACTTAAAAATGTGTGAAATTGTAAACTATTTGTTTATTATTTGTATAATAATATGTCATTTTGTCTACACTTCCCTTTGCTACCTACTCACTAATAAGTATTTTGCTCTCCATCACATTTGCAGTTGTGCTTCCAATTTTCTCGTTTGCGTTTCTAGACTCTTTGTTTGCAGTTCTGACACTGTCGTGTGGGCCGGTCTTACAGGGGTGCGTCCCTAATAGCTAATGAGTTTTTTGAGGACACTTGAGTGACAGCTCAGTGCACGACCTGACGTTTCAGTGCAGCTAACGGGTTGAGAGGACACACAAACACCTTAAACAACATTACTGTATTCCTACAAGATTAGTAAAGTGTAAGTGTAGTGGCGATTTGTCCTCAGATTGAACAAAACAAAACTAAAAACTCAAAGTCAAACGGCCACTGAGGCACCGAAGGAGTGAATCTTACGCAACGTTCATTGTCCAAGCAGATATGGCATTTTTGTTGGGTTTATTTCTCCAGTTCTCGGCAAACAGACATTCCAAACAAAGGACCAATGGCGTATCTAGGCTCTGGTAAAAAAAACATCAGCCTCCCACATACCTGATCACCCATATATGTAGACTTCACCTATGGCTAAGGCTGCTTGGTACTTTCAAAACAAAAGCACTACAGATAATTAAGATAACCAAAATAAAATACTAATGATATCAACAAGCTTATGTAGCTGTATGATTAAGGCAAAACACAGAAATTAAATAAATAAATATATAACTATTAAATATAACAAAACAATGAATAACTCCAATAATAACAAAACAATGAATAGCTCCAACAATAAGTATTAATCATATATGTTGTCTTTGATGTACGTAGCTAGCATGATTACTAGACGTTAGTTGTTTCGTTGTGTTAAGTTACAAGAAAAGCTGTGTAAGTTAGCATTTAGTACAGGCAAGAGAGTGGTGGATAAGACTGCTGTTGTAGATTAGTGGTACTTTTCCTGCGTCGCGGCTCCAAACCATAACATTAGTTGGGACAGACGCCTTGTTTCTTTAGGCTAACTATATTAGCTTTAGCCAGGCAGGGAGCAGCTTTCTGCGGTGAGACACCGTGAGAAAGTTGCATTAATCAGGTAATTTAGTTCGTCTTTGCAGAGAACAGAGATGCTGTATTTTCTGTTTTATAGCTGATTGTCTTATTTTGTTTACAAGTTACAGATGGAGTCTGGAGAAGATTTGGGGTACTTATTGTTTACATCTTACTTTACACACTTCAGGCTGTTGCAGCTAGCTCAGGGGAGAGACTGTATGACACTAGGTGGTACAGCCTGAGACATCAGTGTTTTCCCACACATAGACTAATGTGTGGCGGTGCGTGGTTGTTAAAAAGTTAACAAGTTTGCGGTAAAATGCAGTTGGGTTGTCGAGGTCAAAACACTATATAGCAGCTGTGAATCAAATAAACGTATAATAAATAATGTTATGTAATTTTTTACTTTGACACCCCTGGCACAAATTGCTTTCGAATCTGTGGGAAACACTGGACATGCACAATAAAAACAAAAAAAAATTGCCTATTTTTGTTTTGCTTTTCTCTCCATTGTACCAAACTCATACCGAACCGTGATGTCTGAACCGAGGTATGAACCGAACCGTGACTTCTGTGTACCGTTCCACCCCTAACATGTATAAGTGTATGCTATGATAGTTTTTGTTAAACAAAACCATCTAATTAGCCATAAGAATCATGTAGGCTGAGTGAGGCATCACTCAATGGTCTTTTCTCTGTAGAACAATGTAACACTGGGACCTGCAGGACCTGAACAGAGTTCAAAGCAAGTTGCCAATTGACAATTGACAATTTTTTTGCTTTAGGAAGTTATTTATGTTTGATACTTGAGACGTTTTGTTTGGACTTAAAGGCACAAAAATAATTCCATAGTTTAAGAAAATGCTCCTGTGGGTGGTATTAGCGGGTAGGAATAAAGGACCGATATGATCGTATTGTTTGGACAACCGGTTGGTAATACAGATCCGTCTACGTGCGCCCGTAACCAGCAACAAAACAAAGAACAGAGAAGCTCAGATTCCAACACACACTGAGGGAGTGGGGACTTTGTTCATTACTCCACAATTTCTTTACATGGTAAATATTTGTTTGCTGCAATATTATTGTTAAAATATATATTTATTGCATGAAAATGAAAAATCAAGTTTGCTATGCATTCTTGATGAGTATTAATATGACTGTATGTAGGCACGTGCACACACAGACATCAAAAGGAGCATAGGCACGTGCCCTTTTTCTTCCTCGAGAGAACGTGCCCTTTTTTCTGGATGCATGTTTTTTTAAATGAATGAATACAGCCTATATACAGTGGGGAGAACAAGTATTTGATACATTGCCGATTTTGCAGGTTTTCCTACTTACAAAGCTTGTAGAGGTCTGTAATTTTTTATCATAGGTACACTTCAACTGTGAGAGACAGAATCTAAAACAAAAATCCCGAAAATCACATTGTATGATTTTTAAATAATTAATTTGCATTTTATTGCATGACATAAGTATTTGATCACCTACCAACCAGTAAGAATTCCGGCTCTCACAGACCTGTTAGTTTTTCTTTAAGAAGCCCTCCTGTTCTCCACTCATTACCTGTATTAACTGCACCTGTTTGAACTCGTTACCTGTATAAAAGACACCTGTCCACACACTCAATCAAACAGACTTCAATCTCTCCACAATGGCCAAGACCAGAGACATCAGGGATACAATTGTAGACCTGCATAAGGCTGGGATGGGCTACAGGACAATAGGCAAGCAGCTTGGTGAGAAGGCAACAACTGTTGGCGCAATTATTAGAAAATGGAAGTAGTCCAAGATGACGGTCAATCTCCCTCGGTCTGGGGCTCCATGCAAGATCTCACCTCGTGGTGCATCAATGATCATGAGGAAGGTGAGGTATCAGCCCAGAACTACACGGCAGGACCTGGTCAATGACCTGAAGAGAGCTGGGACCACAGTCTCAAAGAAAACCATTAGTAACACACTACGCCGTCATGGATTAAAATCCTGCAGCACACGCAAGGTCCCCCTTCTCAAGCCAGCGCATGTCCAGGCCCGTGTGAAGTTTGTCAATGACCATCTGGATGATCCAGAGGAGGAATGTGGTCTGATGAGACAAAAATAGAGCTTTTTGGTCTAAACTCCACTCGCCGTGTTTGGAGAAGAAGAAGGATGAGTACAACCCCAAGAACACCATCCCAACCGTGAAGCATGGAGGTGGAAACATCATTCTTTGGGGATGCTTTTCTGCAAAGGGGACAGGACGACTGCACCATATTGAGGGGAGGATGGATGGGGCCATGTATCGCGAGATCTTGGCCAACAACCTCCTTCCCTCAGTAAGAGCATTGAAGATGGGTCGTGGCTGGGTCTTCCAGCATGACAACGACCCAAAAACACACAACCAGGGCAACTAAGGAGTGGCTCCGTAAGAAGCATCTCAAGGTCCTGGAGTGGCCTAGCCAGTCTCCAGACCTGAACCCAACTGAAAATCTTTGGAGGGAGCTGAAAGTCCGTATTGCCCAGTGACAGCCCCAAAACCTGAAGGATCTGGAGAAGGTCTGTATGGAGGAGTGGGCTAAAATCCCTGCTGCAGTGTGTGCAAACCTGGTCAAGAACTACAGGAAACGTATGATCTCTGTAATTGCAACTTCTGTACCAAATATTAAGTTCTGCTTTTCTGATGTATCAAATACTTATGTCATGCAATAAAATGCAAATGAATTACTTAAAAATCATACAATGTGATTTTCTAGATTTTTGTTTTAGATTCCGTCACTCACAGTTGAAGAGTACCTATAATAAAAATTACAGTTTAAAATGCGCTAATTTGCATACATTTGACAAGGCACTTCAGGTGAATCGGATAAACAAAATAAATGAACATATCACCACAGAACTTCCCCAGTTAATGACTTACATTAAATGCCTTTTCCCCTGAAATGTATAGGTATAAATATGTAGATTAATTTAGAAGAAATCTACAGATTCAGCCTAAAACAAATACCATCTAAATGTGTATTTTGTAAGTTTTATTTCCATTAGAGTAAAAGAAGACATGGAAGCAAAGTAGACCAACATCTCTAAATTGACCACAAAATGAAAAACGTGCCCTAGAGTAACTTCATAATTTTGATCGTAGGCTCCTCATCTAATAAGTGTTTTTTTTTTTTCATTATTGGTGCAGTGTTTTTACCTGCAAAATAGCAGCCTTTTTCAGTTTAGTTTGAAGATTTTTGTTGATTTTGAAGTGTTATGTATTCCAATAACACCAAAAGAATTAAAATGATCTATTGCCATTTGCAAAAAAAAAAAAAAACATTCTTAGTGAAACTATGTCCCTCTCATTGGTGCAGTTATTCTAAATATATACTTGTAGCATAGAAAACATGCATATTGTTTCCTTTGCTGTCGCCTGGTGAATACTAAAAAGTCTCATTTTGTTTGGAGTATTTATTAAATCTGTTGAGTATTAAACAATTGCGTAAGGGAATTAAAATAAATTGGTAAGGTAGTCAGAGTTGGGTTAATATATTTAACGCTTTGTTTAAATTTCAAATAAATAATTATTTATTAACTATTAGGCCTTTTTTTCCCCTTGAGCCCCTGCCGCTGAAAATGTCTGTGCACGTCCCTGGCTGTATGGACCCCACGAAGAATAGCCAAAGTGTATGTTAGTGATAATGGGGATCCTAATAAAACATGCAAACACACACACACACACACACACACACACACACACACACACACACATGAAAACATCACATAAAACGTTGAAAGCAAAAAAAAAAATTAGCTTGATGACATTTACATTTTACAGTGCTTTTAGGTATCTGCTGATGATTCAACAAAAAAACTTCAATTCATATATATATACAGTTCAAAATAATAGCAGTCCAACATCACTAAACTCATAAATCAAATATTTTGGTAGAAGTGATATTTCTACATGGCAAATAATTTACTAGTAAGTGTTGTAGAGTCATAGAAAACCAACAGACCCAACAGTCGTGACATGCATGCTGCTCATTCTGTGTAATTGAATCTGTAATTGAAAGGGGCATGTTCAAAATAATAGCAGTGTTGTGTTCAATTAGTGAGGTGATTGATTCTGTGAAGAAACAGGTGTCAAGTATGGCCCATATTTAAGGAAGGAAGGAAGCAAATGTTGTGCATGCTGGTTATAGTGCATTTCACACTGAAATACTCAGCAAAATGGGTCGTTCCAGACATTGCTCTGAGGAACAGCGGACTTTGATTAAAAAGTTGATTGGAGAGGGGAAAACATATAAAGAAGTGCAGAAAATGATAGGCTGCTCAGCCAAAATGATTTCAAATGCCTTGAAATGGCATCCAAAGCTTGAACGACGTGGGAAAAAACGGTCAACTACCATTCGAATGGATCGAAGAATAGCCAAAATGACAAAGGCTCAATGTGAAGCAAAGCTATCAGCTAGAAGCCCCCGCAAAGTCCCATTGCTGAAAAAAAGACGTACTGAATAGGTTGAAATTTGGTAGGTACTGAAAAGGATACACTGACGGGCCAAAGGAGAAATGGGGCAACATTCTGGGGACTGATGAGAGCAAAATTGTTCTTTTTGGGTCTAGGGGCCGCAGACAGTTTGTCCGACGACCCCCATGCACTGAATCCAAGCCACAGTACACTGTGAAGACAGTAAAGCATGGTGGTGCAAAAATCATGTTATGGGGATGTTTCTCATACTGTGTTGTTGGGCCTATTTATTGCATAAAAGGGATCATGGATCAGTATCAGAATACTTGAAGAGGTCATGTTGCCTTATGCTGAAGAGGAAATGTCTTTGAAATGGGTCTTTCAACAAGACAATGACCCAAAACATACCAGTAAGCGGGCAAAGTCTTGGTTCCAGATGAACAGCCCAATCCCCAGACCTCAATCCCATAGAAAACCTGTGGTTGACATCAAAAATGTTGTTTCTGAGGCAAAACCCAGTAATGCAGATGAATTGTGGAATGTAGTTCAATCGTCCTGGGCTGGAATACCTTCACAGGTGCCAGAAGTTGGTCGGCTCCATGCAACACAGACGTGAAGCAGTTCTCAGAAATAATGGTTATGCTAAATAACTAAATATTAGTGCAGTGATTCAAAGTAAAGCAAACCCTTGAGACATTTTTCAGTTTATACAGTAAATGTTTGAGTTTGTAAAGAAAAATGCAAATACTGCTTTTTTTTTGATCAGCCTAATATTCCTTTTTCTTCACTTTCTGTGAAGGTATAACACAAACTTGATCAATTTTGGTCATGTTTTGATTTGGAATTGAATGTGCAGTGTTCCCAATGCAATGATATGGATATATGATATTCTGAACACAACTGTATGTGTGTGTGTATATATATATATATATATATATATATATATATATATATATATATATATACGCATAGTAGGGCTGTCAGCATTAACACGTTAATCGCGATGCGATTAAGGGCCGAGCATAATGTGTTAATTTTTTTTAATCGCATGCCGCCATTTATTAATTTATTTTTACTTCACTCGGCTTTGCGTCGTGCCTAACAGGCTACTATTTTGCCGTACTTCCTCGTAACACATCCTGCTGCTGCAGGAATAGCAACGCGGATTTCGGTGCCTCATTCTGGTGCCACTGATATGTCTGCACTTCTCTCTGATGCTCTGAAACAGACGTTACAGGCAACAGAAACATTGCTGCATGTGACGCTAGTTAACACTACACTCAACAGCAGCTAACGTTAGCCTACTGCTAGCTAGTAGCTGGATTAACAGCTAACGCTAAACGGTGTAAAGTGTGTCTGTATTTCACTGGAGAGGATTCCGACACCGGGATGTAACAATCTGCAGCTGCTGTTGTCGGAAAAACACAGACGGTGCGTTCAATGATACTGGTAATTTACAGCCTCGTGGTGCATTCAAAGTTGTTGTTAAATGCCCTTTTCCCATCTGGTGGTTGTTTTTGTCATTCACCAGTTATTTACTAGTGAAATAAGTTATTGTTATAGTGATTACATTATTATTATTATTATTATTAAACATTTAATTTTGACGATATGGCCTTAGCAATAAACAAGCCATTTTTTAATGTCGCCAACTGTTTAGTACCCTTCTTTTTCTTAAAAAGTATCGGTTCAGGCACGGTTAAGGCATCGGTACTGTTTTAAAAGTACCGCTTTAGTACCGGTATCCAAACCAAACAATACCCAACCCTAATATTGACTCTAGATTCAAATGTGTGACTAGATTAAATATATAATAAACAAATACAAATCAAAGTTCATAAAGTCACTTTCTTTGCATTCATTTGATTCCCAATCAAGATACACTGGTAAGAATTGCTTTTCATTGTTAATATGTACTTAAACACACAAACAGTTCTGAAATGCAAAATAATAGAATTTTAATCAAGTGAGAAAACCTGCGATTAATCGCGATTAACTATAGAAATTCAACGATTAATAAAATGTAATCGTTTGACAGCCCTAATATATAGTATCTCTTACATTACTAGCAACCAAAACATAGTGAGGTCAAAGGTCAGAGACTGTGACAATATAGGAAATGATGATGAAAAAGAGAGAATGAGATTTTACAGGCTAAAGAGACTAACTCAAAAACCACAAGGTTTCACCAACTCATTTGGCCTCTTTTACTGTATGAAGGCGCAGATTAACGCACAAGCTTGCATAGGCTTCGTCGGATCAAGCCTTTCATCCGCCATAAAATAACTCATCTTAACCCAGTAAGTTTACAAGAGAGACTTGCAGTCACTCTGAGAGTCCTGGCATCCGGTTGTCCGCGAACTCGTCCATGCTTCCTGTTTCCGCTTTGTCGCGCGCCACTGAAAAACATAGAGTGGTGCGCGCCCTCTGCTCACGCACTCAAAATCCTGGCGCACCAGCGAGGTCTACGTCATTTTGACGTCCCATTGGCACGCACCAGCTCGGCTGCGGTGACTGTAAAACGGCCCTTGTTCCCCCTCAACAGTGTTTTGTCGTGCAAATGATTTGGGGACGGTGACATGCAGTCTGCACTGACAGCAGGCTATAGTGAGTGGAAAAATGAAGCGACACATCTAGCTGAACATGAAGGATCAGAGAGCCTGTGCTGATGGGGGGCGGACCGATTCTAAAAAAACAATTTGACAATAAATGCGAATATTGGACCGAGGTTTTAAAGAGGGTGGTTGCGGTGGTGAAGTTTTTTAGCAGAGCGAGGACTACCGCTTAGTGAAGTTTTTGGACAACCGGATAATGGGAACATTCTGGGTGTGCTGGAGGTTATGAGCCAGTTTGATCCCTTTTTTGAAAGTACATACAGAAAAATATGGCAGTGCTGGAACGGGAACGCCATCATACCTCTCATCAACAACATGCCTAGAATTTATTCAACTGATGGGAGAACAGGTCGTCGCAGAGATAATCAGTCAAAATAAAGTGGCAAAGTACTTTTCGATCAGTGTTGATTCGGAAATTTGTGTTTGATAGATTATTTTTCTGTGGTAACAATGCTTTTTGGCAATAAACTTATACCGTTGGAAAGCCTGTTTAGTTCCCTTTCAAATGATGCTCCATTTGTAAGAAACATGCATTTGTTGGATGAGCAGCAGCGCTGAGTATGTGGGTTGCGCCCATGAAAAATTTGCCAAATCTTCGCTGCCAATGCCAAACAGCTTATTCTGCCATTGACTCATTTGGTGTTTGGTGGATTGGATGATTTAAGTTTGAAGAAACAAGACATATTGGCAATTTAACAATTTATTCATTCATTCACAAAAAGGAGCCTCAGTAGCATGTGGAATAATCATACACAGCCAGAACAGCCTGGCACCTCCTTCTCATGCTGGTCACCAGCCTGGTCACGCACTGCTGTGGGATGGTATCCCATTCTTCAACCAGCATTTGTCGCAAGTCAGCCAACGTGGTTGTGTTGGTCACTCTGGCACAAACAGCACGCCTAAGCTGATCCCACAAGTGTTCAATGGGGTTGAGGTCAGGACTGCTGGCAGGCCATTCCATCCTCTCCACTCCCACATTCTGGAGGTAGTCTCTGATAAACCCCGCCCTGTGGGGGCGAGCGTTGTCATCTTGGAGGATAGAGTTCGGTCCCAGACTGTGAAGATATGGGATTGCCACTGGTTGCAGAATCTCATCTCTATATCTCTCTGCATTGAGATTGCCTCCAATGATGACAAGCCTCGTTTTTCCAGTGTGGGAGATGCCGCCCCACACCATCACACTGCCTCCACCAAAAGGTGTTACTCTATCGGTGCAGCAATCAGCATAGCGTTCTCCGCGTCTTCTCCGCACTTTGACCCTACGATCCAACTGCCGTAGGCAGACTCATCCAATCCACCAAACACCAAACGAGTAAATGGCAGAATAAGCTGTTTGGGATTGGCAGAGAAGATTTCGCAAATTTTTCATGGGCGCAACCCACATACTCAGCGCTGCTGCTGCATGTTCCCTACAAATGGGGCACCATTTGAAAGGGAACTAAACAGGCTTTCCAACAGTATAAGATTCATTGCCAAAAAGCATTGTTACCACAGAGAAATAATCTACCAAACACAAATTTCCTTACTTTTTTTTCTTACTTTCTAAGTTTATAACGCCCTGCTACACCATGAACTACTACAACTACTATTTCTAGTCATAGTTCCATTATCTTTATTGTGACTATAATTGCCACTGTTCATCACACCCCCAACCGGCACCGTCAGACAACTGCCCACCAAGAGCCTGGTTCTGTCCGAGGTTTCTGCCTAAAAGGAAGTTTTCCTTACCGCTGACACACTAAATGCTTGCTCTTGGGGGAATTACTGGAATTGTTGGGTCTTTGTAAATTTTAGAGTGTGGTCTAGATCTGGAAAGTGTCTTGAGATAACTCTTGTTATGATTTGATACTATAAATACAATTGAATTGAATTGTTTTATACACAGTTTAGTGATTTGTGTCTCAGTGATGATGTTGTGATTTTGCCTCAGTAGAACAGGGTGTTCTGCACTGATGCAGATGCAGTAGCCTACCTGTTGGTTTATGAAGCTAAAAGTGGTTACCAGCTTGCAGTTGAACTGTGAATGCAGAGATTTATGTTGCTTTGCTGTTTATAGTTACATATTTCCTTTATTAATTGTTTTGTGGCTGTGGTGGGTAATATCTGGTATTCTTTCCACTTACATCTCTGTTGATGTTAGTTTCGATTGTAGTATTGGCTGTCTCAATGTGTGTGTGTGTATGCCATCTCACCTTATTTGCATGTGGACCATGTATGGCACTAAATACATTTTTCCAGTAAAGCATAATGATTAAGGGGGGCCTCACACAAAGAGCAGCCCCTGACTGTATGAGTAAACATGTAACACTGTTTTAACTGTCGAGCAACCAGGCATCTCAATCAATAGAGCTTAAGTTTAGGAAGATTTTGTCATTGATGTAATACCTAAATGTGTAACGATTAAAGCGTATGTAGGAAATGTAATATAACTGAGCATAGGGCGAACATGGAACATGTTGTAAAAGTACAGGGTGTGTGTGTGTGTGTGTGTGTGTGTTTGTGTGCGCGTTACCTGGCTGTTGGTCAGGCAGCGTGAATCAGTGTCTGATGTCCCAACTGGCACACTGCTCTTTCTAATGGTTCCCATACCAGCTGAAAAAGTGGAGAGTTGCATTGTAACAGTATTTAAAAAAAGAATTTGAATGAAAAACTACTGATAACCCCAATTAGTAGCACCAGTAACAGTACAATGAAACAACATGATCAGTGTTTTTGAGTGTGAAAGCATTGAGCCTCCAGCTTTGCCAGTGAGCAGGGTTCCCTCTGCGTGTATTCCTTACACACAAAACTGACAATAAAGGAAACTGTAGTAGACTGTAGAGACTAAGTAGATGTGACTTGGAAGTGACTTTAAGATACCTCCATGTGTGCTCCATCTACAGTTTCATTCAGTTTGGATTTTGTAGTATTTGTTTGAGCTTAATGGGACAATTTCAGACAGAGTTATTAACGTGTGCTGCATACAGGAGGGGGATTGAACTGGATTAAAGGCAGTGTTGTTCTCACCATTACAGCTGTGTCTCAGCTGCCGCGTCTTTTCCCAGTAACTCTGCCCACTTTTGATAGCATCCACTGAGGAGGAATGTTTCAATGTCCCACGGATGCCATCTAACCTGCTGGAAGGATGCTTGCTGTGGAAAGAAAGGACACACGCCAGTTCGTAAATAGTCATGTTATTTTGATTTATTGATTTGTGTACAGGTCACGATTTTCTCGTTTATTTCGTGTACAGGTCACAATTTTCGAACGTTACCATTTCACGAACTGCCATGACACTGGGCTGCTCTGGGGGATGCAACAACAGGGAAATGAAACGCCACAACGGGGAAAATAAACGCCACACGCTGGCGACAACAACAGGACGGACCGCCACACGCGGCCACAACACGATCCGCGGTCTCCGTGTCATGCAACAACGGGGACATGAAAAGAAGAACTGGGAAAGGTACCGTCACACGCAGGACACGCCGACAACAACGGGATGGTTGTGGTTATGAATAGAATAACGTGGAAAGGAACTGCAACACGCCGGTCTCCGGGGTGAAAGTCCTGTGTTGTTTGACCCATCCACCACCCCAAGCAACCTCCCTACTCGGATCTTCTGCTTTTCATACTACTCCCTACCGTTGTCGTGCTGTGATTATGAAACATGCTTCCCATTTAAATACATGAAATAAAAATTTGTAATAGGGCTGCACGATATTTTGTTTCATTGTCTACATCGCGATGTGCGCATGCGCGATAGTCACATCGCAGGATGTTGCGATGTTGACACTACAACTTCTTTGCTTTTTTGCTTTCTTTCTTTCTTTGCTGCTTGATAAAAAAGTAAACTTTCACCGTTCTCCTTTTCCATGATTGTTACCGACCGACCCTTCCCCTTTAAGACAGGTGGTCATGTGACGTAACGTTAGTCCGACGGGTGGGGGGGGTTGTTATGGGAAGTGAGGCTCTCCCGTGTGTAGAAAAGTACCATAAGCGGAAGCTGCCGCTGACACAGTGACGCACATGCTTTTCCATGGGTAGTGAAGCTACAGTAGTCAGTGTTTTGTGTTCGCTGCAAAGACAAACTAAATCACCTGATTAATGCAACGTAATCACAACGTCTCCCGGCCATTTTTCACCGCAGAAAGCTGCTACCAGCCAGGCTAAAGCTGGTAGCCTAAACATAGTTAGCCTAAAGAAACAAGGCGTCTGTCCCAACTAACGTTATGGTTCGGAGCTGCGACGCTGGAAACCTAACACTAATCTACAACAGCAGTCTGTTTCTGATATAACGTAATTTACTCTGATTTAAGTGCTCTTGGATACACAGTTTGTTGCAAGAGTGTGACATGCAGGCTCTGCATGCACAACAAACCAATCATGATCAATTTTAATCAATTTATCAAACAACCAAATGTGGCCCTGCTAGTCGACTACAACCTGAAATTTAGAGGAAGCAACATGCATGCATTATTAATATCATTCACTTTAGCCTGGATTGATATTATATGAATACAGTGGTGTCATGTCAGTCAACCAGTGTATTACTTCCTAATTTCCGTCTCCAAAATCACTTCAGAAGAGTAATCACAGCGCTTACTTGCTTTGGTTTCTGTAAAGCATTAAAGTTCAACAAAGACTCCTATGAGAAATCGAGAGATGGAGTGACCCTGCCCGGAGGAAGCCCGGGGCCCCCGTCTGGAGCCAGGCCCAGAAAAAGCTACGTGGCAGACATCTCTCCATCCCATGGGCCCACCACCTGTGGGACGAACCGCTGGGGTCGGGTGCTCTGCTACACGGGTGGCAGTGAAGGTCAGGGGCCTCGACGGACCAGACCTGGGCAGCAGATGCTGGCTCTGGGGACGTGGAATGTCACCTCTCTGTGGGGGAAGGAGCCGAAACTTGTGCGGGAGGTGGAGCGCTACCGGTTAGATCTGGTGGGGCTTACCTCTATGCACATGTCTCGGTTCTGGAATCATACTCCTGGATAGGGGTTGGACTCTTTTCTTCTCCGGAGTTGCCCAGGGTGTGAGGCACCAGGCGGGTGTGGGGATACTCACAAGCCCCCGGCTGAGCGCCGCTACGTTGGAGTTTAACCCGGTGGACGAGAGGGTCGCCTCCCTACGCCTGCGGGTTGTGGGGGAACTCTGACTGTTGTTTGTGCATATGCACCAAACAAGAGTTCGGAGTATTCGGCCTTCTTGGAGACCTTGAGTGGAGTTCTGCATGGGCCTCCAGTGGGGGACTCTATAGTTCTGCTCGGGGACTTCAACGCGCATGTGGGCAATGATGGAGACACATGGAGAGGCATGATTGGGAGGAACGGCCTCCCTGATCTAAACCAGAGTGGTTGTTTGTTGTTGGACTTCTGTGCTAGTCATGGATTGTCTATAACGAACACCATGTTCGAACATAGGGATGCTCATAAGTGTACTTGGTACAAGAGCACCCTAGGCCAAAGGTCAATGATCGATTTTATAATCGTTTCATCTGATCTGAGGCCGTATGTTTTGGACACTCGGGTGAAGAGAGGGGCGGAGCTGTCAACCGATCACCATCTGGTGGTGAGTTGGGTCAGGGGGTGGGGGAAGACTCTGGACAGACCTAGTAAGCCCAAACGGGTAGTGCGGGTAAATTGGGAACGTCTGGAGGAGGCCCCTGTCCGACAGACTTTCAACTCACACCTCCGGCGGAGCTTTTCGTGCATCCAACTAATACGCCCTCTATAGTAGAGGCAGAGCTGGATGATGATGGGGGATTGTCGTCAATTTCCCTGGTGCTGAGGTAGTTAAACAACTCCACAGTGGCAAAGCCCCAGGAATTGATGAGATCCGTCCAGAAATGCTTAAAGCTCTGGGTGTGGAGGGGTTGTCTTGGTTGACACGCTTCTTCAATATTGCGTGGAAGTCTGGGACGGTGCCTTAGGAGTGGCAGACCGGTGTGGTGGTTCCCCTTTTTAAAAAGGGGGACCAGAGGGTGTGTGCCAATTACAGGGGTATCACACTTCTCAGCCTGCCCGGTAAAGTCTACTCCAAGGTGCTGGAAAGGAGGGTTCGGTCGATAGTCGAACCTCAGGTTGAAGAGGAACAATGCGGATTCCGTCCTGGTCGTGGCACAACGGACCAGATCTTTACTCTCGCAAGGATCCTGGAGGGAGCCTGGGAGTATGCCCAACCGGTCTACATGTGTTTTGTGGATCTGGAGAAGGCATATGACCGGGTGCCCCGGGAGATACTGTGGGAAGTGCTGCGGGAGTACAGGGTGAGGGGGTCCCTTCTCAGGGCCATCCAATCTCTGTACGACCAAAGCGAGAGCTGTGTCCGGGTTCTCGGCAGTAAGTCGGACTCGTTTCAGGTGAGAGTTGGCCTCCGCCAGGGCTGCGCTTTGTCACCAATCCTGTTTGTAGTATTTATGGACAGGATATTGAGGCGTAGTCGGGGTGGAGAGGGGTTGCAGTTCGGTGGGCTGGGGATCTCATCGCTGCTTTTTGCAGATGATGTGGTCCTGATGGCATCATCGGCCTGTGACCTTCAGCACTCACTGGATCGGTTCGCAGCCAAGTGTGAAGCGGCTGGGATCAGCACCTCTAAATCGGAGGCCATGGTTCTCAGCAGGAAACCGATGGAGTGCCTTCTCCAGGTAGGGAATGAGTCCTTACCCCAAGTGAAGGAGTACCTTGGGGTCTTGTTTGCGAGTGAGGGGACAATGGAGCGGGAGATTGGTCGGAGAATCGGCACAGCGGGTGCGGTATTACATTCAATTTATCGCACCGTTGTGACGAAAAGAGAGCTGAGCCAGAAGGCAAAGCTCTCAATCTACCGGTCAGTTTTTGTTCCTACCTTCACCTATCGTCATGAAGGCTGGGTCATGACCGAAAGAACAAGATCCAGGGTACAAGCGGCCAAAATGGGGTTCCTCAGGAGGGTAGCTGGCGTCTCCCTTAGAGATAGGGTGAGAAACTCAGTTATCCGTGAGGAGCTCGGAGTAGAGCCGCTGCTCCTTCGCGTCGAAAGGAGCCAGTTGAGGTGGTTTGGGCATCTGGTAAGGATGCCCACTGGGCGCCTCCCTAGGGAGGTGTTCCAGGCACGTCCAGCTGGGAGGAGGCCTCGGGGAAGACCCAGGACTAGGTGGAGGGATTATATCTCCAACCTGGCCTGGGAACGCCTCAGGATCCCACCGTCGGAGCTGGTTAATGTGGCTCGGGAAAGGGAAGTTTGGGGTCCCCTGCTGGAGCTGCTACCCCCGCGACCCGATACCGGATAAGCGGACGAAGATGGATGGATGGATCTTGTGCACCTAGTACAAGCACTCCCTCAGATCCTCGCAAGAACAGCAAGAGGAGGGAGTTGGTCGTGATTCCTATCACCGTTTAAAGACTAACGCAGTTGCAGACTATGCTGAGATCAGGCTTTATTCATTTGAAAGGTGGATATATCTAGCCACTGTCATGAGTAAAAGGGGAAAAAACATGGACAGGGGGGTTTTGACCTCCAAAGACTGTTACTGTGACTTGGTCAAAAATCTGAATAGAAAAAGGTGACGCTGTGCTAGGAGGTCCGACTGCCCTTACGCCCTTACACTCGGCTGTGTAATCATGTGACGCTGGATGTCATTGACCTGGGTCTGCTGGTGAAGCTACACTGTTCTGAAGGTGGACTACAGAATGGCATCTGGATACTTCGCCCCGTCATTCTCACCGGGTTGTTTAATGCTGGCTCAATAAACGTGGACAACCTGGAAGACAATATTACTTCATCACCATTTTATTTATATATTATTATATTAATAATTATTAATTAATATAATTAATATTATTTATTATCTTATTCTGCATTAATTACGTTATTTCATGTGAAGCATTCACTGCATGTCATTTCGTTGTTTCTTGTATGAAAGGTGTGAGCAAATAAAGTTTATTATTATTATTGGCTGCTCACATTCACCCTCCTGTCCACTCATGTGTATCCAGATGAATCCCAATTAGGATTATTGAATATAATAGTCAGTCCTTCCAGAAAAGTGCAGAGTTTTCTTGTGATTGTTGCGGGCAAAAATCCTTGATTATGCGGCACGTTTTCTTAAAAAATGCAATGGAATATGTGGGATATTTATGCAGTTTTATGCGATGAAATTGCGGGAACTTGCAAAAATTGCGGTTTCATCATGGCTTCATCGCGGGGTTTGCAGCTTTTCAATGATGTTCACGTCGCGTAATTACGTCACTTCATAACGTTCCCATGGCAACAGGGGAAAATGGCTGCTCTTGTGTGACGCAAACGCAACATTTCTCAACTTTCTGCTAAGATATATGTGACTTTTTTTGCAACGAAAATGCGGGGATTATGAAATCATGCAAGCCCCGCATATTTTGCGCGGAAATCAGCAATTTATGCGCCGAAAGTGCGGCGTATTTGAAAAAATGCGGCCCCCTCATAATATGCAGACTTTAGCTGATTATGCATTGAATTATACGATCACATAATCGTGTTTTTCTGGAGGGATTAACAATAGTTAATTGTTAATGTATGTATGTAAAGGCCTGTGAGCCTACTATATGTTATGATGAAAGAAAGAAATTACTACTAATAATAATAATTATACATTTTATATGTAACGCACTTTATATTTAAGCAAATGTCAAAGTGCTACATAGAAATGCTAAGGAGAAAAAAGTATTAAAACTAAAAGAAACAACAAGGACAAGGAAAGGGGTTAGAAATAATGAGAACAATAGTCTCTAAACTGTGAACACAGCGGAGCTGTCCACTGCTGCTGTGCGCCTTTACACACGAGAACAGCATTCAGCAGCGTAAATTGCTGTTTAAATGTCCCACAACATCAGCTACAGTGGCATTACTGCACACATGGAAATATTTACAGTTACTGAAAGCAGCCTCTCTCATCATTACAGTAAATCTTTAAACGTACAATATGTAACTTTCTGCCACTAGGGGTCTCTCAACCAAAACAATGGATTGTAAACACAGGCGTTTGATGACGTAGGGAAGTTGCGTGGAATTATGGGAGTTTTTATTGCTAAACACTCGTTGAAGTTTATTCACGTTAAGTTTAGCTATGTTTATTCATGTCATGCTAATAAAATAGCTGCAGTTTCCCCAACATAATTACGCTTTTCTTGATTCAATCTGTATTGGTAGCTGGCTGATCAGTTAGCTAGTGAGCCAGCAAGCTAACATTAGCGGCTAACGTTAGCAGGTTTTACCACACTATCACAGTATATTTCACATGCCAATGTCACCTTTTGGATTTTACCGGGCGGTCGGGGTTTGTTGTAACGCTAGCTAGCTACTCAACGAGGCTGAGAGACGGGTGTGGGAGGGGATTGCAGGGGGAATCTCCGCGATGATGTTTGACGCCTGTTGTGCAGCATCTCCCCCTTCACTTTTCTGTTATCTTAACTATTCGTTTTGGTGCTTAACCCACCTGTTGTTGGGTTAATTTAGCTAGCTAACTGTAAAGACAGCTAAACGCAAAGGGGGGAGAAATTCGGCAGGGAGGAGATTTTCGGAACAAACACCGTTAATGTTTACGGAGACACTAGCTAACATTATGGATGGCTGATGTTGTGACTAGGATGCCTGGGCTAGCAGATGAGGTGGCTGAGTGGTTAAGGTGATGCCTGGGTCTGATATTCTCTGTTTACCGACGCTTCATAAAACTGCCGTTAGCGTCGAAGGCACCCGGCACCGGCTGGGGCTAACGGTAACTAGCTATTGCTACATGTCCCGGCTGTGTTGTCGGCTATCATCCCGAATGATGTCTCTTTGTGCCGGGGGAGTGAGGCAGGCAGACCGGAGTGTGCTAGCTGGCTAAATTAGCATTAAATTATATCTTATATTGTCTATCTAGCTATACAGCTAACGTTAACGTTACTAGGGAACTTATTTGTGGGTTAGCGCAGTGCTGCTTTTATCCATGGTCAAAACAATCATACTACTAATAACTTTATGAGCGTGATGAACGATGTTGTAACCCTATGATGTTATCCACCATGCATTAGCTAGCATGAATGTTAGCTACTTGTCAACCAGCACATACATTGTAGTAACATTAGGCTGGATTAATATTGATATGTATCAAATAAATAAATAAGGTTTCTGCTGTATTACGGTGTTGCAAAGTTGCATGTAATTAATCACAAAATGATGCATTTTGGCAGAAAAAGCAGTGTTACCAGTATTTTTTTCTGTGACATTGTATGATTTACAATTACTCTCGAACGTAGCATCTGGGTGCCCGTGTTAGTAACGAGTAACTAGATGGTGAAAGGTTATATGATGCCACTAACAGGCGACTAAGTGAAACGTGACGTGTCTGAAAATAAAATAACAGATTTCTCTGGGTTTGCCATTTGATGGAAACATTTGAGATAGTATAACTACACAACTCAAAAAAATATATAACATAGGTATGGTCGTTTTTTGACATTTTAATGCAGAAAAGTTACATATTGTACCTTTAAAGAAAACACTCATCACTACGGTACATCATTTAAAAAGTTGCAACATTTTTGCAACCCGAACTCTCTTACCTACCCCACCCGCTCCACACTCACTCAACACCTTGTCACAGGTGGCCTGTGGAACTGCTGTGGTTGCTGTGGAACCATAAACTGCTCTATATCCTACCTCACTCCACTCCATACCTCAGACCATTTCTTCATCTCTTACTCGCTCCCACTCTCCCAAGCTCACAACCAAATCTCAAGAGACACTATACCAGTCCGCCGCAACATTCGTTCTCTCTCCATCTTCTCTGGCATTATCTACTTTATCAACGCTCCCTCCATCTGACTCTCTCACTCATGCCTCCCAATGCCACCACAGACACTCTCCTCTCTACTCTATCCTCCTCTCTTGACTCTCTTTGTCCTCTTACTTCACGGCAGTCCTCCCCAGCTCCGTGGTTGTCTGACTCAGTGCGTGCTAAAAGATCAACTATACAGGCAGCGGAAAGGAAATGGCGGAAATCTAAATACCTATCAGTCTCTTATTTCCTTCTTTGCTGCCTCTATTTATACAGCTAAAAGCTATTTTCATCAAACCAAAATTGAATCCTCTTTCTCAAACTCTTCAAAAAATGTTTGTCCATCTTCTCTAACCTCCTAGACTCACCCAGTCCACCTCCTCCCTCCTACTTTACTTTGTAAAAATGATAGATGACATACGCTCTTCATTCTCAACCACACTTCCTGAAATTATCTTTCCATCCATCACATCCAGTACGCTTTCCTCCATCACCCTTCTATCTCCAAATCATATTCTTATTTTAATTACCTCCGCCTGCCCAACCACCTGCCCCCTTGATCCTATCCCTTCTCACCTTCTCCAGTCTATTGCTCCTGACCTTCTTCCTTTCCTCACCCATCTCATCAACATCTCCTTGTCAACTGGCTGTTTCCCCGACGCCCTCAAAGAGGCAAGAGTGACCCCACTACTCAAAAAACCAACAATTGACTCGTCTGAGGTAAATAACTACAGACCCGTCTCCCTTCTTCCATTTCTATCCAAAACTCTTGAGCGTGCCATTTATAATCAACTATATATGTATCTCCACCAGAACAATCTTCTTGATCCCCACCAGTCTGGCTTTAAGGCTGGCCACTCAACAGAAACTGCCCTCCTTGCTGTCACTGGGCAGCTTCACATTGCTAGAGCAACCTCTCTCTCTTCCGTCGTCATCTTTCTGGACCTTTCTGCTGCCTTTGACACAGTGAACCACAAGATCCTCATTTCGACACTCCAGGATCTGGGTGTCTCAGGCTCTGCGCTCCCTTTGCTCACATCTTACCTGGCAAACCGAACCTACCAGGTAACTTGGAGAGGATCTATCTCAGAATCTTGCCCACTCAAAACTGGGGTTCCTCAGGGATCAGTCCTGGGTCCCCTCCTCTTTTCTCTGTACACCAACTTTCTCTGGTCTGTCATTCACTCGCACAGCTTTTGTTATCACAGCTACGCAGTTGACACCCAACTAATTCTCTCCTTTCAGAAGTCTGAAACGCAAGTAGCAGCACGTATCTTGGCCTGTCTGACTGATGTTTCTTCTTGGCTGTCCATACACCATCTGAAACTCAACCTTGACAAGACTGAGCTCCTTTTCCTTCCAGGGAAGAGTTCTCCTACCCAGGACCTGACTATAACAATTGACAATTCTGTGGTAGTCCCCACCCAGACTGCTAGAAACCTGGGTGTGACACTTGACGACCAACTCTCCTTCACTGCCAACATTGCTGCAACTACCCGATTGTGTAAATACATGCTGCATAACATCAGAAGGATGCGTCCCCTTCTAACGCAGAAGGTGGCTCAGGTTCTGGTTCAGGCTCTAGTCATCTCACATTTAGACTAAGGCAACTCCCTCCTGGCTGGCCTGCCTGCATGTGCCATCCAGCCCCTGCAGCTCATTCAGAACGCAGCAGGTCGACTTGTCTTCAACTTCCCCAAGTTCTCTCACACTACACCGCTCCGCCACTCTCTTCACTGGTTATCAATTGCTGCCTGCATCCGCTTCAAGACACTGCTACTTGCATACATGGCCAAGAACGGATCAGCCCCATGTAATGTAATGTAACAAACCCCCCTGCAACCTCCGCTCCTCTGACGCAAACCTTGTCTCCTCACCACTCAGGACCAAGCACCGTACCTGGGTTGACAGAGCTTTCACCATTGCAGCCCCCTCCCTCTGGAACTCCCTACCCATATGACCACTGCTGTACAGTACCTGCTCAGCAGCAAACAGCAGGCAGGCACAGTCAGAGACTAGCTGGGGAACATAGTGGAGCGTTTAATAGCTAAAGGGACAGATGCTTTCCTCAGGAAAAAACTAATCTTACAGAGAGGGAATATTGGACTGACATTTATCAGGTGGGCACAAACAGGACTCCAAATGAATGATCATGTGCAAATGGCGCAGATTGTTGTAAAACATTATTTAAACATTTATGAAATGGTTCATGAACACTTTTTATTTGTCGACAACTGTAACTCTTTCTGTGGGCAGCCATAAGTGGAGGCTGCTGTATGTAAGGGTTAATGCCCAACGAGGTGTCCATTGTCCGGTATTAATTAACGACGGTGAGGCATGAACCATCTAGTTCATTAATATCTGTCAATGGACACTTCGAAGGGCGTTAACCCGCTTATACCATGGTCACTTACTAAATATGTATTTTTTTTAAACCATTAAACAATTGAAATCTAAAGTTTTTCTAAACAATAACTCTGTTTCCCTGGTTATGCCTGAGTATTTGACTAATACCTGGAATAATCATTACCATCCCATAAGGTTCTTATGCAACGCAAATGTTGTTCCCTGCTCCAGGAAATAGGAAGGACCTTAGACAAGAGCAAGATGGCCGAGAAGGGCACACACGCATGCAGTCTGGCAGATTCTGCGTGTTGTTTGTGCTGTTTGTCCAAACCAACTAAACCATCTAAGCCTAAATTCACATTGCATCACCATCAGTGGTTTACAATACTATATACTGTGACTCTGCTCTTGCTGTCCATACAACATCGATTCCATAAAGAAAATACATATGTTCTCAACTCTGTCTGGAGAAGTCAACACTGGTCCTGGCTTGACAAGCTCCAGCGGCAGTGCTGAGGAGGCTAACACGGTGCCAGCGCAGACAGTCAAAATCCCCAGCGGTGGTGAGTCTCCAAAATTCCCATCAGTTTGTCACCGCACTATTCACTATATCCAACAGACCTACGCTCAGTCATGCTAAAACTGTATGGGACCTTGGATGTAAAGCAAAAGGGCTGTTTGGCGGACACTTAAACATCCGGAGTATGACATCCAAACGCGACCAACTGGAACATTTACTCCAATATTGATTTCCTTGGTCTTGTTTTCGTCCTTGCAGTGTAAATCATACACAACCAGGTTTTTTCATAGACCAGATAACAGAAACAGAAGTGGTAAACATAATAAGGACACTGAAAGACTCCAAGGCTAAGGACATCTATGGGCTTGACACCAACTTCATGAAAAGGCACAAGGAGTCTCTCTTATACCCGATCACGCATCTGATCAACCTGTCCTTCAGACATTCAATTGTGCCGTCAGCTTGGAAGGTGGCCATGGTCAGTCCCATTTTTAAATCAGGGGAAAGATCAGAAATGGCCGATTATCAGCCTCCTACCTGTTGTATCTAAGGTAGCAAAAAAATGGGTTGCTAAGCCATTGATTTAACATCTAAATATAGGCAGTAATCTATTACACCCCATGCAATTTGGGTTTCGAGCCCATCACTCTACAGAAACGGAAAATTGCCTTTTTTTTTTTTTTAAATCAAATGCTCCCTGGATAAAAGCTCTTATGTTGGTGCAGTGTTCTTGGACCTGAAGAGGGCCTTTGACACTGTAAACAATCATGTTCTTTTATCCAAACTAACTTATTTAAATTTTTCAGAGCAAGCTCTCCGCTGGATGAATTCATACTTGTCCAGTAGAAAGTAATGTGTTAGTAACACCAAATCCTCCCTTCTTGACTGTCCAGTAGGGGTCCACCAAGGCTCCATACTTGGTCACTCTACATTAATGACTTACCTGATGTATGTCAAAATGTTAACATCCAGATGTATGCAGATACTGCTGTAATTTACACACATGGCAAACATTATAAGGAGGTCCCATCTACTCTTACATCTGCAATGGTCCACGTTGATGACTGGCTTACTAGGTCATGTCTCGATCTGAACACCAGCAAGACCGTCTGCATGGTGTTTTCCAAAAAAAACACAAATGTGACACAGTCTAATGTGTTCCTTAGAGGAGAGGAGCTAAAACTTGTAAAGGAATTTAAATATCTGGGGGTGACATTGGACTCTAACTTAACCTTCAAAAGTCATGTAAAAAGGGTGGCAAACGAGGTTAAATTCAATCTACAGAAACAAATCAGGTCATTTCTCAGTCTAAGTGCGGCCAGAATGTATCTACACAAAACGATATTCTCACACATTGAGTACTGTTTTACAAATTGGTCACTAACTAACATGACAACACTTAAGCCTATTGAAGTACTCTTCAAGAGAGCCATTACAATCTTGGATAAAAAAGCGATATCATTTCATCACTGTAGCATACTGGAAAAACACAAGTTTTTTTGAGAATTTTTAAATGTGTAAGTATGCCTGTTTTGTATATAAGGCTATACATCATCGTGCCCCTCCCCCACTGACTGACTTCTTTCAAAGAATTGAGAGTGGTGGTAGTACAACGACCTCCACCAAAGGGGACTGTGTAATGTCTTTTAGGCGCACCACATTTGGACAAACTGTTTTGTCAGTAAAGGGAAATAAATATTGGAATAGCCCGCCCCCCCCAAAATAAGGGACCGTCTCACGTACATCAATTTTAAAACTCATTTAAAAATCTGGCTTTTAGAAAACCAAAGCTACACTCACTTGTAACTGCCTCACACATTTCACTATGTGTGACATTCACATGTTCTGTTGTATTTTGTCTTGACTGTTGTTGTTAGTGTTTGTCTTGCCTCTCAAACTATGAGGGTGTTGCATGCTTGTTTTTATGTTTTTCTTTTTGTGTATCTGCCTACGGACAATAGATGAAAATTAGCTATGGTGTTAACGCTAGCATATTTACATTGTGTACTTGTACTGATGTCCATTAATATGCACTGTCCCTATCTAAATAAACAATAAAAAAAAGATACAACTTGCCACCCGTAGCAATGGGAGATATTTATATAGTGCGCTCAGCTCGTAGAACCCTTCAGCTCAGACAGCTCCAAGCCAGGAAGCTAATGCTATGCTAGCAAGATTCAAAGTCAGTAACACTGTGTACAGTTGGCAATGAGTAAATATAATTTGACAGTATGTTTAAAAACAAGACCAACTAGCTATCCAGCCATGTAATTGTCCCCAAAACAATATAACGACTTTTTCGAACAATTTTAACGTTACTGTCAGCCGCAACCTGGAGTAGCGACCTGAATAGTGAACAGGATGTGAGATAACTTTATTCGCTGTGAAACCAAGTACAGTAAGTTCAGAGGGGCAGTGTACCTTACTTCCTGCAGCTTGTGTGTTAGCGCCATCCTGTGGCGTTCAGAGGACGAGGCTCTGAAGCTGCACACAGTGTTGGAAATAACGGAACTCCTTTAGTAGGTGCCCTATAACACTTTTTTATGGACACCCTGCAGCCAATCAGAATCAAGTATTCTCCCAGACCATGGTATAAAATCAGATAATGTATGTAGTACAACACATATGTAATAATACATGTCTTCATAGGAGAAGTTATGATTATTGACATCCACTAGATTATATTGTGTTATAAACCAGTTATTGAATGTTTATACACTGCTTATAAAAGCGTAAAGGGTTACCAGCTTATCAAAAGTTAATAGAATCACAAAAATAGAAAATGAAAAGATTGACTTACTTTGGTGGAGCCTTTGAGAAGGCAAGTGGCAGGGCCAGTGTTGGGGGTGCTGAGGCTGGAGCTGGGGGCACACTCCCTCCTTCTCCTGCACTTGTATCCACCAGCAGCCCACAATTATATCCTCCTCTTCTCTTTCTGTCTCCCTCGCTCCTTCGCCTGGCTGCCAGCGAGCTGCCCCTCTCTCCTCCTCTTCGCCCCACTTTCATCCCTTCCTCCTCGTCCTCTTTGTCCCACAGCAGTAGTCCAGCTCCCGTCTCCTCCAGCTGCTGTCTCTCAGGAGGGGACAGCAGTTTGTCCAGGGCCACAGACTCGTGTCCAAGGAGAGGGAAGTCAGCATGAGGAGCCCCTAGCTCTGTGTCCTGGGACAGGACCCCCGTCCCGGGGCTGAGGGAGCGCAGGAGGAGGCGCAGACGCTGTCGCCCAGCTGGATGGAGAAAATCGGCTTAGAAATATGCACCACTATAGCACAATATAAATGGAAAATGTTTTAAAACCTTAATTATTTCATTGCATACTGGTATACATTTTAAAGTACTTTTAGAGCCTCTGAACCTCCCACACATGTGATTTCAGTTATTCTGGCTGATTAGACCTTTGCTTAGGTTGAAGTTGGGCCGGAGCTTGGATGGGAATTTATTAGGTCACAAATATTTTCTACCAATAAGAACGATAAAGCTGTCATTTGTCCCACCCTATCAGGTACAACAAAGCTAACAGGAGACTCAAGAAGATAAGATAAGATAATATAAGCCTTTACTGTGTTGTGGTTTGCATATTTCTGTTGCTGTTTCCTGTTTTGTATATGTATTGGTGTAATTGGGTATTTTTCTGTTCTCCTGTTTTCACTGTGTATTATTCTGAATAGTGTATATTTCTGTTTCCTGTTTTATTTTGATAGTCTGTTTTCTGTCTTGTCTAGTTTTGCTTCCTGTGTTTTCCCGCCTTGTCTAATTGTCCTGATGTGTTTCACCTGCTATATCACTTGTCCCTTATTTCCTCTTTACCTCGTGTATTTAGCCTCTGTGTTCCCTTTGTCTCGTGTCAGATCAATTTGTGTGTGTTTTGTGTTGGTTCCTGTCGTGTTCCCCCGTGTCAGCTCTAGTCAGTTCTGTGCTTCCTGTATTTTCCTGTTTTTGTGCTTCCTTTGTTTTTTGGATTCCCTTTTACTTCTTTTTGGAATTGTTTTTTGCCTGCTGAAGCCCTCAGGACTCCCTTGGTTTATTTTTGTGTTTTGATAAAATAAATCCTCAGTTCACACTTTCTCCTGCCTGCCTGCCTGCATTTGGGTCCTATTATTCCCTGCCACGTAACATATTTTCTCCTATAGGAGAAATTCATCTTGGGCATTCAAGAGAAACCTACATAGAAACATAATCATACGTTATCTCATTAATGTATGATTATGTTTCTATGTAGGTTAACTGTATGTTTATTGTTTGTTTATGCATGATGTGGCGCCATTTCGTTTCTCTCAAATGCCCAAGATGAATTTCTCCTATATGAGACAATAAAGGCTTGTCTTATCTTATCTTTCACAAGATGCCAATAAATCTACACACCCACACAGTTCTGTGACGCAGGGGCTATTCCAGGATTTTTGGAAGTGGGGTGGCACAGGGAGGACCAATCAGTCCCCCCTGACTGATTGTGTGTGTGTGTGTGTGTGTGTGTGTGTGTGTGTGTGTGTGTGTGTGTGTGTGCGCGCGCTAAATAAAACACATTGCATTCAATATTAATTTCAGTAGTTTTCATTTTGAAAAAATTGTATATCTGAATACAAAACACTTTTTATAGGCTCAGTCTGCTTTTAAAAAAACAGAAAAACAAAAATTCCAGTGCTGGTATCATTATTTTGGATAGTCATCATGGAAACATTAATTGGTCATGTGACAAGGGCTGGGAAGATTGGCAGAACATGCAGCTAAATGACAGTACTCTGATCCAATGGAAATCACAATTGTCAGACTGACAGCACTCTAGCCCAGGGGTATTCAATTAAAATTCAAAGAGGTCCAGTTAGAGAGAGTTTTCTCAAGCAAAGGTCCGGAACATCATAATGTCTAACATGCCTTATTCAGTGCCATATATTTTGAGTAATTTAGTTTTACTGTGACCCGTCACAGGAAGTGCTTTTATTTTGAAGTAGCCTACATGGAAGTTGTCTGTTGTGTACTCTTGCTAGCTTACTGAGATCAAAGCCGGTCTACGGAAAGCCGTTCCACTCCCTATTAAGCCCCATTGTACCAAATTTGGTTGCAGTTCCACCAGAGTTCCACTGGGGGTGATCGCGGTCCAGTGCAAAATGAATGGGACTTTATGGAGCTAGACATAACACACTAGCATTCTGCTAATGAATGCTGATTGGTCAGTAAAGGACTGATTACGATCGGAGATCCCGCTTGACAGCATCCGAAGCAGAACCAGAATGTCAGAGTGAATATTTCGGTGTGGTCTTTAAAACATTAGCAAACCTCTTTCTAGCATGTGTATTGACAGGGAGAGCCTAACCTGTCAGCTGTGTTGTCGTTGCCTCGAGAGAAAAAAGGAAGCGACTCAGAGCTTGCTGTAAAGCAGTATCTCTGGCCGTATATGTGTATTTTGGAATTGGAATTGGAAATTGATTTATTTAAAACAGGGACAATGCACAAATAAACATTAAACTTGTTTAACAAGAGAATATGTCTTGGGCCAGGTTATAGTAACAATTGCTGATTTCCACCTGTAGTCCCTGGGCAGGTATGACAAATTTAAAAAACAATTATTAATTTTAAATAGAAATTTCACAGGACTATAAATGACATGGTGTCCATAGTAATTAAAAACAGGCAGTTTAGCAAAAACAGGGGCGCCATCAGCCCACTCACTCTCTCTCTCTCCCCTCCCAGCACACACACTCAAACAGTTCAGCAGCAGCTTAGGCACATTAGAGTACATGCAACTCTAGACACTCATTCATACAAGGATATATACACACACAGACACACACACACTCATACACACACACACACACACATAAATACAGTATCTTACAGATGTGTGCAAACTTGTTTACTCAACAACCAACTCTTTGTTAGGCATGAGAAAGTGTGAGAATTTGTACATAAAATATGTTCTGTGCAAAGGGCATTCCACTGCCTCATGGCCACACATGAGAAGGAGGAACTCCCAAATTGGGTTTTACGTTGTGGGATGCTACACTCCCCCCTTGTAACGCTTCGAGTAGTCTGCACTGTTATTTTGGAGCAGTGTTACAAACTTTTTCAGAGGGGGAGCAGTAGCACTGTATATGATTTTATGTAACAAAGACACATTTGAGTGTTTTATTAAATTATCAAAACTAAGTAGATCATATTTGACAAGTATATGACAATGATGATAATGACGTGTTTTTTTGTCATGAATCTTGAGGCAGTTTTTATACAAAGATTCTAAGGCTTTTATGACTGTTTTATATGCCTGAGACCAGGATGTAATGCAATATAAAAGGTGGGGGATGATCATTGCATTTAAGTATATACTAGATGCTTCAGTGGTGAGCAATGTATCTAAAATTTACTAAATTAAATTTCAGTTTGCTGCAAAACATTTTAACATGACCTTTAAAGCTAAGTGTTGAATCTAGAGTTACCCCAAGATATTAAAATTTCTATGTGTTTTATATATTGGCCGTTTACTAAAATTTCAGGATAAGTTTTAAGTTTAGATCGGTTTGTGAAGAACATGGTTACAGTTTTTTCAACATTTAATGTGAGGCATGAGTTATGTAACCAGTCACTAACCTTGCTCATGACACTTGATAATTTCTTGGCTACGTCTGTTGCACTTCTCCCATGGGTATATAAAACAGTGTCATCAGCATGCATAACAATATTTATGCCCTTGCAGACCAAAGGCAGGTCATTAATATATAAACAAAAGAGCAGTGGCCCTAAAATTGACCCCTGTGGAACTCCCAGAGTAGACGCAAGAGATGTAGACAATGTGCCATTTACTTGCACACATTGTTTTCGATTTATCAAGTAGGATTTTAACCAATTTTGGACATTTGTGGAGATATCATATTTGGCCAGTTTGTGTATCAATACCTCATGATTAACTGTATCAAAGGCTTTGCGTAAATCTAAGAAGACTGCTCCCACCACTCCTCCTTGATCTAAGCTAGTTTTAATTTCTTCAAGGAAGTTTCAGTGGAATGTTTTTTTCTGAAACCAAATTGCATAGGATGAAATAAGCACTTAGAGTCCAGATGTGCTATTAGTTGTTCTGCCACAACCTTTTCGATAACCTTTGATGCAGCTGGGAGAATACTGATGGGTCGATAGTTGGAGACCACTTGAGTATCCCCAGATTTATGCACAGGGGTGACGATGGCAGGCTTAAGCACACTGGGAAAGATGTTTTTGTTAAAAGACTTGTTTATAATCATGGCTAGAGGTATCATAATAGATGTCTTGTGTTTTAAAAAAGCTGTATCACAACCATATATATATTTAGCTTTGCTATTAGATAAAAGTGAGATTACATTTTCCACTTTCTCTGTGTTGATAAGGGAAAACTTCAAAGCAGAATCATCACAGGTAAAAACTTATGTGAGTTGAGTTTTTGGAAAACTTAGACTCAATTCTCGTACTGAATTTATGAAATATTCATTAAAACATTCCCCAATAATCTGGTCATCATCCTGGATACAGCCATCCACCATGAGTTTTAAATGTTTATTTGCTGATTGTTCCCGTCCAAGTATCTTGTCAATGCTCTTCCATAAGTTTTTAGGGTTTCCTTTTGCCTCACTAATAACATTGAGGAAGAAATTTGCTCTAGCCTTTCTAAGTTGTTGTGTGACTTTATTTCTTAAACTTTTAAAAATCAGATGATCAGTATTTAATTTTAAAAACTTTTTAGGCTGGCTCACAGGGCATGCTACAATGGTGTTATGCCAGTTTACTTGCTTTATTTCATTTTCAATGAAGGCCATGTCCTTTGGAGCGATAAAAGGCATGGATTTCCCCTTCATTGAGTTCTGATTTTTAAAGCTTGTTTTTGACAATTTTCTGTAGGCCAGAGTAAGATTATGATCTGATAACCAAGTAATGAGGTTATTAATCTTTCTAATTCTATCCAGTTTATTTGTGAAAATTAAGTCTAAAAGCGTTTGGGAAGACTTTGTTATTCTTGTGGGCTTATGGATCATCTGCGTCATCTGAAAAGTTTTGTCAATATCGTTAAGCTTTTTCCTACGTATTTTGTCTTGCCAGTTTAAGTTAAAATCACCCATAAGAATGACTGTTGTTTAAGTATGATATTTAGACAATCATAAAAATCATTTGTGGCAGTAGGGGGGCGGTAGACTACAAAGACAGCAAACTACATTTGGGGAGATAGTGTAAGTTTTACCCCCACACATTCCAAGTTATTTTCCGGAAAGACTATTTGCTGACTTTGAATGCTGTCTTTCACATATATCAGGACTCCACTCCCTTTCCCTTTCCTTCTGTCCCGTCTGTACACATTATACCCTGGGATATTAAAAACAGATAAAGGGGTCGTTGGGGTTAACCAAGTCTCAATGACGTCATTGACATTTTAAAAGGCTTTTTAGAACAAAAAAGCCACTTTAAAAAAATCTAACACCCAGCAGTGTGTATTTTCTTAGTCTCCCCTTTCGAATGCAACATTCAAATTACTAGACAAAAAATTATCCAAAGAGTCCCATTCATTCTGCACTGGCCTGTGAGCGCCCCCTATATGGAACTCTGGTGGAACTGCAACCAGTTCAGAAGCCGGAAGTAACGAGAGAGTGCAACTTCTTCCCTTATTAGAAATTCTTTGCTGAGATGAACGTGAGACGCCTAATGCAAAACATGCATTACTTTCCACAGCTGATAAAATGCAATGATATTACGTGTAGCAAGCCTAAACATTAATTCCCGACATGTTTCTGTCAGCAGCTCGGACATACTGCCGTCCGCGCTGACGTACCGTCACCTGTTGGGACACAGATGTTGTCCGGTACGGACAACATCTGTGTCCCAACAGGTGTCACCTGTTGGTGTCACCAACAGGTGACACCAACAGGTGACACAGGTCTCTCATTCTGGCTCTGACCACGGGAACAGTGACGGGACAACTCGCTTCAATGCAGTGTAATAACTCCTGAAAATAATGTCCATCTCGCAAATGTATCTATATCTGCAGTCATCTCAACCATCGAATACAAGCAACAGGAAATAATACTCACAGCTTTTTTTTTTCCTGTGAAGAAATGTTTCGCGGTGTTGGTGAATTCTTAAAAAAACAAAACACCACTAAATGTTGATTTAAAATGCGTTGTAACTCGCGTTATTGAGATTGTAACGGGTATAATATTACTGAAATGTAATTAGTAATGCGTTATATTACTGCGTTACAGCAAAAAGGAATACATTACTGTAAGTGCGTTACTTTTGTAACGCGTTACTCCCAACACTGGTGAAATGTGTATGATATGTGTGTGAGTGTGTGTAATATGTGTATGATATGTGTGTGAGTGTGTGTGTAATGTGTGTGATATGTGTGTATGCTGAGCGTGTGAGTGTGATGTTGTGTGTGAGATGTTTGTGAGTGTGTGTGATATGTGTGAGTGTGCTGAGCGTGTGTGATATGTGTGAGTGTGCTGAGTGTGTGACTGTGTGTGATATGTGTGGGTGTGCTGAGCATGTGAGTGTGTGTGACTGTGTGTGAGATATGTGTATGTGTGTGTGTGTGTGTGTGTAATATGTGTGTGATATGTGTGTGACTGTGTGTGACTATGTGTGATATGTGTGCAACTGTGTGTGACTGTGTGATATGTGTGTGACTGTGTGTGATGTGTGTGTGTGATATGTGTGCAACTGTGTGTGACTGTGTGATATGTGTGTGACTGTGTGTGATGTGTGTGTGTGACTATGTGTGTAACTGTGTGTGACTGTGTGATATGTGTGTGACTGTGTGTGTGATATGTGTGTGACTGTGTGATGAAACGTACCCAGGGGGAGCCAGGGGATCGGCAGTACTCTGTGCAGCTCTCTGGCTGGGGAGCTGCTGGCTGCTCTGGGGTCAGTGGGAAGCTTAAAGTTGAGAATGAACATGATGACCAGGCCGTTTTCATTCTTCACAGGAACCACGTCTATTGCACAGCTGAAACACACTCCTGCAGGGACACACAAGAGAACTATGACCGTTTTGTTCCTTTTAAACTGGCAAGAAATGTCAGTAGATTCCAAAGATTTCCACTAGATGGTGCTACCAGACAGAAAATGATTACTCTGCTGCTCATAATATTCATTCATTGACATTTGCACCATTTTAAAACAATGTATACCTTTTATAATGAGCTGACGTCTCATTATTTAAATCTATCTGTAATGACTTGACACTAAGAGATTTACATATTCTACAAAAACCTGCTTTTATGTACTGTATCCAATTAAATTCATAATATTGAAAGACAACAGAAGTGTCTTTAGGATTTTTTTGGGAAGAGCATGGCCAACCTATTAATTTTTCTAAAAGGTTAGAACAATCCACGTGTAGCAGCACATACGAGTGTGCCTCTCAGTCCACAGTTTCACTTTTAGTAGATACAAGAGGATTGCAAACAGCTGAGCAAGGAGCCAGTGAGCTCACAGTTAACGAATGCAAAGTATGACCACTAGATGGCTCTACAAAATATATAGAAAAAAGAGAAAAGAATTAAAATAAAAAACAGGAAGAAAAAAAAAACATGGGTGTGCAAAACAGAAAAAAGGAAAACAAAAAGAGATATAACAAAATGTAACCATTTACAGAATTTATGGCGACAGCATAGAGCATACACGCGTCAGAACAATTACTAAAAAAGACTGACATCTATTTCTTCTATTTCTATTTAGTCCTGGATAAGCTGTGGCCTGCATTTGGAATAAAATGTTTCTATCACTATGTTTTTTTAGATGGCTTCAAGGTGTCTGGATTACTGTTATGTACTTTAAAAAAGTGCTTAGCCATTGGGTAATCCAAATGAGCTTTTCTAACGGGATACTTCAGTCCGTCAGTCGTCTCTTTGTCCGGCCTATGTAAAAACAACCACAGGTACAGGTGAGGTCAGGATAAGCAGTACACAACCAGCGTAGTGTTACAGTTAATACATGTTTTGATGTCATACACCTTGTGAGTTTTAAAGTCATTGAATTTCTTGGATTCCTTCATATTAGCACAATGCACGCAAAGGCCACACGTACCCTTAAAGTGATGGTTTGGAGTAATTTCACCCTAGGCTGCTTTGCACCTTAACCTCGAGCCAAACAACCCCCCATTTTTCCCTGATTATAACGTCGGTCAAGTTAGCGTTATCAGCTGGTTAGCTTAGTGCAGGGGCTAATGGATCCACGTTTGTATCTCGTAAATTACCCCAATAATAATGCCCGGAATGATACCAAACTTCTACAGTAGTACAAATAGTTTCTGTACTTATAAAACAAGCCATTAGAAAGTTTGTAACTACACCAGAAGTATATTTAAATAACACTTTCCTGGATACTCCTGTGTGTGATATGTGGATACTCCTGTTCGGTGGCCATAGCTTCACAATGTCCGCAGGTACACCACCAGTTTCCCGAAGTATGAGGGTGTGTGACTACCGGTAGCTCTCTCTCTCTCGTAGCCTTTTCACGGAGCTCCTGCAGCTCTTCGTTCAATAAACTGTCTGTACACTTACAAAGTTCTCAGTGCTTCGGTTAACATGTTGGGACCCTCATTATGCTACCGTTGAAGTTTGGTGATATTTTGAGCCTTTTTAGTGGTATAAATAGTAATAATTCACTGTGCCCCGAATACTAGCGTTGTAAGCTAATCAGCGGTCCGCGCTCGCGTCTTTCAAGCTCCAAACTCGTCCCAGAGAGTGACAGAGTGGGTACACATCTGTTAATAAACCCTAGGTTCATTTTGCACCGGAATTGTCCTTTAACCACTCGAGGTCAATGACTAACCCCAACCATAGGGCGGGACATTCCTAGAAGTTACATGGGATCCATAAAAACAGATGGTTTTTTTTGTAACCTCTATGTCATAGGTCACTAACAGGCGGACCGCGGTCCGGATCCGGACCTAGAAGCCGTCTCATACTGGCGCTTCTATTTTAATATGTGCAGCTTTTGTAGTCTTTACAGTAGTGGTTTAGTGGATGAACGCACAGACCAATTGCATGTGAGTTAAGCCATTCCACGTGATACCACTCAGCAAATGAAGTCTTTGCATTCCGGGCGGTAAACATTGGGACTCTACAGTGCAGACAGATGAGAGAGTCAGAATCTGAATTAGAATCAGAAAAGGTTTTATTGCCAAGTACGTTTTTTAACACATACAAGGAATTTGTTTCGGTGTTGTTGGTGCACGTCACACATTCTTTAGATGGAATATTAAACAATATAAGTATAGGTACAAACAATATAAGTATAAGTATATTTACACAGTATGTATTGAGTTAAAAATAAAGAATAAATAAAGATATAAATAAAAAATAAAGAGCATAGAGCATTACAGCAGAGAGAGAACAGTGGCAGGGTGGTTTCGGGGCCTTGTTAATAAGGCTAGTGGCGGAGGGGAAAAAGCTGTTCATGTGACGTGAGGTTTTGGTCCTGATGGACCTCAGCCTCGTGCCAGAGGGGAGTGTCTCAAAGAGTTTGTGTCCGGGGTGGGAGGGGTCGGCCACAATCTTTCCAGCACGCTTCAGAGTCCTGGTGGGGTATAGGTCCTGGAGCGGCGGCAGATTGCAGCCAATCACCTTCTCTGCTGACCGAATGACACGCTGCAGTCTGCCCTTGTCCTTGGCTGTGCTAGCAACGTACCAGATGGTGATGGAGGATGTGAGGATGGACTCAATGATGGCTGTGTAGAAGTGCACCATCATTGTCTTTGGCAGGTTGAATTTCTTCAGCTGCCGCAGGAAGTACATCCTCTGCTGTGCTTTCTTCACGAGGGAGTTGATGTTCAGCTCCCACTTGAGGTCCTGGGAAATGGTAGTTCCCAGGAAGCGGAAAGACTCCACAGTGTCAATTGTGGAGCCACAGAGGGTGATGGGGGCAGGTGGGGCTGGGTTCTTTCTGAAGTCCACAACCATATCCACTGTCTTTAGAGCGTTGAGCTCTAGATTGTTTTGCTTGCACCAGGTGGTCAGCCTCCCACCTGTAGGCGGACTCGTCACCATCAGAGATGAGTCCGATGAGGGAGGTGTCATCCGCAAACTTCAGAAGCTTGACAGACTGGTGACTAGAGGTGCAGCTGTTGGTGTACAGGGAGAAGAGCAGGGGGGAAAGAACACAGCCCTGGGGCGATCCGGTGCTGATGGACTGTGAGTCGGAGACGTGTTTCCCCAGCTTCACATGCTGCTTCCTGTCAGACAGGAAGTCAGTGATCCACCTGCAGGTGGAGTCAGGCACGCCTAGCTGGGAGAGTTTCTCCTGGAGCAGAGCACGGATGATGGTGTTAAAGGCAGAGCTGAAGTCCACAAACAGGATCCTGGCGTAGGTTCCTGCAGAGTCCAGGTGCCGGAGGATGTAGTGGAGGGCCAGGTTGACTGCATCATCTACAGACCTATTGGATCTGCAGGCAAACTGCAGGGGGTCCAGGAAGGGGGTCAGTGATGGCTTTGAGGTGTGAAAGCACAAGGCGCTCAAAGGACTTCTGAAGTCATTAAGTCCTGTGGTCCTTGGCTTCTTGGGGACAGGGATTATGGTTGAGGTCTTGAAACAGGCTGGCACGTGGCATGTCTCCAGTGAGGTGTGTTGATCAGCGCAGTGCTTCAAGCTGGATGGGGAGACAGCATCCGGTCCAGCAGCTTTACTGGGGTTCTGTCTCCTAAAGAGTCTGTTGATGTCCCGATCATGGATGGAGAGTGTCGTCACTGAGGTGGGTGGGGGGGTGGAGGGGGGGACCTTTATGGAAGGCATTGGTGGGGAGGCCCAGGACCCTGCTGAGGTGGGGGAGGTGGAGGTGAAGCACAGTGGCTGTAGCTGTAAGGAAGTGTCGTGGGGGATGGTGTCAGGACTGTCCTTTCGTCTTTCAAATCGACAGCAGAACTCGTTCAGGTCGTTGGCTAGGTGTCGGTCATTGAAGGAGTAGGGGGTTTTAGGCTTATAGGTGGTGATCTGCCTAAGTCCTTTCCAGACAGTCACAGAGTCGTTCACTGAGAACTGGCGTTGGAGCTTCTCAGAGTACCGTCGTTTAGCCTCCTTCACTGCCTTGCTAAACTTGTACTTCGACTCTTTAAATCTGTCTTTGTCCCCACTCCTGAACGCCTCTTCCTTAGTCAGCCTTAACCTTCTGAGTTTGGCTGTGAACCAGGGTTTGTCATTGTTGTAACTCACCCTGGTGCTTGATGGAACACAGCAGTCCTCACAGAAGCTGATGTATGACGTCACAGCCTCTGTGTACTCATCCAGACTGTTGGTAGCAGTCCTGAACACATCCCAGTCAGTAGAATCCAAACACGACTTGAGATCCTCCACAGCCTCACTGGTCCACTTCCTTGATGTCCTCACTACAGATTTGCAGAGCTTAAGTTTCTGCCTGTATGCGGTGATCAGGTGAACCATTACGTGGTCAGAGAAACCCAGTGCAGCACGGGGGACTGTGTGATAAGCATCCCTGACTGTGGTGTAACAGTGATCCAGAATGTTCTCCTCTCTGGTCGGGCATTTAATATGCTGTCTATATTTAGGGAGTTCATGAGTGAGGTTCCCTTTATTAAAGTCTCCAAGGACAATAACTAGGGAGTCCGGGATTGGTCCGCTCCACACACAGTATCTGGTCGGCGAGCATGCGCTGTACGTCCTGCACGTTGGCCTGCGGTGAGATGTAAACACCGACCAGAATGAATGAGTGGAACTCACGGGATGAATAAAAAGGCTTACAGTTAGAGGCAAGTTACACAGGAAAAGAAAGTTGGATTAAAAAGATAGCGATACATGTAGAAAACAAAGGGAGCGAAAACAGACGAATGAGACAGAGATACAGACGAGTGTGCCGGAGAAAGTTGAGGAAAATACGAGTGAGACAGAGAAAGGGAGCGAAACAGACGAGTGAGACGGAGAAAGGGAGAGAGAGCCTACATACGAGTGCGCCGGATTAAGTTGAGGAAAAGACGAGTGAGACGGAGAAAGGGAGAGATACAGACGAGTGAGACGTAGAGAAAGGGAGCAAAACAGACGAGTGAGACAGAGAAAGGGAGCGAAACAGACGAGTGAGACGGAGAAAGGGAGAGATACAGACGAGTGAGACGGAGAAAGGGAGCGAAACAGATGAGTGAGACGGAGAAAGGGAGCGAAACAGACGAGTGAGGCAGAAAAAGGGTAACAGTTAGAGAAAAATAAGGAACAAATGGCACTCGCCAAAAAACATAAAAGTGGACAGTGAAAACAGAGCATTTAATCCAGAATGGACAGACTCATTTCTGTTCATATTTCCCAATGGGAGCACTAAGCCAGTGTGTCTCATATGTGCAGAAACCGTGGCACTTATTAAAAGTGCCAATGTGAAACGCCATTATGAGACAAAACATAAAAGGTTTTGAACAAACATACCCACTCAAATTTGAATTGAGATCACAGAAAATAAGTAGTCTCAGAGCCCAATATGACGAGTCCACCAGGATCCTGAGCCACACATTCACTGCCCAACAACGTGTTCTTGAGTGTTCCCTCAGAGTTTCTTGGATTTTGGGTAAACACAAAAAGCCATTTACAGATGGAGGGGTTGTCAAAGAATGCATGAGTGCAGTAGCTGAAACACTACTTGAGGGAAAACAAAAAAATGAGCTTTGTGATAAAATAAAGCAAATTCCCATGTCAGCATCATCTGCCACAAAGAAAAGTGAAATATTAACTCAGGATGTGCTAACACAGCTAGATGAAGCCATGCATAAGGCACCATGTGTAGGCTTAGCTGTGGATGAGTGCACTGACATATGTGACAATGCTCAGCTGTTAGTGTATGCCAGGTTTTTCAACACAGACCACAAAACATTCTGTGAAGACATGTTAGGTGTCACTCCCCTTCAGACCAGTACAAGAGGAGATGATATCTACCTGGCCATTAAGGAGATGTTAACAAAAAGAGGAATAGAGCCAAAACAAGTGGTTTCAATAACCACAGATGGAGCCCCTTCTATGATAGGGAAAGAAAAAGGAGCTGTAGCAAGACTGAAAGGGGACAATCCTGAGCTTTTATCATTGCATCATTCATCAATCTGTCCTCTGTGCCTCCCTGTCAGATGAGCATGCTGAGGTGATGAATACAATGATGAAAATGATAAATTTTCTCAGGGCATCCTTTTCCTACCAGCATTGCATGCTTAGGGAATTCCTCAGAGAAGTTGATGCCAATGCTGATGATCTTTTGCTGCACAACAATGTGAGATGGCTCAGCAAAGGCAGGGCTAGAGCACTTTTGGTCCATCAGGAGGGAATTAGCATCTTTTTTGGCAGAGCTAAGCAGTCAGAAGGCAACACAGTTTGCTATCTCTGGATAATGTGGCCTTTTTGGTTGATATCACGTCACATCTGAATGAACTGAATTTGAGGCTACAGGGCAAGGACAATTCAATTTGTGAACTGATGACAGCTGTTCGCTCCTTTCAGAGGAAACTTGAAGTGTTCAAGGAAGACCTGCAGGGAGACTGTGTACACTTCCCAGCAGTGCAGGAACAGGTTCAGGGACAGAGAGATTTGTCTTCTTTTGTTGATTTTATTGATAAGCTGATTGTAAACTTCAGCAACCGTTTTGACAGCTTCAGCTTTTTTCTGATCACAGATGTCAGGGGGTTCTCAAAGGAAGTCACACAGCACTTTAAATGGGTAAATGCTGGGTTTCTCCAGATGCAATTGGTTGATCTCCAAGCAGATGTGGCCATGAAATAGCAGTTTGTAAGAACTGACCCTTCCACTTTCTGGCTCCAAATAGTCCCTGAGACTGCTTTCTCAGGTCTGAGGAAAGTAGCCCTATACATCTTGACCATGTTTGGCTCCACATACAACTGCGAGGCAGCTTTCTCCACAATGAGCATAATTAAAACTAAATATTGTTCCAGGCTCACCAATGAGCACCTTCACACGTGTATGAGAATGCCCCTGACTCCATTCAAGCCCAGGTTTAAAATCCTGGCAAGACAGGCTAAAGCTCAATTCTCTCACTGAGCAAAAACATGGGGGAGTGGGATATGAGGGGAAGAAAGTGATACTCTAAAACCGTTCAATTGTTAAGATCTGTTGAGATTTATTATTTGTAAAATTGGTTGAGACTGTTGAGTCAAGATATGAAACAGAAAAGGGGAAATTCAAACTTTTCCTCCCTTTATATTCTTTTTCTGAAGTTAAGCACTTTTTTTGAAAATGCACAATTTATTTTCTCTTATTTTGAAATGCAGCCCTAGTTTTATTTAGTTAATGAGAGAACATTATACATATCTACAGTCATACATATGTGTTCAGTTCTATGTTACGTGACAATAAATATTGTCAACACGTTTTTCAATTGTACTGAATTAATTTGATTTGACGGTCAGTTATTGATTACATTCAGATGTTGATACAACTACTAGGCTACTTAAATATATCACTAAATTGTTAGACATTATGATCTTCCGGACCTTTGCTTCAAAACATTTTCTCTAACTGGACCTTTTTAAAATTTAGTTGAATACCCCTGCTCTATGTGCAGTTGGTCTGACAAGATTAAAGCATGCTTTCAAACTCTTTGGAATTATCCAAAAGATATGTTATTCTTAAGCCAATTTGGATGAAAACTGTGCTTTCAGCATAGTGTTTTTTTCTGTCGCCTTCTTATATACTGTTGTGAGGAGCAGTCCATCCTCACCCTTAGTCGTAGAACATCGACGAGAAAAGTGTCAGTGGTCTGAACCGGCCCGTCTCAGCTCGACTCAAGCCAGCTGAAGGTTTCGCTGTGCCTCAGCTTTCGCAGAGGCTGGTTTTAGAACTTAAGAAACATCACCTGTTTCAACAGCCACTAACGTTATCCATATTTAGACAAAACAAATGATATATCCAGCTACAAAAAAGCCTAAAAGTCGGAAGTTAGAACGGAAGTACAAAGAGGCGCTGTTATGGAGATGATACACCGTCTTGTCTCGTCACATTAGACCGGCTCGTTGCAAGAAGTTGCAAGTTTCAACTCGTCTCGTCGCGAATCTTTGGTCTGAACTGGGCTTTAGAGAACTTCAGAATACTCAATACACAATTCATTATTTCTGTTTTAAGTGTTCAAAAAATTTATAAAACAACAAAAATTCCACCCACACCATTTTATCTTATCATTACTAAGGCAATACCCCTATCTTGAATATACAGTTGGTCCTGGAAAAGAAACAAAAGATTTAATTCTGTGAGCTGGAGAATAAACTCAGAAGGCAAGAAGTCAGTGGGCCTGCTCAGTAAAAAAGTATTGCAAGGCTTTCAATCCGTAAAATATTCATGTATAAGGACTCCAATCCAACATTACTCAGAGACAATTGGCAGGACTGAAACTATCTGCCTGGCTTACATGTGTGGAGTAACAAACAGCACGGTCTCACCAGCAGTTTGTGTAATTGTCACGTTATTTTTAATCTATTGATTCGTGTACAACAACACGTTTATCTCTTTTTTTTTCGTGGTGGCCAGCACGAAATGGGAACAATAACGGGACGGTTGTGATTAGGAAAACAACGGGGAAAGGACGCCTCACATTCCGGGAGACGGCCGCGGGGGACGCGTGACAATAACGGGACGGTTCTGATTAGGAAAACAACAAGGAAACAAAACGCCACACGTGTGACGCGATCCCCGGTCTCCTGGGTGAAAGTCCTGTATTGTTAGACCCATCCCGGCTTTTCATACTACTCCTTACCGTATTCGTGCTGTGATCACGAAATATGCTTCCCATTGAAATACATTACTTTACATTTTCATGCTAGCCACCACAAAAAAAACGAGAAAAACGTCCCCGTGAACACGAATCAATAGATTAAATAACGTGACCATTTCACGAACTGCCGTGCATGTGTTAGTATGGACAGAGATTAGTTGCGAACAGATCCTTAGTTAAGTAAAAGTACTAATACCACACTGTAAAAATACTTTACCACACTGTAAAAATTCTCTGTAAGTATCATCAGGTAAATGTAGTTAAAGTAATAAAAAGTAAAGAAAAATATTTTTAGAAAGTGTAAAGGATCCAAACAGTTGTGTGTGAAAAACGGCCAGATATTTTGTGTATCCCCTCTGTTACTATTGCTAGAAAACAGCAGACATCTCCATATTATCTCATATTGTATATTGTGACCTGGTAAAGTCAGGGTTCTATTTTGGCGCCGATTCTCTTCTCCCTGTATTTGCTTCCCCTCGGTTCCATCTTAAAGAAGCATAACATCAGCTTCCATTTCTATGCAGATGACTCACAGATCTACTTACCTATAAAAAGTAAGGGTGCTAATTCCCTAAAAAGACTGCTCAATTGTTTTTCTGACATAAAAGCCTGGATGGCCTTAAACTTTTTACATTTTAATGAAAGTAAAACCGAAGTCATGATATTTAGACCCAGTAGTGCTCTTGGTGCCTCCCAACTGGACCTGGGTCCTCTAACACCCTATGTCAAGTCCATGGTAACTAACCTTGGTGTTAAAATGGACAGTGAGTTTCAACTAGAGAAGCAGATCAATTCTGTTGTAAAAGATAGTTTCTTTCAACTCAGGCTGCTTACCCAACTGAAGCCATTTTTATCTTTCACTGATTTTGAGAGGGTTATACATGCTTTTATTACAACTAGCCTGGATTACTGTAATGCTTTATATGTAGGTATTAACCAGGCCTCCCTCTCAAGATTACAAATGGTTCAAAATGCTGCCGCTCGGCTCCTTACCGGAACTCAGAAACGAGATCACATTACACCTGTTCTTGCCTCCCTTCACTGGTTACCGGTTTGCTTTAGAATACATTTTAAGATTCTGTTGTTTGTTTTTAAATCTCTTTCTGGTCAAGCCCCAGCGTATATCGTTGAACTATTAAAGCTGCACGCTCCTCTGAGGTCGTTAAGGTCTGCTGACCAGCTACTCCTTGTTGTCCCTAGAACGTGGCTCAAAAATAGGGGAGATCGAGCGTTCTCAGTCGTGGCCCCAAGGCTTTGGAATGAATTGCCTCTAAATGTCAGATTGGCCCCCAGCCTTCACATTTTTAAAAAACGACTTAAAACTCACTTTTATTCGTTGGCCTTCAAACCTGCTTGAGAGTTGTATTTTGTATTCTGCATTTTATTTTTCTAGTCTGTTATTTGTTTTAAATGTTTGTTAGGAATTATTTCGCGCTTCACTCTTTTTGTAATCTTAACTAACTAACCCAACCTAACGGTAGTCGTTAACAGTGTCTAAACTTAGCTGTCATCGTTGCAGGTCAGTCACCTTTTGTCGGCTAAATTTAACAGCAAAGACCGCTAAACTTGACTTTCACCTCCGCCTCATAGCATGGCCCACTGCCTTAAGCATGTTTCTACTTGTTTTACTTTGAAATTCCAACGCTTTCTCTGTGCCCCCCACACACACACACACACACACACACACACACACACACAGTCGGAGAAGCCCGCTCGGCATTCTAATTTACAATTTTACAACATTTTCTGAAAGCATGCCTCATACTCTCAGAACTCTACACACAAATCAAAAAACACACACACGATGGGCAAAACCTCTCAATTCTCCTGCAAAATGAAACTTTACATTCAAAAACATAAAAGCTGAAGTCTGTTCATAATTTAGAGGTGGATAATGATTAAAGTTTTAGTTGTACATGTAAAGTTAACTGTATAAATATAAAGTATATTAAAAAAAACACCTCAGGTGAGGAAATTATAATCCCTAAATTAATTATCCCATCAGTAGTTCTCTGTATTATCAGTCCAAATAATTGTAATCTCTCTTGTGTCCTTCCAGGGAATTTTGAAGCATTATGAATTCCGCTCTCCTTTTTAGCAAATCATTTAGCTCTGCTCGATTTGTGACTAAAAGAGTATGTGTAGATTTAGAAAAGCACGTCTTTTGGCCAACGACCCTAGTTACAGTATGTGATCTTAACTGAGTCCAGTCCAGTTGCTGTTCAATGTTGCTGGCTAATTTCTCATAGAAACTGAATTGTGTTAAAGCTGCAATAATCAATATTTTTATAAGGGGATGGGTGATTCGCCCCCCCGCTTCTCCAAAGTCCCCACGACGCTACCAGAATGCATTGCACAGCTGCTCCCATAGAGATGAATGGGAAGCTGACAATGGACACAAACCATAAAGCTCACTGATTAACATGGGAGCTCATTTGTTTAATTGCCTAATCATTTTAGCTGGACTTGTAGGCCGTTATATTGTTGGCTAGTTTCATTTATAATAAAACATCAGATTTAAAAACTTCATGCGTTTTGTGTACAGTAATCTTAATGCGTAAAGTAACTAGTAACTAAAGCTGTCAGATTAATGTAAATCTGTAAACTATGTGTTTATTTCAACCAAAACTAGAGTTGTGATGGTTGGAAAAGTGGAAAGACGACCAAAACGGATTTTCATAGTTTTATTTTGTTTCTGTTGACTTTGAATGAAGTGTATTTTACGATGCTAAAATTGCAGTTTATTTACATGGTCAGGTGGGTTTAGCAAATGCAATTTCGCGGATGTTTTTATGTTTAAAAAAATAATCTTATTAACAGAAAGGTCGACCTCCTTAGAAATCCTTTCCATAATGTTGTCAGACACTTAGAATATTAATCTGAGCCTGTCAGTGGCAAAACAAGCACTTTAGTGAAGGTAAATACAAGCTGGACAATTGCCCAATTAACTTACATTGTAGCTTGCTTCACCGCTGCCGACTGCAGTGAAATCTCGCTTAATACTGGACCAATTTCAAAGATTGTTGTTCCCATCAGTCACTTAGACACAAAAACATAGACAAATAGGGTCCAGGTTGAAAAAAACGGTAGTTACCCTTTAAGTACAGTACTGGAATAAATGTACTTAGTTACATTGCACTGCTGGTTGTGAAACAGTGCTAAACCTTGTGCAGTGATGGAGGAGTGTAATCACAGTGTGTGTGTGTGTGTGTGTGTGTGTGTGTGTGTGTGTGTGTGTGTGTGTGTGTGTGTTTGTGTGTGTTTGTCTGTGTGCATGTGTGAAGAACAAAGACAGGAGTAGTGTTAGGACTAAATTGATAGCTAGGATGGATTAACGTAGCTACATGCTAACTTTTTCTACCTAAATGACATCTCAATGACACAGCTGGAAGACCATCTGCTATAGATTAAACACACACGCACGCACACACACACACACACGCACACACACCCCATAATAATCCATTGAGACTGAATCTTGAGCTGAACCAACCTTTCTGAATACTAAAGTTACTGCACTCAGGAGAGACTAGAAATAAATGAAACAGACTTTGACTCCATTTTGGATTAAGCACATCAATACCACAGGCAACAAGGAGGAGCATATCACACGACATGGTTAAGATATGTTTGAGACAAATAGTTGAGGACTGATTTTCCATGTAATCATGCTATTTCTTGTTCTTGTTCTGGATTAGTCATCTAAAGTGTTATTGTGTGATCAATGTTACTTTGTTAAACAGAGGCTGAGGAGCCTTTATTTATGGTCCATGTGCCTACGGTGGCCGACAGGGGCAAACGCCCTGAAACTTAAGAAAACACATACAAATAGACAAAACACAAGCAAATTAAGAAAACAACTTCATTAATTTGACAACACATGCGCAGCATTCAGCAAACGTGCTGCAAATGCACACAACACAACCAAATACATAAACACACTGCAAATGAAAAACGATGCAAAAAGAAAAGCACACAAACCCCGAAAACAAATGCAACAAAAAAAAACGCAGCATCCAGATTACACAACGGAAATTCTCCAGTCTGGTATGGCTGCATAAAAATGCATGTAAAAAGAGAACTCATGCCCTCCCGTCCATAGACTGTATATTAAATTCATATTATTATTATTATTATTATTATTATTATTAATAACATAGCCTAATATAATATATTATTAATATACAGTCTATGCCGTGCCCGAGCTTCGGCTTTTCAAAACAAAAGCTGGCGTCTGGGCCGCTATGTCTTCATACTTTGGTGTTTTGGATGTTTTTGAACTAAACAGTACAGCAATCATACATCATCAGCAGATGTCTTAGTTACAACACGATGGAGCAAGCAAAGCAGTTTTTTATTTAGCCGTCTGTAGCTTAGCCTAGCACAGATCCTGAAGGTAATTGGTTCCAACTAGCCTACTGCACCGAATAAGTGACAAAATAACGCCAACATGTTCCTACTTACATGTTTTGATTTGTATAGTCACAGCGTGTACAAATAACAAGGTCACATAAGACACAGCCATCTTCTAACCGTATATAAACTGGGAACTATATTGTCAGAAAGGCAAAGCATTGCTGATCTGCTCGGGGCTTCTCAGGTGCTGCAAAGCATATCACTCTGCCCAAGTAGCAGAAGTAGCAGAGAAAGCTAAAACTTTTTTTTGGTCTTTGAACCAATGAACAATGCTGCTGTTTTTTTTTCCCCCTTTCTCTTTTACAGACAGATGCCTTCTGCAGACAGTGTGTCTTTAGGAGCAGTAGGATTTGGAGGTGAAAGACAGACGTCAATAAAAAAAAAATCACTTGTTTTGTAAATATAACTTTTGTTTCAACAGCATTTCCATGACTATTTTCCAACATGAATCCCCTGGACATCTTTCAAATTAGATGCTCATGCACCCACTGTGGTAATGGTGGCTTAGTTGTTTTCCCCAACTACCCAGATTAATCTATTCTAGTGTGTGTGTGTGTGTGTGTGTGTGTGTGTGTGTGTGTGTGTGTGTGTGTGTGTGTGTGTGTGTGTGTGTGTGTGTTGAGGTCATAGTGAAGGTCGGTGCCAGTATTTTGGGACAATGAGAGAAATAGGATCATAGTTTTCATTAGAGCATAAGTACCATATCAGCCCAAAGAAATAAAAAAACAACGGATTAGAGATTAATGGAAAGAGCCAAAAGATTATCCAGCCCTCACACACACACACACACACACAAACACACACACACACACACACACACACACACACACACACACACAGTCTCGCACCATGCTCTTGTGTCATTCTACCACTACCTCTCCTCCAGTTTCTTTCGCTCCTCTCTGCCTCTCATATATTGTTGCAGCTCAGATTAGAAACCAAATGGACTAGTTAAGTTTAGGAAAAAGATGGTGGCAGGGGCGGAGTGGGGCACTAAAATCCATCGGCACCCCCCACCCCCCATATATCAATAACACAAACAAAATGTATGTTAATTTAAAATACTAAATCTTTTTTTTTAATCTGGATGAAGACCCAGATTATGCTATGTTTCTTTGTATGGAATTTCTCCATCTGTTCTAACGCCAGCCAAGTCTACGTATTTGGGAAGGACTTAACGTATTCTTTTTTGTATAAATCAAATTAATAGCATTGTATACATTTGGAGAAAGGAACTATGGATAGTGCTAATGCAATACAACACGCCATTCAACCACTGGAAAACCAGGCACTGTCAATAAATTTGTAAGGAACTATAGATATTTAAATGCAGTATAAAAAGAGCTGTGTGGGTGGATGGAAATGTCAAGCATCATGCAAGGACATGTATCTGGGTATCAGACCAATAGCACAGCAATAGTTGTCTGTATGAATTTAGAAAAGGAAGTATAGACAATGCCAACCTAATAACACAGGTAATTAAATAACTGGAAAACCAACCACCTTTAGACTTGGGACGGGCAAAATAATTGACGATTTGAATCTCCTCAGCTGGTCCAGCCTCTCTACTTTGAATCTCCTCCTCAGCAGGTCCAGCCTTTATACTCTCAATTTCCACCTCAGTTGGTCCAACTTCTACACTTTCAGTCTCCTTCTCAGCTGGTCCAGCCTCTGTACTCTCCACATCCCTCTCCTCATCTGTTTCTGTTTCTATCCTGGACCCTGAGGCTTCACTCTCCCTTGCACTGACCGACAAAGCATTTTCCTCTATGTCTAGTTAAGATGACGTAAAATAAAAACAGCTATTATCAACAGTATTACCACTACATGGTTAAATGTAACAGAATTACATACATGATGTATATAAATGAGTTGCATATGAATAATCCACACTTATTTTACACTAAGACAGCATTTCTTTCCAATGTCTCATTCTCCATATGTTGCAATCATTACATTTCCCTATCATATTTCACTAATGAAATTCTGCATTTTGTTTAGCCTATACACTGCATTCTATCCTCTGTTGTACCCATTACATTGTGCAACGTGTGCACACCTGTACTTGTAGTCATGACTTCCCCTAGCATTGTCTAGTGACAAAACACAAGCAAATTAAGAAAACAACTTCATTAATTTGACAACACATGTGCAGCATTCAGCAAACGCGCTGCAAATAAAAAACGATGCAAAAAGAAAAGCACGCAAACTCCGAAAAAAGAAGTGATGCCAAAAGAAAAACAACTTCATTCATTTGACAACACATGCGCAGCATTCAGCAAACACACTGCAAATGCACACAACACAACCAAATACATAAACGCACTGCAAATATGAAACAATACAAAAAGAAAAGCACACAAACCCAGAAAACAAATGCAACAAAAAAACGCAGCATCCAGATTACACAACGGAAGTTCTCCAGACCTCTAGAGGGAGCAGCTAAGTGGATCAGCTTGATTTTCGCCCCCACGGGGCATCTGTTTTCTGGGTTTGTTTGCTTTTCTTTTTGCATCGTTTCATATTTGCAGCGTGTTTATGTATTTGGTTGTGTTGTGTGTATTTGCAGTACGTTTATGTATTTGGTTGTGTTGTGTGCATTTACAGTGCGTTTGCTGAATGCTGCGCATGTGTTGTCAAATTAATGAAGTTGTTTTTCTTTTTGCATTGCTTCTTTTTTCGGGGTTTGCGTGCTTTTCTTTTTGCATCATTTTTTATTTGCAGTGCTGTGTGTATTTGCAGCACGTTTGCTGAATGCTGCACATGTGTTGTCAAATTAATGAAGTTGTTTTCTTAATTTGCTTGTGTTTTGTCTATTTGTGTGTGTTTTCTTAAGTTGCAGGGCGTTTGCCCCTGTCGGCCACCGTAGCATCTCGCTGGGCTGAGTCTGACTAAATTCTGAGACTGTGTGGAAAAAACAGAACATCGGGAAAGTCCCGATCGTCCCGATTGCCACTCTGCCCTTGGATGGTGGCTTGGTTTAAAACACACACTTTTGTTTTCCCCAGGAAGCAAGCTCTGCTCCCTGGCTTTAAAGCGCTGTTTCATGATCCACTCATCCTCCCTGACCTTCCTACGAGGATCTTCACGTTTCCTTTACAGCAGCAGTTAATATGCTGCTGACAGTTATAAATATGGGGAATACATACCAATTACAGAGCTTTACTTTTCACAGCTTTATGTACGACTGTTTCATTAGAACAGGCTGTCTCCTGGCACCTATTCTCCAGGTCAGTCACTTCCTCTTCTCTTTGTTATCAGAGGTCAGGCCCACCAACACTGTCAACTTGATAATGGTATTGGAGACAGATGGGGCCATACAATCCTTTGGGTACAGGAAGTCCAGCAGGGGGCTCACGACACATCCTTGGGGGGCTCCTGTGTTGATGGTGATGAAGTGTGGTTGTCGACCTGCACTGCCTGAGGTCTGCCCCTCAGGAAGTTGAAGATCCAGTTGCAGAGAGCACATTGTTCCCAGCATTACTACTATTGCAGCAGCACTGACCAACCTGTTGCTGTAAATAGGGTCTGGAGACATTTTTTTCCAGCACTAGCAGAGAGCAACTTCAGATTTTAGCTGGTCATATGCTCATGCTGTGGAAGTGTGTGATGTATGGGTCAGAGGTGTCCTCCTTATGTTGGATAAGGATAGGAATTGAAGACCAGCGGCATGTGATGCCACAAAGCAACACAAATGTCAACAAGCATATTCAACCACTGAGGAAAAGGCTTCTTAGTGTTATATAGTTTTTGTGTATGTAATAGATGTATAGAAGTATAAAAAAATTAATTTCACTCCAAACAGAGCTTTCTCTCCCACAGACACCACTTTTTCTCAACTGCCTGAAAATGCCTTGCCCACATTCCTGTTTTGTTACGTCTCTGGTCATGCAACTGTTAGAAACATGCCAGTTTTTTTTAAGTCGGGTAGAATCTCTCTCTGTTGATCCTGTTTGTTTGTTTGATGCTACTAACGTTACAGCTGTAGCTCACAGGGTTTACGTTTCTACAGGTATATCTGGCGACCCGGCCGGGCTGTCAAACTGGGCAGTTAATAAGAACACACAGGCCAAAAAACAAACATATCATCAAATAATGAAAATTTCAAAGAAAATACTGGCTTTAGCATCGTTGTCAGAAAAGATAGTATTTCAGCTTATCATGTTTCCTTAATATCTGATGACATATTGTGGTAATTTTTTGATTTCATACAGTAAATACATTACATATTGCACCTTTAAATGTGACCGAGGAAGAGATGGAGTGCCCCCGTCTGGAGCCAGGTCCAGATGGAGGGCTCGTCAGCGAGCGTCTGGTGGCCAGGTTTGCCACGGAGCCCGGCCGGGCACAGCCCGAAAAAGCTACGTGGCATCCATCTCTCCATCCCATGGGCCCACCACCTGTGGGAGGAACCGCTGGGGTCGGGTGCGCTGCCACAATAGTGAAGGTCAGGGGCCTCGACGGACCAGACCCGGCCAGCAGATGCTGGCTCTGGGGACGTGGATTGTCACCTCTCTGTGGGGGAAGGAGCCGGAACTTGTGCGGGAGGTGGAGCGCTACCGGTTAGATCTGGTGGGGCTTACCTCTACGCACAGTCTCGGTTCTGGAACCATACTCCTGGATAGGGGTTGGACTCTTCTTCTCCGGAGTTGCCCAGGGTGTGAGGTGCCGGGCGGGTGTGGGGATACTCACAAGCCCCTGGCTGAGCGCCGCTACGTTGGAGTTTACCCCAGTGGACGAGAGGGTCGCCTCCCTACGCCTGCGGGTTGTGGGGGGGAAAACTCTGACTGTTTGTGCATTTGCACCAAACAAGAGTTCGGAGTATTCGACCTTCTTGGAGACCTTGAGTGGAGTCCTGCATGGGGCTCCAGTGGGGGACTCCATAGTTCTGCTGGGGGACTTCAACGCGCACGTGGGGAATGACGGAGACACGGAGAGGCGTGATTGGGAGGAACGGCCTCCCTGATCTAAACCAGAGTGGTTGTTTGTTGTTGGACTTCTGTGCTAGTCATGGATTGTCTATAACGAACACCATGTTCGAACATAGGGATGCTCATTAGTGTACTTGGTACCAGAGCACCCTAGGCCAAAGGTCAATGATCGATTTTTTATAATCGTTTCATCTGATCTGAGGCCGTATGTTTTGGACACTCAGGTGAAGAGAGGGGCGGAGCTGTCAGCCGATCACCATCTGGTGGTGAGTTGGGTCAGGGGGTGGGGGAAGACTCTGGACAGACCTGGTAAGCCCAAATGGGTAGTGCGGGTAAATTGGGAACGTCTGGAGGAGGCCCCTGTCCGACAGACTTTCAACTCACACCTCCGGCGGAGCTTTTCGTGCATCCCTGTGGAGGCTGGGGGCATTGAACCCGAGTGGACAATGTTCAAAGTTTCCATTGCTGAAGCTGCGGCGAGGAGCTGTGGTCTTAGGTGCCTCAACAGGCGGTAACCCACGAACACCGTGGTGGACACCGGTGGTCAGGGAAGCCGTCCGACTGAAGGAGGAGTCTTTCCGGGATATGTTATCCCAGAGGACTCCGGAGGCAGTTGCAAGGTACCGAAGGGCTGCAGCCTCTCAGGAGGGGGAAGCAGGGAACCATCCAAGCTGTGTACAGTAAGGATGGGACGCTGTTGACCTCAACTGAGGAGGTAATAGGGCGGTGGAAGGAGCACTTTGAGGAACTCCTAAATCCGACTAATATGCCCTCTATGGTAGAGGCAGAGCTGGAGGATGATGGGGGATTGTCATCAACTTCCCTGGTGGAAGTTGCTGAGGTAGTTAAACAACTCCACAGTGGCAAAGCCCCAGGGATTGATGAGATCCGTCCAGAAATGCTTAAAGCTCTGGGTGTGGAGGGGTTGTCTTGGTTGACACGCCTCTTCAACATTGCGTGGAAGTCTGGGACGGTGCCTAAGAACCTAAGAAGTGGCAGACCAGGGTGGTGGTTCCCCTTTTCAAAAAGGGGGACCAGAGGGTGTGTGCCAATTACAGGGGTATCACACTTCTCAGCCTCCCTGGTAAAGTCTACTCCAAGGTGCTGGAAAGGAGGGTTAGTCGAACCTCAGGTTGAAGAGGAACAATGCGGATTCCGTTCTGGTCGTGGAACAACGGACCAGATCTTTACTCTCGCAAGGATCCTGGAGGGAGCCTGGGAGTATGCCCAATCGGTCTACATGTGTTTTGTGGATCTGGAGAAGGCGTATGACCAGGTCCCCCGGGAGATACTGTAGGAGGTGCTGCGGGAGTATGGGGTGAGGGGGTCCCTTCTCAGGGCCATCCAATCTCTGTATGACCAAAGCGAGAGCTGTGTCCGGGATCTCGGCAGTAAGTCGGACTCGTTTCAGGTGAGAGTTGGCCTCCGCCAGGGCTGCACTTTGTCACCAATCCTGTTTGTAGTATTTATGGACAGGATATCGAGGCGTAGTCGGGGTGGAGAGGGGTTGCAGTTCGGTGGGCTGGGGATCTCATTGCTGCTTTTTACAGATAATGTGGTCCTGATGGCATCATCGGCCTGTGACCTTCAGCACTCACTGGATCGGTTCGCAGCCAAGTGTGAAGCGGCTGGGATGAGGATCAGCACCTCTAAATCGGAGGCCATGGTTCTCAGCAGGAAACCGATGGAGTGCCTTCTCCAGGTAGGGAATGAGTCCTTACCCCAAGTGAAGGAGTTCAAGTACCTTGGGGTCTTGTTCGCGAGTGAGGGGACAATGGAGCGGGAGATTGGTCGGAGAATTGGCGCAGCGGGTGCAGTATTACAGTCAATTTATCGCACCGTTGTGACGAAAAGAGAGCTGAGCCAGAAGGCAAAGCTCTCAATCTACCGGTCAGTTTTTCGTTCCTACCCTTTGGTCATGAAGGCTGGGTCATGACCGAAAGTTCAAGATCCAGGGTACAAGCGGCCGAAATAGGTTTCCTCAGGAGGGTGGCTGGCGTCTCCCTTAGAGATAGGGTGAGAAGCTCAGTCATCCGTGAGGAGCTCGGAGTAGAGCCGCTGCTCCTTCGCGTCGAAAGGAGCCAGTTGAGGTGGTTCGGGCATCTGGTAAGGATGCCCCCTGGGCGCCTCCCTAGGGAGGTGTTCCAGGCACGTCCAGCTGGGAGGAGGCCTCGGGGAAGACCCAGGACTAGGTGGAGGGATTATATCTCCAACCTGGCCTGGGAACGCCACAGGATCCCCCAGTTGGAGCTGGTTAATGTGGCTCGGGAAACGGAAGTTTGGGGTCTCCTGCTGACCCGATACCGGATAAGCGGACGAAGATGGATGGATGGATCTTTAAATGTCATTTGCTCTAACCAGTGTATCGCCGTGTGTATGTTTTCTATAGCAATCCCAGTTAGAGAGTAAATGCCATGAACATATTCTTTGTAAATCTTTACAATCATTCCCCAAAAGAACTAAGCAGACCTGCCTTGTTGCACCATCAAAACTTTCTTCAAAACTTGACATTTTCAGTACATAGCTTTCTAGCTCAAAGTTTGTTGTTGTTTCCCAAAACAAACCGAGTTTTGCAAGGTGATGGTCATCACACAACAGTGTTTTCTTTAATTCATTTAGCAAGAGTACAACATTTGGAGCGCAGGTTGGCTGGTTATCATGTAGAGCAGTGATTCTCAAAGTCCGGACTCTCTCAGAGTAGCCTTTATATTACTGTGCCGGTTGATTTTTGATATTACTGTGCCTTGTTGTTTTTAAGGTCAGTTTGATTTTCATGCCTAAAAAACTGATTAAACAATCAATGAAGATTGTTTTCTTTTTGTTAATGTTTTTTCTAAAACTATACTGTAAATTATTTCTTAAATGTTGGAGCTGCTTAGGTTCCAAAGCAACCATTTTGGGGCAGACAGTGCCATTACTTTTGCACTAGTTTGGAATGTATTTTGAAAATTTCTGACACTTGGATGTATGTTGCTTTTGAAGTTAGAGATGCTTTAATTCAGGCAGAACAGATTGCAGTTGCCTTAAACTTGAATTAACCTAACAAACTTATTGCTTGTAAGTTTTATGCAATTTTAATAGTAAATTGCTTATCACCAATTCTTCCTAACCTTTGACCTTGTATATAAATCAGATTTGGACCTTTGAATATAAAGTTTGAGAATCCCTGATGTAGAGGGATGTGGATGCCCCCATAAAGATGACTATAATAACCAACTGAAATAAATGTATTTAATTCCAAACCCTGATGACAGAAACCAGGTTTGAAACCAGGTTTCTCGTTAACATGATGTTTGAGGAATTAACTTACTGCAGAAATCCGACTGTAACCCTCGTACATAAGTGCATGTAAACACACTTTTGGGTTAAACTGATCGAGTCAATGTGTTAGTAATGTAGGTGATAGAAGTAGTTTTGTGGAATCCAGCTATAGAGAATACAATTTAGAAAATACAAATGAAAAAACGGCACCTTAAAACAGTAGTTGCCAACATGTCCAATCATATAGCTGGATGGTACAACCATGAAACCAAAAAAGCAACAAATTAAGGGGAGCAACTGAGAGAAGGAATATCTATATACAAACACACTACAATGCCTTGTAAAATATCTCTTGTTGCCTTATTCCAGCATGCAACAGTATCCAGTCTGCTAATCTTTCACTTGATTGCAAGGAGAAACGGATCCTCCCATCCTTCCATGGGGACCTCAGCCATTAAATTACATTAATACAGGGGAAGGAAGTTGTGAAGGTCCCTTTATTATCTGTGTGTGTGTGTGTGTGTGTGTGTGTGTGTGTGTGTGTGTGTGTGTGTGTGTGTGTGTGTGTTATAATAAAGACCCAGGAGGTTTTGTCTGTATGTGTGTCAAAGATTGGTAACCCACAGTTCCCATTAGGGCTCACTAGACAATACAGTATCTCAGGCTCTTATGTGCGGGGAAGGCTACAGTCTGTGGGCAGATCTTACCACAATGTCATGCACATTTGGCCAAATATTGGCTAAACGTACAATGTGACAAAAACCTCCAAATATGGTCCACTGACTCAACTTAAAGAGTGTACTGAAAAGGAATATTTTTTTCAAACACAATGGCCCTCATTTCTGAAACCAACGTACGACAGAAAACAAATGTAAAACCGGCATACGGTCATTTCCACGCAAAGTTGACATTTATATTTCGAGTCAGTGTGGACTTACAATCAGTGTAACAGGAGAAGGAGAAGTCATCAGTTGTCACTTATCGGCAATGGCAGATGTTCATGTTGCGAGTTGTTTGAAATCATAAAACTCACCCACTCCTGTACCAGAGATCAGATCACCCCAGTCCTTCAAAACCTCCACTGGCTCCCCATTTAACAAAGAATCCAGTTTGAAATTCTCCTTGTCACCTACAGAGCCCTCCACAACCTTGGCCCTACCTCCTCACTGACATACTCCTACCGAAACCTTAGATCTGCCATTGCCTCACCCCTTTTACCCGGTCCAAGCACTGGACCTGGGGGGGCAGGGCCTTCTCCATTGCTGCTCCCTCACTCTGAAAGTCTCTCCCCCAACAACTCAGACATTCCCCCTCACTCCCCTCTTTCAAAATCCCACTCATAGCCCAACCTATCTGAATCTACTTACAATATCTTATTTTTTCATTTTTGTAGTTGTATTGTTGTGTATATTATAGTATATTTTCATTGTTTTGACTGTTTCTTTCATTGCTTTTATTATCATGTAAAGTGCCTTTAAGTACCCTTTAAAAGCGCTATACAAATAAAATAAATTATTATCATTATTAGGTAAATAATACTCCAACAAGCCCCTGCAAGACAAAATGAGTGTTCTCTTCTAATAAAGGTAAGTAGAAGACTTGTTTATACCAGACTGCAGTAGTTGACACACAGTGCACGTCCCTTTACTCTGTAGTAATATATATTATAAAGTATAGTATAAAAAAGAGAGACTCTCTCGTCGTAAGAGTTCAAGAGCTGTATAATAGTGCGTTGTCTACGGGGGTAGCTGAGGCACCAGTTACAGTCCTTAGAGATCCAGCGTCAGCTCAGTCAGTTATGGTATTAAGTACTATTGATCTGACTGAAACTACTGCTTTGGGAACTTTTGAGCCTATTTAGGGTTTGGAGGTGCGTCTAGTGCTGTCCCGCTCTATAGGATGTTTAAAAGGACTAACAATTTTGTTGGCTATGCTATTTCTAGTGAATGGTGTTAATAGTGCGTTCCTTTTGTACTCGGAAGTCGGAATTTCCAAGGTCAAAGTCGGAAACAGGTCCCCTGAATTCGGATTTCCAAATTGGGAAGTCTGAGCACCTCACACTACCCCGAGTTCAAAATCCAACATGGCTACTCTGTGCATCAAAGGTAGCGACAGCTGTAGTAATATACATGTACAGAGTGTATTTGTGTGTCATTAAATCGTAGTCGTAAAGTCGTACACACAGTACTTTCCAACCTCTATCTGTGGACATGTTGCTAAAGTGTTTTTTCGCACAAAATACAGCCTAATGCATTGTTATAACAATGGCTAACCTGGATAGAGCAAACCCCATGAGATAAATGGAACGCACTATAATTTCCTTTTGGGAAATTATTTAGCTGGTAGACAGGTTGTGGTGACCCGCCTGTTGTCCCCAACTTCTTGTGAAGTGGCAGCGACCAAGGAGGAAGAATAATCAGAAGCTTTTTCAGTTTGTGTAGTCACCCAGTCCCAGGCTAAATCTGTACCAGACTGTCCTGCGAACCATGATGTAATAGCCACAGGGCCCGCTGCAGAGGACCCACCCCCAGTTAACTTGGCCAATACAGTCTTTGCCAAATGGTGTGGTGTGAGTGAGCTGCCCATGTTGAATCAAGACACATTCATTGCAGCACAGAAACAGGATCCTACTTTAAAACCTCTAAGAGAAACAGTTTGTACTGATGAGGGGGTTGCACATCTAGCTAAAGGGATTCTACCTCAAAGATGATGTGCTTATGAGGAAGTGGAGACCTCCTACTCGACCTGCTACTGACAAGTGGAGTGTGCATGAACAGATAGTTGTGCCTCAGGGTTATTAAGACGAGGTGTTACATTTAGCCCGTGAGAACCTATTAGCTGACCACTTTGGTATAAAGAAGACTCAGGCTAAAGTCATTCTCAAGTGGTTTCTTCAGCGTATCACCCACAGTCCCAGGGAGTACTCAAACTGGCTCATTATACATTAAAAACTATGATAAAAACATATTGTGTTCCATTTCCTGGGGACTGTGATGTTGCTCTGCCCTTTTGGCTTTTTGCCATGAGAGACTGTGAGTCTCATTAGGTTCATTTTCAGGTTCATAATTGTATTTAGAGTTTATATTAGAACAGGTTTACTTGGTTCAATTTTCAAAAAACTTTCCGTTTTAGCTACCGAGTGAGGCATCACACTTCTATTCCATCTTTTTTGGGAGTCGCACATGCGCAGTACCTAGGTCAGCACTACAAGCCAGTCAGGAGCAGAGTTCCCCGCTAGCAGCTAGGCGAGCATTATAACACACGTTCGTCAGGGAAGTGAAGGCTGGACTACAATAGAGCTGTTTGGAACAGTTTGTGAACAGTGTTTTCTGTTGGAGATGGTAAGTCCCTTTGGGGTGGACTTTGGGCTTTTTCACTTTGTAAACCTATAACATGCACAAAAAAGATATATAACCCAATACACGGAAAGGGAAAAAGCCAAAAAGCATAATATGAGCACTTTAAAGGGATACTTCACCGATTTAACATTCAGCTTTGTATCAGTAGAAACCCGGTAGTATTTTTGAATGACCGTGCTTCTCTCCCTCATGTCCCCTTGTGAGGGGAGATCTCTGTATTGTGGGTCTGGAAAAAAGCCTCTTATGACGCAAAAATCGTCATTTTGCGTCATAAGAGGCTTTTTACTACAGTCCAACTTCTGCATATTTCAAACCCACCCATAGGGGGTTGGTCTCCGGCATTCTCCGAAATTCCACGAACCAAAACGAGTGTCAGCCATCTTGAATCCTCGCGTAGCTTTAGTGGCTTCTCAGCATCAAAACTTTAGATAGATTTATTCATCCCGAAGGAAATTTTAGAACAACAATTATGTGCATTCAAACTACCGCACACGTGTACCAACGGGATACATTGGTACAGATCGGAGATATGCAGGACACTTTATTACAGACGGAATACTCGACACAGCTTCGCCCGCCTGCTATGGAGACCAGCGGTGCTGATCGAAGCCTCTGGCCGGTAAAGGGACACCATCAGTTAGCTGGCCATCTGTTCCATCAATCCTGCTTGCAAGTGTCTGCTCATTAGACAACAAACTGGACTACATCCAACTTCAACGAAACTCCCAACGCGAATTCAGAGACTGCTGTGTTTTTGTTGTTTGTGGAAACAATTGCTATGGACTATGTAGCTACCGCTCTGTCGCCGGGTAAGACTAGTGGAGGTGAGCTGTGTTAACACTGCCTGCCTGCCGCAGAAATGAGGGTGCTTGTATCCAACTAACTGCTAACTGCTGGTGTAGTTTGTGACTGTTAAATGCCAACCATTCTACATTACAAGCAAACGGAATATATCATGTGTACTAAATGTAGCCTGTTTCGTATGTCGTTTTTATATAATGTCGTTTTCATATATTTTAATTGTGTAACCAATTGAGCCACGGTGAAACGTTTCATGTATATGGTTGAAATGACAATAAAACAGACTAAAGTTGAGTTGACTGTCTCACCGTCTGTCTGTAACGGTAGGCGTGGCTTGGGGGTAGGCGCTAAAGCAGCGAAGCAAGTGCATTCTGGGATTTGGTGTCCTTCATCCACATGAGCCAAAAACATTTTCTGGCTTTTCTCGGCCTAGAAGCCACCAATTTCTAAAAAAAAAAAAAAAAAAAAAAAATCACATTTCTAAGTGACCCAATTTAAAGATATAGTCATCTTTCCAACGGTGAAATATCCCTTTAAGTAACAGCTGCTACAATCTGAGCCAGTACCAATTAAATTACATTTTTGTTAATTTTAATTATACTATCAAATCATAACAAGAGTTATCTCAAGACACTTTACAGATAGAGTAGGTCTAGACCACACTCTATATTTTACAAAGACCCAACAATTCCAATAACTACATAGCAAAAAAGGCCCCCAAGAGCAAGCATTTAGTGCAACAGTGGTGAGGAAAAACTTTATTTTAGGCAGAAACCTGGGACAGACCCAGGCTCTTGGTGGGCGGTTGTCTGACGGTGCTGGTTGGTGGTACTATGAACAGTGGCAATTATAGTCACAATAAAGATAATGGAACTATGACTAGAAATAGTACTTGTAGTAGCATGGCGTAGCAGGGCACTTCAGGGCGTAGCAGGGCGCTGAGCAAGACCATAATTTAGGTGCCACACTAATCCAAGGAAAACTGCAAGGCGAGAAAACATAAGGACTCTGGGGAATAAGCTCCCCAGAACTAAGTTAGTAACAATCATTTCTGGGACATAAATGCAAACAGATTGAAAGAGAGAGGAGAGGGGAGCTCAGTGTGTCATAGGAAGTTCCCCGGCAGTCTAAAACTATAACAGCATAACTGAGAGCTGGTCCAAGGCTAACCTGAGCCAGCTCTATAAGGGTTGGTATATGAATCTGATGAATATGAAGAGAAGCAGAGAATTAGGTTTGTCGTTGATCTGACATGTTTTAATCGTGCGACAGCATTGACGTAAATAACGGCGCCGAAAAGATGCCCTGAGTAGTGTCCGAAAGTGGGTTTTTTTTCATTTTGCCACTGAGCTCCCTATAGTCCTCTACATCGAACTCCCTATATAGGGAGTAGGGAGTAGTAAATGATTTTGGACACAACCCAGGTCCTTGCTTCAATTCCACAGAGTGTGTCTGGTCTGAATGTCATTTTGTGATCCATGTACAGTTTTGAAGAAGGTAGGAGACAAAAATGTCTCCTGAGGGTAGGTGGCTTGCTGGATGATCAACTAGCACATGTACTATCAGAGTGGCTGTCTAAGTTTAAAGCTTTGAAAGCTGAGTTCTCTCCCCTTTTCCAGGATGTCGCAGGGCACACAACTTTAGTCATCCACGATGTGGATGTAGGCAGTTCTACCCCAATTAAGCAACATCTATATAGGTTACACCCCACTAAGCTAAAGAGACTACAGGAAAGTAAATGCAGTGACCAAAGCTGATGTACTGTGAATAATAATCACAGATCATAGGCCTATAGCGCAGTGTCCTGGGGATTATGTAGGCTATTATTGGATTTTACATTTCTGCCACATCCATCCTCAGAGTTTAAAAAAAAGAAGGTTTAGGCTACAAGCACAAAATGCTTCACACTGATGTCATTATTACGTTACATTTATGAAAAAGACTATTTTTGACAGTAAACATGTCAAATTTACAGCTGCAAACAGTCAGCTGCTGAGATCCTGCTACTGAAAGTTTGGAAAACACTGCTCTATATCTTTTACTTTAATGCAGTTCTGTTGATAACACAGCTTTCATGGACAGACTATATTGGTATAATCTGAAACTACAGGCATGATCCCTTTATATTATCATGACCTAATCAACTTGATAATATAAATGCTACAGAGCTGTTTTCAGGCCAGTAAACGGCTTCAGTGTCCATACTCACTGCTCCCCTGGTAGATTGTAAACCATTGCAACTGGTTTTCCATACACAGCGCTTAGGGGCTTTACCAGTCAGCCCTGCTTTTGCTACGTCATAGTGGGCGCTTTCATTCCAGGGCCCAGTCATGGACCTGCCTGGGATTCCAATACTGGCCCCAAACATGACATGCTACAACAATGGCGTAGATCTTGTACAGTGCTGAAAAATTTTCGCGATTGGAGAGGGAGGGAGGCAAGAGTTCAGTTCAGAGATCAGTTGTTTTTTTGCTCTGACAGGGGAGCGCCAAGCTCTTGAAAACAAAGTTTCAGTTTGGACAAAGATGAGCGTGAGCTGTTGTGTGAGTGATCTATGAGGAGGAAATTCTCTAGTAGATGAAGAACCGAAAGATTTCTGACTCTGTTTAACAGGATCCAGCAATGCGCCTCGGAAAACTAAATTAAAAATGCTTGGGCTACTTCTGCACCTGGAAATCAAGCGTGCAGCAAAGTAATATTTTCTTTCCTACCTAATGCCAAAAGATGCCAATGACAAGGATAAATGAGCACTATTTTTAACGTGTTGGTAATGTCTGCTTTAGAAAACCAAGTGCCTTGTCCTGCTAGCTTGATTAATTTAATGGCATTGTCGATAGTGGCATTATGCAAAGAGAAGGGCTCTGGTGCAATGAGGCTGTTAAGGCTAGAGAAGGAGCCAGAGGGAGGAGCAGACAGTTCCAACATTAATCTTTTCTTCCCTAAATATCTCCTTGTGGCTGCAACTAAAAGGCCTTATGCGAAATACTGAAAATGGAGGGGACTGAAATGGGCTGATAACATACCTTTTTGGCTACGTTCAGACTGCAAGCAAAAGTGGCCCAAATCCCCAAAACATTTGGGGTCAAGTGACCAAGTCAGACTTCTTCAGAAGTAGTGTGAACACTCAAATCTAGCCAAAATCTGATTCAGGCCACTTCCATATGTGATCCTGAATCAGACCCACATCAGATTTTTTTCAATGCTGCCGCAGTGTGAACAACCAAGGCGGATTTGATGCGACTTTTACCTCAATAACCCTCGCTGCGCCCGGCTGTCATCCTAGGCGGACTGTCCTCAGTGTGCCCCAACCACGTCGTGTCGCCAGGGCGGGGATCGGCTCACGTAAAAAAAGCGATGTTGGCAACCCACCCGAGCCGTCCAAGGAGTTTCAGAGGGTTGTCCCGTGGCGCAATGAAAGTGAGGGCCGGCGCTTGCCGGCTGAGGTGGGATCCCGGTCCCTTGGGGTCGGGCGCACCACCAGCCCGTCTCGCCCGGCCTGTCTCGCCCGCACCGTCGGGGAGGTGGAGCGTGAGCGCGTGCGAGGGCGAAGCCAGAGGAAACTCTGGTGGAGGCCCGTAGCGGTCCTGACGTGCAAATCGGTCGTCCGGTCACACAGACCTCTGTAGTGAATTGGGGCAGCCATAACCCAAGAAAAGGCCAAAATAGCCAATTTGGCTCTCTTTCTCTTCATTCTTCTCCTCCTCAGCACCTGCTCATTAATGTTGCGGCTGTCATTACACAAACATTTTGAAATAAAAGCGAAAATGCTTACTTCCTCCATAACCTCCCTAGCAACAGCGTGCTGCGTCTGATGTCATTGTTATTGTTCTTTTGCACATGCGGGTCATTTCAAAACCGCAAACAGTTCACACTGGAATCTGATATAGGCCACATTTTAAAAGGTAATGTGAACAGCCTAACAAAAAGTCGGATCTGAGCAAAAAATCTGAATTAGGCATTAAGACTTGTGGTGTGAACGTAGCCTTAGTTACCTCTTTTGCTAGTAACTGTAAAACTATTTTCTTTAACTGCAGACCTAAGTTTTTTTGGCTACAAAAGGAGTGGATGATTGTTTAGAAGGATCCTCGTTGATCCCCCCACCGTGAAGTTAGAAAGCTGGGGCAAGCTGGCCGAGGGTGAGCATTTTTGTAAATGCTGCAGATTTTGAGAAAGTGGCAGTTGGGGAATATACGTTTTAATTTAAATTGTTGCAAATGCGCATATGATTGAAAAGATGCACCTGACGGCCACAACTGTGGGCTAAATATGGGTGCATGCCCTACCAGGTGAGCTACCCAGGCGCCCAAGCGCAGGGTTTCTACTCCGCTCCGATCACAAACAGAGAGAGAGAGAGAGAGAGAGAGAGAGAGAGAGAGAGAGAGAGAGAGAGAGAGACAGACAGACACACACACACAACTGGAAGCTGCTGTCTCTCTCTCACTCACACACAGTCAGTCACAAAAGAACGCAATGAATATTCTTCAGCGTTTTAACTCGTGCATTGTTTTTATTTACCGCCATTTCATGTATGAAGTTAACTTCCATCGAGCATGTGATCTGATTTTACCCTGTCCCTCAAATCAGAATCAAGAATAGTTAACGTGCCCATATTATGAAAAATCACTTTTTCTGGGATTTGGGGTGTTATGTTGTGTCTCTGGTGCTTCCACATGCAAACAAACTTTGAAGAAAAACCATCCGTGCTGTTTTGAGTGAGATACGGGTTTCTGAATGTGTCCTGCCTTCAGTCTCCAGGTGAGCTGTTCAAAATCTGCACGGCTTTCTACGTAACTAGCTGAGACGAGGGGCCTAGGGGGCTAACCATTTACATGCTAGCTCGTTCTCAATGGCAAAACACTGCTACAACACAAACAAATTCACCCCAATCTACAAAATAAATTGTATAGAACTACTTACATGTCTCTGTTCTGCAGGTATTCTACGCAAAGTTGGAAGTGTCTCCCAGCAAATCCTGCCTTGTACAGGCCGAAGTTGGAGAAACAGCTAGCTAGCTCATGTAATCCTTACCTAGCTACTGCGCATGTGCGACTACAACAAAAATATGGTGTTTTTTGAAAATTAAACCATGTAAAACTATTCTGATACAATCTCAAATTACAATTATGAACCTGAAAATGAGCATAATATGGCCACTTTAAGAACCGGATGCAATAAGCAGAATAAGAATCTAAATCAGAGTCCAAGGATACTAACCCTACTTGCAGAGTTGTGAGGTGATGAGAGTCATCTAATGGCTCATTTGTGTGATGTCCTGTTGCGTTCTTTAACTTAAAGACTACTAAAAACCCTTTACACCCTACAGGCACCATTCACTAGTGTGGCTATCACCAGACCAAGCTCAATCTTTTACATTAGTCTGCTCTGTATTTTCTACTGCACAAGAGGCGTGATCAACGGGCATAGTTCAAATGACTCTGAACTCAATTGGATAGTCCTTCAACCAATCAGACCAACGATCCGGATGACGTAGCAGCGACAGCGGCATCAACGGGTTGCTGCGCTTCGGTGGCCGCTATGTTGAATGAAAACAAGAAGCTGCTTGGCCAGTTTGTGATTGGTCCCTGCAAAATTGTAACGGAAGCAGGATAGATAAACGTACAGGTTTCCAGCCTGAGCTGCAGGGCGAAATCAAATCGCTGGCAGATCGGGCTGGGTTTACCAAGTCTATCCATTCAGCCCATTCACACACTGGTGTCCACAATAGAAGGTGCTCATCAGATAAACATTCACGCACATTCACACTAGGACTGGGCAATATTTCAATATTATAGCGATACCGATATATGAGGCAGGCTGCATTACAGTAAAGTGATGTCATTTTCTGAACACACCAGGCTGTTCTCGCTGTTCTTTGATTTGCCTTTACCCACTTGGTCATTATATCCACATTATTGATGACTATTTATCAAAACTCTCACGTGTAAATATTTTGTGAAAGCACCAATAGTCAACTACAATATCGCTGCAATATCAACATCAAGGTATATGGTATCGCTCAGCCCTAAAACACGCTGACGGCGCAATTCGGGGTTCGGTGATCACTTCAACATGTAGACTGCAGGGTCCAGGGATTGAACCTCTAGGAGGAATGCTCTACCACCTGAGCCACCGTCACTGTAAACACCTCACTGTGCATGTGAATTCTTGACTTCCTGACAGGCAGACCCCAGGTGGTGAGGGTGGGTGGACACACCTCTTCCACCTTTCCACCCCATGCTTAACACTGGAGCACCCCAGGGCTGTGTTTTAAGGCCCTTCTGTACTCACACGACTCCAACACCATCATCAAGTTTGCTGACGACACAGCTGTGGTGGGCCTGTGAATGAACACACCAATGAACAGGCCTTCCTGAAAGAAGTAGAGGACCTGACCTGCTGGTGCCAGGACAACAACCTCCTCATGAATGTCAGCAAGACTAAAGATATGGTAGTGGACTTTGGCAAGGAGCAGGGATGGAACTACGCCCCCCTTAATGATGAGGGTTAACAGCTTTAATTATCTTAGTGTCCACGTCAGCGAGGGTCTGATTCAGTGGTAAGAAAGGCAAGGCAGAGACCGTTTCACCTCAGACTCCTGAGGAAACTCCGGGTATCCCCTCAAATTCTGAAGAACTTTTATTCCTGCATCATTGAGAGCGTCTTATCAGGGATCATCACTGCCTGGTATGGAAATAGCATCAAACAGGACCTGCAGAGAGTGGTTCGTTTGGCTGAACACACGATAGACGGTGCCCTACCCTGCCTAACGGATATTTACACCAGGCGCTGCAAGAAAAAGGCTCGGAGAATCATGAAATTTCCAAACCACCCAGGTAACAGCCTTTTCTCCCTGTTGAGGTCGGGAGGAAGGTAACGGATACACCAGGCAGCACTGAGAGGCTCTGAAGGAGCTTCTACCCTTAGGAGACTAGGATCTTAAATGAGGACAGTGACTGAGACTGTTTTTAATGCATACATTATAGAAACTGACAGGATACCATTTTACTGGAATTGTATTTTATGTGATTTCATATGACAAATAAATTGATTGATTTAATGATTGATACATTGATTGATACACAGATGATATCACCTTTCCTAGTTGCAGTCAACACAGTTTTCTTAACAATGACCAAAGTCATTCTATAAGCTTAATCAATAAGTTCATGTAGTGTAACAAACTTTTAGCATGTCATATGATTCATATAATAATATATAATGGTCTTACATGACAGTTTGGAAGGGAAATGGGCTGATGGGTAGCCAGGTGAGATAAAGCTTAGACATGGTGGCCAATGACTAACAATCTCACAAATGACAGATAAAAAGCAACTTGACAAGACATAACAGTATGACAGAACTGTATGTTAAAGAGAAAGTAATCAAAGTATGTCTCCAGGTGTTGTCGAGTGCATATGTACTGCATATGTAAAAAAGTGTCTCCAGAAGGAGCTGTGTGACGTCTGATAATTAAAGTGATCTAGGGTCTCATTTATAAAACTGTGCGTAGGATCCTTACTAAAACTGTACATACGCCCAAAAGCTAAAAATGGCGTACGCCATAAAACATTCAGATTTATAAAACTGTACGTATGCACACCTGTAAACAATGTTGCCTTTATAAATCACAGATTACCCACAAGTGTGCGTATGTGAATCAGCCTCTCATCCTGCCCTGTACACGCCCATTGTTAACCATAAATAGTCAATGCAAAGCACCTAATGAATGCTGATCAGTATGTCAATGGCCTGGCAGCTGTTCTTTACGCCGAATCATGACAACTGGCGGGGAAAAAGCAAAAAACTTCTCAGACACTTGGGAATTGCTGCAAATTGAATTATAATTTCAGCCTGTTCTCCCACAGTGTAGGAAAACCTGATCTATAGACTCCCTATAATACCATCCAAAACGGCAGGCATTACGGCACTCGGGGAAAGCTTCGATATACCAGACGTATATAATAAGATTTAACAGAACTATATATTATATCCAAACAAGCCTTAGCGATGAAGTTGAAGATTATATATAATATTTATTAGAGATGGTCCGATACCATTTTTTGCTTCCCGATACCGATTCCGATACCTGAACTTGCGTATCAGCCGATACCGAGTACCGATCCGATACCAGTGTGTCATATATTTTATGTTTTAACAGCTGTATACTACTATCCCTGTATGGATGTGATATTATTTCTATCTTTGTTGTCGGTCTGGCTCAGGTTAAACTCTTTGTGAAACATGAATGCCACAGAACGTTCTTTTATTATCCAGTTTGACAGTCAGTTATAACGGAAAAAGAACATAAATAAACTACTTTAACGTATTTTTTCTTTAGGGCTTTATTACGTGGTATCGGATCGGTGCATAAACTCCAGTACTTCCCGATACCAGCGTTTTAGGCAGTATCGGAGCCGGTATCTTAATATCTCTAATATTTATATACAACAGCCATTTCCCTCTGGAAACAGCTGGTTGCCCCCAGAGTGGCGAGGACCTGTATTTGGACCGGGATGGCACGGTTCCGGCGCGTTGCCCTCTCTACTGGACCCAATTCAGTACCCAAGAGCACAGCTTTAGGGAATTTAAATCGGCATATTAGCCAGTCATCGTCATGGCCCTTGAAGCCTCTTTCTCTCCTGATTCTTCCATTGGCGTAGTACTCCTGCAGTGCCAGCAGTGCCACCATGCAGCATTACGCACGGGGGTCACCACAGTATTTATATGTTTACATACATACATATACATATACATATACATATATGTATATGTACCACACTACATTGTCAAATTTAAAATATTTATTAACAACATAATGTAACAATAACATATCTTCAGTCAATTGGAAACATGACATTTTATCAATAAAGTTAATTAAAAAAAGCACAGCAGCTGAGCAGTCAGAGAGCAGAGATGGCGACTCGGCAGTCCGCTAACTTGTTGCTCTCTCTAATATAACCAATATAAGCTGCTCTGTTTAGGCTACAAAACATTCATGCAGGCTGAAATTCAACCGTGCGGTTTTGTTGGGATTAAGCTATTAGCAGAAGGAAACTCTGCTAGCTGCTAGGCTAATGTGCAATGGTAAACACACAGAATATGGTACACGCACATAGCAGAGCTTGGCTTTTTTGTCGACAACGCAAACGTCAACATAACTCACTGGAAATCCAAAATACTTCCACACCGGCAACTTCAGTGAAAGAGGAGGGGGTTCAGGTTCTGTTGATGGGTCTGGTACATCTGCAGTTGCCATGCTAACTTTTGACTGGCTGTAGCTAAATTAGAGGAAGTTGACTCACAGCACTTCAACACGTGTGTTTTTTTCCGCTTGGTAAGCCGACCGGACGTGACATGGGGGCGTGGCAGCATCGACGAGTCCATATTTTTAATTCGAAATTTGAGATTATGACTTAATTTCGGTCAATTTCGATTTCAAATCAAAATCACAGCATCAACTAGTGGTATCCCCCCACCCCAAGATACAATTTGAAGACGAAAGTCTTATAGGCAAACACACTTTTCTTCATGCAGGTTTTGTCACAAAGAGTATTAAAGTTTGGACTGATAACAAGGACATTAAGTGTAATGATTGCGCAAGAGTTTAACGGCTGTATTTCCAGAATTTGACATTTGATGATATATGCACAGTATTAAGACAGATATATAGATATTTACACAGTGTTCTGCAGTTATCTAATGGTAGGGTATTTGATGCTATCCTGTATTCCTGCTGGATTTACTCTTCATGACAATGTGGATGATATGGAGTGAAGAAATGTGCATGAGACATCAATACTTGAAAATATTAAGAGTGACTTCAGTTTGTGTTTTATAAATCACAACCTTTGCGTGGGAAGTGGCACACACACATTTTCAGCCCCGTTTTGTGAGACCCCTGGTCTGAAGATAAGTTGGACAATCTCTACATGTGAGGACTGAATCTATGAAAATCAGAGTTGACAGGATCATACCATCTTTAGTGTAGAGAGAAATCTCCACCTTCCTCTCCTCTGCTCCCAGCAGAGCTTTAGCCATCTGGGCCACCGCTGTTCTCTTGGTGTGAGGTCCATACAGGAAGCTGCAGGTGCAGGGCTTCTGCATGATCTCAGCTCTGGTGTAACCACACATCCCACAGAAAGCGTCATTACAGAAAATGATGGCACAGTTCTCCACCTGTGCATTGGCAATGATAAACTTTCGATCTGTGGAGGAACAGAATAGAGAAGAAAGGAGGGATTAGGGAAGGGAAAGATTTTATTTTAATGTGTTGTGTTTTCATAATGTGTGTTTTCTTAATGTGTTGTTTTCTTAATGTGTTGTGTTTTCTTAAGTGTTGTGTTTTCGTAATGTGTTGTGTTTCATAATTTGTATTTTCTAAACGTGTTGTGTTTTCTAAACGTGTTGTGTTTTCTTAATGTGTTGTGTTTTCTTAATGTTGTTGTATTTTCATAATGTGTTGTGTTTTCTAAACGTGTTGTGTTTTCTTCAAGTGTTGTGTTTTCGTAATGTGTTGCGTTTTCTAGACCTGTTGTGTTTTCTTAATAAGTTACGTTTTCATGTGTTTTGTTTTCTTAATTTGTGTTTTCTAAATATGTTGTGTTTTCTAAACGTGTTGTGTTTTCTTAATGTGTTGTGTTTTGATTATGTTTTCTTCAAGTGTTGTGTTATTGCAATGTGTTGCGTTTTCTAGTCCTGAGGCCTGTACTACGAATCAAGATCAACATGCCCTGGATTTCTTTCAGTTACCCAGCTTCACTAACCCTAACAACCGCGGTCCCACATAAGCTGTGTCACGACGGTGGTTAACAACTAACTCAATCAACCCAGGGTTTCCCAATCCAGCGGCGCGCGTTCACATAATAGAGGCGGTGTTTGCACAGCATGACCAATCGCAAACATCTACCAGAGCTGCATATTTTACATAAGAAGAGCAAACTATAATTCTACATAAATATGAAGAATACAGACACGGTTTTACAGGCAAAACGCAATACAGTCGCTGCTTCCTAAAACAGGAAGGAAAGCTGGCAAAAAATAGCTGATGCTGTAGATGCATAAATCACAACGCTTATTAATATCACTTCCTCATCAGTCAGGCACAAGATCTGACCATAATTATAATTGCAACCGTGGCAGTGGTAAGCGATCGTGAGAGCAAATAAAAAATATAAAAACATAATTCAAACCGATGTGCGCATTGGCAACACACTGAAAATCTATAGGCTATCTTTCATAAAAATACCAATCAGGGAATGTCAACGGGGTTGTCGGTCTCTAAATGTTTTAACTTTCTGAGCGCACCTCTCTCTCTCTCCGCGCACCGAGCTCCACCTGATCTTCTAAGAACGGTCATCATCAATCAAGTATTGATTGGTCAGTAGGCGGTGCTTTTACATCGGTTGATCTTAATTTGTTGCGTTTTCGTAATGTGTTGTTTTGTTCTAATAGGAGAGGAAAGTGGTATTAACCTTAACCAACCGTACCGTTTGTAAGGAAGGAGTTCTACAGATTGACTCACAGAGGAGCTCGCCCCGTCATGACACACAGTAGTTATTGTCTGGGACTTGGGACGTACATTATTTTAAAAGTTTAGTTTTGAACCTGAACCTTTTAGAGGGGACGAGAGTTCTTCCTTGTATATTGTCTTTGTTTGATGTCTGTCTGTAAAGTAGTGATATTTAGTTATGTATTTAACTCCGACTGTTTGCTTATGATTCTACAGAACTCCCCATTACCCTGTGTCATTTATAGTCATACAGTAATCCCTTCCAGTTTGGATCTGTATGTGATCACGATACTGCTTATCTGACCCCTTCCACCACTGACGAAGGTGAGGATGAGGAGTAAGAGGAAACAATGGGTGTCACAAATACAACTGATTCCCCTCAGGTTGAATGGCTTTGTTTTGGAAGGACATTGGTCAGGTTATCATGCTCGCACAGCTATTACATTACTAACAGAGCTGCTTTGATGTGTTGAACGGTGGTTCAGTTGAAAACCCCAAAACAGCTAAAACTATATTGCTGCATAGAATGTATTAACTCAAAAACAGCTAAAACTATATTATTGCTTAAAATATATTAATCTGTGTGAGTGCTTGGAAACATATTAATCTGTATTGCAGTTATAACAGGACAGATAGTGTGCTTTAGAGAAATGCAGTTGGTTGAGTGAAAAAGTACTGAGAAGTGGTTCATTTTTCCATTGCTGCTAAAGTGAAGAGAACTGACAGTTTGTGCAGAGCGGTGCAAGAGGAAGTTGGTCGACCACAAACTGTTGACCCCCACCTGCATATCCTGTATGGCACATGATGTGTTTCCTGTAAGCCTCTGGTGTATTGCCTTAAATATATGAAATTAGAGTGAACACCCCCAAGCTGCGTCTATGAGGGGAGGGAGATGAATTGTGTATAAAAGAGAAGCTTTGCAAGCGAAAGCACCTCTTTTTAGGGCAGGACCAGACTCCTCGTGCACGCAGCACAAAGGTTCAGTGCCTCTGATCTGGAGGAAACGCAAAGCTCGTCGAGCCTATCCAGTTCTGAGTGTGGCACTTAGGGACAGCTTAGGTTATCTCGTGCCTTCGGGCAGCGGGACTTACAAGATTTATTACACCTCTCAACACTCTGAGGGACACTCATAGAATCAGATTGGTTCTGAGTGCAGGTCTTTTTATTTTAATACTGCTGTGTTAGCTTTGCTTTTCTTTTTATAGAATAAATAAAAATACCTGAGCTTGTGTTGGGCTAGGGGACCAAAACTTCTTTCTTTGTTTTCTTTGGGATTCTTCAGAATAGGGTCTTCCCCCTGCGTCTAGGCGGGGGCTTCCCCTCACAGGGGCCAGAGCAGACTCCTCTTTAACCGCCTGGGAGAGTTGCAGCCAGGCGGGGACCGATTTAGACAGTCAGACCTCCTGTTATCTCCTAGTGGGAGTGCATTTCCCCACCTGCTCGGCTGGTCAGAGCCCCTGAGCACTTGACCTCTCTCAGATTGGCAACCACAGGAGGCTAGCAGGCGTCCTTAAGAAGGAGGGGACCTCCGGTGACCCTGGGAGGAGCGGCTGAAAAACCGTGAGTACTGAAGAAAAATCATTGGTTGTAAAGATCCCCTCGGGCAGTGCTTTTCATACACAGGGGGACAAGAGCCGTGAGTTGGGGACGTCTAGGGTAGCATTGAAACCTCTTGCCGCCTCTCAGTTCCCTGATCCGGGCGAGGGTCCTTTTTAGTAAGGGCGTGTGTGTCTCTCTAAAAAACTAACTAATCAGGGAAGTATCTGAAATAACTCCTTTTAATATAGACTAAAAGATCCGCTCCGCCGACGGTGACTGGTGTTGCTGTATGGCAGAAGAAGGCATAGCAGAGGCGGAGGTTACTGAGGGGAAGGCATAAAGGGAGTTGGCTCTCTTAAACCCCAGAGAGTGATACTACGCCTGACTGTCACATCGCTCTTCAGATGGCCACTAGATGTCGCTGTAGAACGCCAGGACGTCAGATCAAGAGTTCTCCTCATGGAACCCTTCTTTTTTATGATTAACTATTTTTTTTTTTTTTTAACAACATACAAAACATACAATTTGCAATATGAACATACCGCCTCCCCTTCATCATCTCCACCCACCCAGACAAAAATCAAGAAAAGATGACACAGTAATTATAATATTCCTTAGGACCTTAGGACATGAAGTAATTGACCATCCTCTGTCTTACATTGCCAACACTTTTGAGTGTCTTTCAGACCAAGTCTAAACAATCTGGAGGGAGTCCAACAGAAGCGATGCATAATCTTGAACTGAATGAGGCGCACCCTCACATCGCATGACATCGTTTTAATATCCCTACATATTCTGTCCCACTCCTTATCATCCAGTGTAATACTCAGACCCCTATCATGAAACCCTTATAAAAGTATATTCTAGTCTCTGTAGAACATACAGGATAACTCTCTAAACGTTCATGCTTAAAAACACAACAATGATCCCCCTCTGTAAACCATTAATTTCATGTGGCAAATAAATGTATTGATTAGTGCTGTCAGTTAAACGCGTTATTAACGGCGTTAATGCAAACGTACATTGTTTATCGCGAGATTAACGTTCTTTTTGGCCTTTCAAACTTTGTAGTTTTTTTTCAGATGCTGTTGCAACGTTAGAAAAACTACAACACCACACCGGATCTAGCTAGACCGGAAACAAAACAACAGGCACGCCGCACACACTTGTTTCGGCTTGCGAGCCGGCCAAAGAGTAGCAAGCTAACGTTACGTTTTGAGTGGATGGCGAGCGCGAGACGCCGAAATGGATGCCAATAAGATTCTGAATGGAAAGTTTACTTTAAAAAAGTTGCCAAATGGTTCCATTGACAAGACCAAAGTGATCTGTGTTAGGTGGTGGGCCGAACACTGCTATCTGCTTTAGTTTTTGAAAGGGAGTAGCTGCTTTTTTCACATAAACTAAATATTTTTTTTCTGAACACGTATCCGTTTGTTGGCAGTGTCAAGTCGATCATATTTTTTTGAAAACTAAATTTACGTTTAATAAACGGATTAGGTAAAGGCGAGGGAGTCCTATACATCTAACCAATCAAAAAACTAATTCTATCGTCACGTGACTAAAGTCTGCCAATAATATTCGTTCAAAATAAAGTGCCATTACCACGACTGTAGCGTAGCACATGCGTTTTCTAGCTAGCTAGCTACATCCATGAGCACATGCCATAACATGCATGGAGCATTTTATATGGTGTAAAATCTTGGGGAAATCACCATAAAATCTTCTCTAACGAAAACTACACAATGAAACATTTTCCAGCAGGAATCCTATCCAAAGTCGAGAAATGAGGACAAAAAACATGGGAGCTCATTCAATTTGCATGTGCATCTCCCTTTGACACATTGTGTTTTTTTACAGGAGCAGTACACAAGCTCCAAGATGCCGACAGAGGCTGGGGGAAGTGTCATCCAGTCAATCCCAAAGAAGTCTCCCTCAATCTTCCAACCATGGGCCATTGGTGGGGGAACATCAGGCTGACTCTTCAGGGACCTTCTGTATATGGCTGCCTGTTAGTTTGCCCGCTAAGTGTGGTTATGCAAGGCATCCCTGTTTGGTGGTAGACTTCTGTCTGTGCACTTTCCACTCTTGAACAGCTGAGACCTTGCATAATTGACATCCCTACAGTCTTTAAAGTCATAGAGTGCACAGGTAAATGATTCTGTAGCTTCATACAGCTCTGCTGGCAGTTGAAAAGCTGTTCTCAACCTACTCGTTGTGGCACAATGGTCTTCGTTAGAAAGCAGTGTTTTAATTGCCTTCACTTTACCAACGCCATACAGAGCACTTACTGTATCACAGCCAGTGAAACAGTGAAGTCCAATCAGAGCATCTGATATTTTATCACCTAGATGGCTCTATATTTGCTGTACATGTATGGTGCGTTTGTTTTCTCCTTTACCTGTGTGAAAGTAGACATTTGCTCCAATTTCCCTGCAGAACGAAATGGCCAATACAAACACATCAGTGTCAGGACTGTTGATCACAATATTTGTACTGTACTGTGAATCATGCGCATAGTGAAGCAACAGCCGAGTGTCTGCCTCCTCCTGTGTTGTAGACAATGCTGGCAGTGGTAACACCTCAAGGTCTGTGCCACTGTTGTTTATTCTGATTACGTGACACTCAGAGCCATGTCCAACTACCAATGTAACGTCCTCAATTTGATCTATCCTAGACTTAGACCACGACTCAAAGAAAAACTGTTGCAGTTGCTCCTTGTAGTCACCACAAGACAAGAACTTGGACCATTGTTTCGGTGTTTTCTGGTCAGCTGAATACATTTTAGTCAACTGAGATCCTTTTGTAGCTCGTCTGTCTCGTTCCGCGTTCTTTATGCTCATCTGTTTGTAGGTATCAGGGACAAAATGCACAACTTTTGATTTACTGCTTTGGCTGCATTGATCAGGTACATAAGTACATTGTTGGCAAATCTTCCAAATGTATTTTGGGGTTTCATGGCTTGTACCAGTGCCATTGCATCACACACCCAGGTTGAGCCATCAGGGATTTCAACTGTGGCTGGTGGATTTACTGACCCTTCTAGAAAGTGCATTAATTTGGCTTTGTCTGTTTTTACAATCGAGCCATCAATGTTTGCAATTGCTGCAGGCAAGGGCCCCAGACTATAGACCAGCATTTCCCCTATGTCTATCTTCCTCACTGTTCCAACCACAAGAAGATGCAAGATGGCGCCGCAGAATGGTGACACGGTGTGTTGGTGCGCTCTGTTTTGTTTTGTTTTGTGTTTTAACTTTGTTTCTTGCGATGGTACCCGTATCTCATTCACCAGTGAAGAGCTCGTGAACTTCAGGGGAACAACACCATCGGACTTATGTCCCACTTTTCTTCTCCCTACACTGGAAATTTCGGACATTCTGGTCAAAGGTGCGCTCACCTTTGCTCACGCAGCGAAACGTCGGAGGAGAGGGAAACGGGCAGGTGCGCTTGTGCGTCTCCGCCAGCGAGGATGCGCACACCGTTCCCGGGAATATTCCTCTCTAACGTGCGCTCACTACCCAACAAACTGGAGGAATTACAACTGCGTTGGTGAGAAACCGGGACTTTTCTTCATCTGCTGTTTTGTGCTTCATGGAGACGTGGCTCTGTGGATTAATACCGGACTCTGCGCTGCAGCTGGCAGGCTTCCAACTCTACAGAGCGGACAGAGACACGGATCTCTCCGGCAAAACTAAATGTGGAGGAATCTGTTTCTACATCAATAGTGCAACAACGTGACAGTGATCCAGCAGCATTGTTCTCCTGACCTGGAATATTTCATCATAAACTGTAAGCCTTTTTATTCACCCCGTGAGTTCCACTCATTCATTCTGGTCGGTGTTTACATCTCACCACAGGCCAACGTGCAGGACGCACAGCGCATGCTCGTCGACCAGATACTGTGTGTGGAGCGGACCAACCCGGACTCCGTAGTTATTGTCCTTGGAGACTTTAATAAAGGGAATCTCACTCATGAACTCCCTAAATATAGACAGCATATTAAATGCCCGACCAGAGAGGAGAACATTCTGGATCACTGTTACACCACAGACAGGGATGCTTATCACGCAGTCCCCCGTGCTGCACTGGGTTTCTCTGACCACGTCATGGTTCACCTGATCCCCGCCTACAGACAGAAACTAAAGCTCTGCAAATCTGTAGTGAGGACATCAAGGAAGTGGACCAGTGAGACTGCGGAGGATCTCCAGTCGTGTTTGGATTCTACTGACTGGGATGTGTTCAGGACTGCTACCAACAGTCTGGATGAGTACACAGAGGCTGTGACGTCATACATCAGCTTCTGTGAGGACTGCTGTGTTCCATCAAGCACCAGGGTGAGTTACAACAATGACAAACCCTGGTTCACAGCCAAACTCAGAAGGTTAAGGCTGACTAAGGAAGAGGCATTCAGGAGTGGGGACAAAGACAGATTTAAAGAGTCGAAGTACAAGTTTAGCAAGGCAGTGAAGGAGGCTAAACGACGGTACTCTGAGAAGCTCCAACGCCAGTTCTCAGCGAAAGACTCTGCGACTGTCTGGAAAGGATTTAGGCGGATCACCTATAAGCCTAAAACTAGCCAACGACCTGAACGACTACTGTCGATTTGAAAGACAAAAGGACAGTCCTGACACCATCCCCCACGACACCTCCCTACAGCTACAGCCACTGTGCTTTACCTCCACCTCCCCCACCTCAGCAGGGTACTGGGCCTCCCCACCAAATGCCCTCCATAAAGGTCCCCCCCTCCACCCCCCACCCACCTCAGTGACGACTCTCTCCATCCATGAGAGGGACGTCAACAGACTCTTTAGGAGACAGAACCCCAGGAAAGCTGCTGGACCGGATGCTGTCTCCAGTGTTCACAGACATTTTCAGCACCTCACTGGAGACATGCCACGTGCCAGCTGCTTCAAGACCTCAACCATAATCGTCATGAGCGCCTTGTGCTTTCACACCTCAAAGCCATCACTGACCCCCTCCTGGACCCCCTGCAATTTGCCTACAGAGCCAATAGGTCTGTAGACGATGCAGTCAACCTGGCCCTCCACTACATCCTCCGGCACCTCGAATCCGCAGGAACCTACGCCAGGATCCTGTTTGTGGACTTCAGCTCTGCCTTTAACACCATCATCCTGGCTCTGCTCCAGGAGAAACTCTCCCAGCTAGGCGTGCCTGACTCCACCTGCAGGTGGATCACTGACTTCCTGTCTGACAGGAAGCAGCATGTGAAGCTGGGGAAACACGTCTCCGACTCACAGTCCATCAGCACCGGATCGCCCCAGGGCTGTGTTCTTTCCCCCCTGCTCTTCTCCCTGTACACCAACAGCTGCACCTCTAGTCACCAGTCTGTCAAGCTTCTGAAGTTTGCGGACGACACCTCCCTCATTGGACTTATCTCTGATGGCGACGAGTCCGCCTACAGGTGGGAGGCTGACCACCTGGTGACCTGGTGCAAGCAAAACAATCTAGAGCTCAACGCTCTAAAGACAGTGGAGATGGTTGTGGACTTCAGGAAGAACCCAGCCCCACCTGCCCCCATCACCATCTGTGGCTCCACAATTGACACTGTGGAGTCTTTCCGCTTCCTGGGAACTACCATCTCCCAGGACCTCAAGTGGGAGCTGAACATCAGCTCCCTCGTGAAGAAAGCACAACAGAGGATGTACTTCCTGCGGCAGCTGAAGAAATTCAACCTGCCAAAGACAATGATGGTGCACTTCTACACAGCCATCATTGAGTCCATCCTCACATCCTCCATCACCATCTGGTACGCCGCTAGCACAGCCAAGGACAAGGGCAGACTGCAGCATGTCATTCGGTCAGCAGAGAAGGTGATTGGCTGCAATCTGCCGCCGCTCCAGGACCTTTACGCCACCAGGACTCTGAAGCATGCTGGAAAGATTGTGGCCGACCCCTCCCACCCCGGACACAAACTCTTTGAGACACTTCCCTCTGGCAGGAGGCTGAGGTCCATCAGGACCAAAACCTCACGTCACATGAACAGCTTTTTCCCCTCCGCCACTAGCCTTATTAACAAGGCCCGGAAACTACCCTGACTCTCAACTTTCATGCCACTGTTCTCTCTCTGCTGTAATGCTCTTTGCTCTTTATTTTTTATTTATATCTTTATTTATTCTTTATTTTTAACTTAATACATACTGTGTAAATATACTTATATTGTTTGTACCTATACTTATATTGTTTAATATTCCATCTAAAGAATATGTGATGTGCACCAACAACACCAAAACAAATTCCTTGTATGTGTTAAAAAACGTACTTGGCAATAAAACCCTTTCTGATTCTGATTCTGATAAGCCTTGCGAAGAGATCTCTATCTGCTTTGAGGGCTATCTCCCGGCCTCTCACTTTGGTGACACTTGAGGTAATTGTGTCCTTAAATGTCTTGAGTTTCATTTTCTTCAATGGTGCATGAAATTCAACCTCATCTGTGTTGAGACGTTACTGAAAGAATTCAACAAATGCCTTCTCACCTATTTCCTTTGCATTCAGCAGATCTGCAGAGATGGCTTCTGATGCTACCTGACCTGATGTAACATGGTAAAGATGCTCTTTTTCCAGTGTTTGATCAAATGGGTTCATCATGTGATGTATGGTTGACAGAATGCTCTGAACATCTTTTTCAGCCTGTTCCTTTCTTTTCTCATCCAGTTCTGTTCTCTGTCTCGTTGACATGTTCTGCCCAGCCATGTCCTTGACCTCCATTGTGATGGCTGCTCTCTCGTGCTGTGTCGGTGTCCACCTGTGGACTGCACCATATTTCAATGAAAAACCTGTAAGCCCACCTTTGGTCTTTGAGTCCCTGTTTGCTGTCTGTTCTATTACCTGGTCACATGCAGTGCCTGTAAAGGCATATGCCTGCTGCCTCTGTGCCACAAAGTCACCTGATTGTACATGTGTGTAGATTCTTGGATGAGTTTCCTTTAGAATGTTCATCTCCTGCCAGTATGCTGATAGGTATCTACTGTAATTGATTCTGTCGTAAGAAAAGAACCACGGCAGCATGAACCGGATGCTGGAAAGATGAAGACCCCAGTTTGCCTCTCGTGTGGCCCTGACGAATGATAGCAGATCCTCTACCATTTCATGTAGGAACTCCAAAACTGGTATGTCTTGCTTTCTTGTTGTTTGTTGAATTTGTCATAGCCTTCAAGGATTGTGTTGAACACCTGTGATTCACTAATTACTTGACATATTTCTTCAGGAAAGGCACTTTGGAGGTCAGCAGCAACTTTTAAAGCAGCTTCACGGCAGTCTTGAGAAAGGGTTTCAAGGTAGGCTTGCCAGCGTAACCTGTGTAGTGCCTCACACATCAACTTGTGGCTTTGGATGCTTCTGTTATATTGGTGAACTGTTGTAACTCCTCCAACAGACCCAGCAGCAATAACATCAGCCTCAATCAGAATGTCTTGTAAGCCAGCATCTCCAAATCGCTTGCCAATACAGGACAGGAAAGCCATACATGTGTGAAACTCCCCCATTCTAATTGTAAGTCTTTCCTTGTATGTTTCACTCTTCCACCGTATCTCCTGAGCTTTGGCATAGATGGCTTGGTCAAAGACTAGAACTATCTCCTGAAGTTGGAGTCTGTCTGCAATTTCTGTTGATCTTTTAAGGATGGTTTTTACAGTTCCCAATTCTGTAGGACTAGGACTCACTGGAAGGTACCCAATGTTGGTTGGTGGTGGAATTGGATCTCCACGGATCACTGTGCTAAAACCAGTCCAGGAAGGAAGGACTTTGCCATGGACTGCAGTCTTCATCAGGAAGTAGGCACCATCTAATTTTTGTGCTGATTTCCTGGTTGGATGTGGGTGTCTCAATTTAGTTCCACTTCTTTTCCAAAATGTTCTGGGCCTGTTCTCTTCCCTCTGATGTATGTCTCAAGGTTAGTAGGGGGCGAATTAAGAGACCTCTTTCTTGTTTTCTGTAAACACTGATGGTCAGGGGTAGGTTCATTACATGGAATAATTTTTTTAATTATTATGCCATTTGTATTGTGTGTAGTTCCCTTACCAGATAATGTTTCCTCTCCAAAATCAATACTGTCCCAAACTACAGTTGCTTGCAACTGTACTTGCATGTTTTTGGGGATGTAAGTGTCACCTCGTAGTATTTGTAGCTGTGCTAAATCTGTGCCATGTTCAAGTACCTGTGAGGTAGAGGAACAGTGCCCAAGACCATTCAATAAGCCTATCAGCTGAGCTGATCCTGTCATGTGTCTGACAGCCATGGCTAATGCACAGTGTTTGGGCATAAGCCATCTCCCTTTCATTGTTAGCTTAATAACATCCTGGCCAATTGAGACAATCTTCTCAGCCTCCTCTTCACTAACATTCACTCTTTCATTGTCAGTAGAGGGATCTGTTGTCATGGCTGTAGTCCATGCAATGAAATTGAATAGCTTATCTGGGACCAGATTTGATGCAGCTGACATCGTAAATTGCTGTGCTGTTGGTGGCCATGTGAGTTTGGGTGTTGTCTTACACTTTTCAACTATGGCATCTTTCAGTGTCATGGCTGCATGGAACAAGAGGTGGTTCTCATTTGTGTCATCTGTTTCCTTGATAGTTTTTGAAACTTTAGAAACGTTTAGGGAACCAGATTTGTAAGAGGAGAAGTCAATTCCTTCTGTTTCATGGACACATTTCTTGAACAGTGCATTCAACAAATTAGCAAACTCTCCTCCACCACTGTGAGAAATGCTTGTATCCAGTCTGAAACTGGCTGTTTCCTGTGCAGTCATGTTCATCTGTTTAGTACAGAAATACAGTGTAGTTTATGTAGCATCTGAAATTATACATTGCTTCTGAGGCAACAAGGTCGTATTTGTAGTAGCAGATTTTCATCCCTGCGTGACTCCGCTGCAAGAAGCAGCTTACCAGCTGTCAGTGTTTCACATTTTTGAAGATTCTCCTTTACCCTCTTCTGGTTATTTTTGGGTGAAATATTTATCACTTCTGCATATTAAGCACTGTCTTGGAAGGAGATGTGGTGCTCTGTTGTGGTTGCGCGGAGAACTCTAACCTCTGTTGGCGTATTATCATTTGTATTTGTGGTGTATGCTTCTTCATCTAATATATCATAATGGAAAAGATAAGGGAAAAACAGAAAAATGTGATGACTGCATACTTTAATGCTTCAAACTTTATAGTTTTTACAACACTTGAGATTCATTTTTCTTCTTCTTTTGTTTAGTGTATTAATTACTCATGACATAAACTGGCTAAAAATGTCAACCTTATTTTCAGTTTCAGCAACTACAAGCTGATACCAAGTTGGATAACCACTTCAAGTTACTGCTGAGCCCTAATGGTATGCTTTTATTATTCATATTGACACAAGGTGTGATTACTGTATGCGTTTTAATCTGGGCTCATCTAGTTACTCTTTTTAATTTTTTTTTAGTAAGTGCCTCATAAATGTAAATCCTCATTTATTAGACCGTGAAACAATAATTTTACTACACTGTTTACAACTCTGCTAATCTGTTTCCCCAGGTAATCCCAGGTCCTCAGCCCTGCTGTGAGATATCTTCTTGACCTGATCTGACTAAACCCTGACACATCTATTCTGCTGAAACAATGAAAATGCCCTTTGTTTTTCACGGTTCATCATAAAACCCTTTTAATGTTTTGCTCAACTGTTTGGTGGAGCACATTTTCAGTCGCTATACGTTGAAAAAATGTGTCCACTAGATGTCGCTGTGTCTATAGTAGCCTTTTTATTAGTTTACCTTGACTAAAATGTCAATTAAGACACAGGGCTCTGTCTGGCCCTTCTCTTAATACATCCATGGTCTGGCCTGGCAGGGTTTACATGGGCAGGGTTTGTTTTTTGTGTGCATAGTTTCGGAGGGATCTATTTATTGTTAATATGATATGTTAAATGTTCTACCATTATATATATTACTGCCATATATTACTACTACTAAAGCCTTGCTTGACCAAATAGTTGAATTGTCATTTAGTTATAAAGGTAGTCATGCTAAGATAATACATATTCAACTTTTATAAGAATGTGTGATGAATCTATGATTTTTCACTATTTCTGAGATGTAAATATCTATAATTTATGTTTATTCACTGCATGTAGCATTCTCTATGGTAGCCAACATGAATTGGCACATCTGGAATGTGGCCTTCTGTGATTTCATATTTTTCCACAGCTTTTTGGGCGATTTCTTTCTTTTGTATTTAAATTCACCCACTCTAAAGAACTTTGTACAAACTTGATCCAACTTGTTACTGAAAAGGGTATGATGTTTGTTGATGTACAGCTAGTAACATGCACACAACACTCCATATCCAAGGTAAAGTGTCATAATATTTACGTTAGATGTATATAGGCCTACAATGTAACATTACCGTTACGTTACTCGGTTACTCCCGCCCATTTCGGGGTCCTAGTCTGGCCGCCTGCGATTGGTTAGTATTTTTAATGACGTTAAAAACTACAATCTGATTGGTTCAGCTACTAGAGCTGTTCCGCGATTTGCCTAAGCAGATTGACAATCAAAATAAACGTTATATATTATTATATAAACGTTTGATTATTATATATGACCAACCAGAGTTGCCAAAATTTTTTATTTGACTACATATAATTACTTAATATCGTACATAAAAGAATCGTATACTCTATCGATGGAGATCGATCAACAACATGAAAAACACGTTCGGCCCACCGTCTGTGTGTTTTGTCGTTAACTGAGCTATCATCGCAGCACATCCAGTCTGAAATATCACTTGATGGCCAAGCACACAGCTGATGCAAATTCTCCGCCCCCTCGTCAAAGCAAGGCGACAATGGATGACTTCAGACCATAGACTGTCTATTAATATTAACAGTCTATGCTTCAGACAGAAGCAACTTGATTTTATACAGTATATGTAGTAGGGGGTCCCTGCTCCATCTCTCATTCAGTTAAGGGGTCCTTGGCTTAAATAATGTTGAAGACCCCTGGTAATCATTTCAGCTGGACTTGTAGGCTGTTATAGTGTTGGCTAGTTTCATTTAGAAGAAAACATCAGATTTTATAAACTACATGTGTTTTGTGTGCAGAAATCTTAACATGTAAAGTAACTAGTAACTAAAGCTGTCAGATGAATGTAGTGGAGTAAAAAGAACAATATGTCTCTGACATGTAGTGGAGTAGAAGTAGAAAGTGGCAGGAAAAGAAAAGACTCAAGTAAAGTACAAATACCTTACATTTGTACAATACTTGAGTAAATGTACTTAGTTACATTCCACCACTGCTCCTCAGTTCATCCCAGATGTATAGAATGTAATAATGCAGTTATATTTAAAATGTCTCCTGCTGTTAGTGGTGAAGTCAAACACTTATATGACGGACCCTTGTACTTACTCTGTCCTTCGAACTTGCGGATGATGGTGTCCAGGAAAGTGTTCTGGGGCGCCACATGGCCCCGTCTCACCGGCATGGTCCCAACCTCGGTGGGCTCTGATTGGCTGGACCCCAGAGCCCTATTGATCTGTCCAACACGCTGCTCTCTGTCTCAGCTGTTTGTTTGTCCTGGGCCTCTCCTCCTCTCTTTCTTTCTCCCTCTCTCTCCATCCTGACTGCACAGTCCACAATCTGAATCCTCGCCTCTGATTGGTCCGTGCAGCCGGTAGGCTACCTATCAACTAGCAGCCACTAGCAGCTCTAAAGCTGTTACTGCTGCTTCTCATGGTACAACTAGCAATATTACTACTACATTTCATACTGCAAACTTCGTTATATGTGCTCTAAATCAAGCATGACATCAGAAAAAAGAAACAAGATAAAAACAAATTAAATGTGGGCTACCATAAAAATAGGATTATTTGGTATTCCTCCACCACCACAATGGAAATAAGCCCCAGGGCTTTTAATGTATGGTGCAAAGCTGTATCGTATTTTATAACGGAAGGGTCAAATAAAATCAATCAATTAATCAACAGCACGTACATGTGGAGTATGGATCTGAAAAATCCATTCTATACAGTGGAGCACAATGCATTTCACAGGAAGAAACATCTTCATAGTATCATATAATATGCAGTCTATGTTCAGGTTATGGTTCTAGTAGTAGTAGTAGTAGATTTCTCTCAGCAACGAGTGGTGTTCATGATTCCAAATAGAAGGCCAAGTCCTACTTACTGCAGCCACAAAGTGACACCTACTGGCTGAATGTTGGAATGACAGTTTAAATAGTTGAGTTAGTTTGGCTTAAGAAAATGTAGAAGGAAGGAGAATGCCAGATAAATGTATCTAACTGTAGAGCTAATATGAGAGTGTGTATGTTGAAGACTTTACACAAATGAGTTTCCATGCTGATGGTGAGTCCTGACTTACTGCAGATTGAGTAGGTGATACCCAGCTGATGCTTTCACACAGTTCTGTTTATAGTGATGTGCAGCTCGTCACAACGGCTGATCTCTAATCCAAAATGCACTGATGCAAGGAGAACACTTGATACACATCTCAGGATCAACTGGTACATTTGTGTCTCATTAACAGCTAACAACAGGTAGTGTTACAATATGGCTCAGTATTGACTGTGTAACAGTATTTTTTTATTTATTTATTTATTGAGCATAAACCATGATTCCATTCCAACAGAAAAAGAAGTGCTCTTGTTTAATGCATGCATAGTTCTGCCTGACTTTGTAAATCGATTAGATTCGGGTGGCAGTAGCTCAGTCTGTATGGAGTTGGGTTTGGAACTGGTTCGCTGGTTCAAGTCCCCTTATGGACCAAAAGTATGGTGGTGGACTGGTAGCTGGAGAAGTGCCTCTTCACCTCCTGGGCACTGCCAAGGTGCTCTTGAGCAAGGCACTGAACCTCCAACTGGGCACCTGTCAATCGACAGCAGCAGCCCCCTCATTCTGATATCTGCATGCACTGCTGAAAGTGTCTGCATTACTGTACCTGAAGAAGCTACAGTATTAGCTGGAATATATACAACTGTAGTACTTATCAAAGCTGGACCCTTGGCTGAAAGAAGAAATGCTTTGTACAAATATCATTCTAAACATTTTTGGAAGAAAAAAGGATTGCTTTAACACTAGCAACACAAGTCCAACGCCTATCTTTCAAGCTGCGTAGTTTGTTTCCTGACACCAAACTGCTCCTGATGATGTTTTTTTTTTTACGTTACAAGATGCAATCCAACATAATATATTCGTGGAGAACAGAAAAAAAAAACATTAGAACAAATCATCACCACTAAATTCTGGAACTACAAATGATTTCTATCGTCACTTATTTTAGTTTACCTTTCAGTTTGACATTGGTGCTGAAGAAAAAGACATGTTTAATATTGTTTTTATTGTATTTTAATTGAATCAGCTTTACAAATAAAAAAAACAAAGACCCAATACAAAATCAATCCATCTTATAAAAGGAACAGGGTGTATAAATGTGAAACTGGAGGTGGAGCTTTTGGTACAAACTGATTTTCATACATTTTCAATTTTTTGAATTTTTTCCAACATTCATCCAAAACGCACAACACATTAAAAGGTACAATTACAAGTTCAAAGGAGGCTTTTTCAAACACATGAACTGAATCTTAATACAAAACAAGGTTCTTCTCACTGACTCATTTCAGGGCTTAAACATGACTTCAGATCAACACTGCAGCGGCCTCACTGGGAGGGAACTTTGAGAAGTCTTTGATTCTGACTTTCCTATTGGTTCCATACATGTCTGACATGTGCTGTCACTGTTGCTGAGTGGTTATCATGAGGCATGCTGCTCCTGCTGCTCCTCATGTTGCCTAGCAGCCAGACCTGTCAGCCCTGTGCAGTGTTACAGAGAGCATGGTCCACTCAGCACACTGGCTGCTCAGGGACGGGACAGGAGGATCGCATATCAACGCGACTGACTGGATTTCCCCAAAATACTGTGCAGCTCTGGGGACATGAGGAAAGGTTTTTTTGAACTCCCATCGTGCCTCTCCAAGTCATCGCCTTGTTGGACCGATACATGGATAGGACGGAAGCATGGCAGAAAAAGCAGGGATGTATGGATGATGATAAACGGGTGGATGGATGGGTTTGATGGAGGTGGAGGAAGACAAGGGAGTTAAAGTTTGAGGACAAAAGTCAGATGAAGATGTACGGATGGGAAGTAGATAGCAGGGTGATTTAAAATGAAATAGAGACAAAAAGGGTTAGTTAGTGTTGGTAGATAGACACATGCATGCAAAGTGCACATTTACTCAAACAATTACAATTCTGTTCTACCTGGTGGAAACATTTAACCAAAGTATAAACTGAACATGTAGATTGGCAATATTTGGAGAAAAAAAAGGCATTTTAATACATGCTGTTGGATGAGAGAGTGAACCCATTTAAACCCATCACAGCGCATCAGTATATGATTATTATTCGAGTAATAGTAATGTTGTAGGGGAACAGCAGTGAACGGGATGCAGAGAGAGGTTGGCTGGGCAGAGCCTGCCTGAAGGATATCTACACCAGGCGCTGCATCAATACGGCTCAGGTAATCCCAGCAGCCGGCAGGATGTGTCTAAGGCTCTGTGATCTGATCTGTGAGAAGACGGGCTCGTATCTGGTATTGATTGTTTAAAGCTATGTGTCAACAGTTAACTTCATTTAATATTAGGGCTGTCAATCGATTAAAACATTTAATCTAATTAATTACATACTCTGTGATTAATTAATCGAAATTAATCGCATACATAATTAACGGTGCCTGAACCGATACTTTTTAGGAAAGTAAAAAAAGAAAAGAAAAAAAAGGGTACTAAACAACAGTTGGTGGCATTAAAGAACGGCTTGTTTATTGCTAAGGCCATATGGTCAAAATGAAATGATTTAATAATAATGTATAATAATAATAAATGTAATAATGTAATGTAATGTAATGTAATAATGTATAACAATAACAATAACTAATTTCATTAGTAAATTGCTGTTGAACCATCAGATGGGAAAAGGACATTTACAATAACTTCAAATGCACCACGAGGCTGTAGTTTACCAGTTTCATTGAACGCACCGTCTGTGTTGTTTTTCCAATGGCAGCTGCAGATTGTTACATACCGGTGTTGAATCCTCCACAGTAAAACACAGTCAAACTTTACACCGTTTAGCGTTAGCTGTCAGCATTGTAACCGTGTTTAATCCAGCTACTAGCTAGCGGTAGGCTAACGTTAGCTGCTGTCGAGTATAGTGTTAACTAGCGTCATGTGCAGCCGTGTTTGTGTTTCAGAGCATCAGAGAGAAGCGCAGACATATCAGTGGCACCAGATTTCGGTAGCCAGGGTTGGCAGGAAGAAGATTTTTACAAGTAAATGTTCCAATTAATAATCCAGGCAGAACATTCTCGTCTCCCTCCTTCATTTTACAGTCCAATGGTGCTAGAACGGCTCCGGGTCAAACGTCAATATGGAATGGATTAATCTGCGTTATTTTTTTTAACGCGTTATTTGTTCTCAGATTAATTAATCGAAATGAACGCGTTATTTTGACAGCCCTATTTAATATTGTATGTGGCGTTTTCTTTTGCGGGGTGCAAATGTTCCACCAAAACAAGTTCCTTCCCAAGACCTTTTAGCAGACGATTGTGATTGGTTTAATGAACAACCCAGACCTCACTCCACAGCGCTGGAGATAGAGCTAGTGCAAGACCATACATGACATACAGTTGCTTGTGTGTGTCGGTATGGATATTACTGCATATCTGCAGCTGCTGCCAGATATTCATTCATAAAATGCTCCAAAGTTCACTTGCTCCACTATGCTGTATGATAACAAATACAACTGTCATTCTCACTAAATGAACACTACAAACCTTGTGGTCCTGTTGTGAAGGCATTATACATTTCAAGTATTTTAAGGTAAAAACAAATAACTGTTAAAATAATGCCTGACCATAGGAGCCTGAACCTGTTTCAGTGCAGAGCATCCCATTCTGAATCACTGTACCTGCACTACTTTATTTCTGTCCAAAAACAGTAATGATGGTGTTCACTTACAGAAGCAGAGGAAGAGCGTGTCAACACAGATGGCATAGACGCTGAAGAAACCATGAGCGATCAGGTAGGCACCCATCACCACCGTCTGACAGGGACAACAACACAGAATAATAACATATCATCATTTCCAATTCTTAGTGTTGTTGGCTTATTACTTTCTTCTAAAAACTAAAACTAGAATGTCTTAACTATGCACTTTATATATTTAATTTTTCTGTATTTCCATGTCCAGGTCATTGCTTGTTTGTATATCATTTATATTCCTGCAGATTACTGGCGTGTGTGTGTGTGTGTGTGTGTGTGTGTGTGTGTGTGTGTGTGTGTGTGTGTGTGTGTGTGTGTGTGTGTGTGTGTGTGTGAATCTGACCAGCAGGGGGACCCAGTAGTAGTTGAGGTTGGGCTCCTCCTCCTGGATAACAGGGATCTTCCTAGTAAATAAGAAGAATGCAACCACACCTGAAAACACACACACACACACACACACACACACACACACTGCACACTGTGCATTATATTCTCCGGAACATATAATTATATTTAGAAATTATCTGCAAGAGTGAAACACTGATGTGAAACACAGAACATGGCAGGAGAAGAGTTGTCACTTACCAACTCCTCCTGCTATCAGCACTTTGCCCAGAAACAACAGGAAGTCTGTCACTCGGTCCAAAACTGCAACCCTATAGAGACAGAGTCATCATTTCTCTCATGTCCAGACCTATATGTTTGCAGGGCCCAGTGATACGGTGGTTTGCCTCCTATCTGAAAGACAGAACCTTTTCTGTCACAATAGCAAATTGCTCTTCAACCCTGTTCCCTTTGAATGTGGAATCCCCCAAGGTTCAATATTAGGTCCTCATTTATTTTCCTTGTATATGCTTCCCCTTGGCTCTATTTTTGAGCCTTTTGATCATTGTTACGCAGACGATACACAATTTTACATTACGGTTACTCCTAATGACACCTGCTCTCTAACAAAAACTTTCTGATTGTCTAAGTGACATACAATGTTGGATGGCTGCAAACTTCCTTCAATTAAATATAAACAAAACAGAAGTGATTATGTTTGGCTCGCTTTCCTCTGTTGCCAGCTTAACCAAAGTGCTTGGTCCCCTCTCTGCAAACTTAAATGATGTAGTTAAAAATCTTGTTGTCTTCCTGGACACTTCCCTGAACTTTGACAAACAAGTCAGTTGTGTAGTGAAAGGAAGCTTTTACCAGCTTAGAACCCTAGCCAAATGAAAACCGTTTGTATCCAGCCAGGACCTGGAAATAGTAATTCATGCTTTTATCATCTCTCAAACTGATTATTGTAATTGACTGTATTTTGGTTTGCCCCACTCCACCCGTTACAGATTCCACATGGTCCAAAACACAGCCGCTAGACTTCAAGTGGTACAAGGAAAAGACAACACATCACAGTACAGGCATTATGCAACATGACCCAAACCAAATTGCAACAGAAACTCTTTCAACTGATCTAGTCTCATAAAAGTCTGACAACTAGGTGAATAGGGAAAATATTTTAACTAACAGATATCTCCATGAAACTTCCCCAGTTGATTACTTACATTAAGACAATATTTTGTAGTAAGTAAGTTTTCTGAACTTTTATGTTTAACTATGCAAATGAGACATTGTCTAATTAAATATGTGCTAATTTGCATGAATAATGGTGTTTCAGTATTTTTCAACATGGACCCTATTTTCCAATGCATTGGTGTCTAAGTGACTAATGTGAACCAGAATCTTTGACATCTTTTGAAATCAATAGTCCAGTATTAAGTGTGAATGCTGTAATCAGCAGCCATGAACCGGGCTGCAATGGAAAATGCACACCGTCAGTTTGCGTCCACTAAAAGTGTTGTTTTTTTCCGCTGAAAGGCTCAGATTATTATTCTTAGTGTCTGACAATATTATGGAAATGATCCCTACAAAAATAGACCTTTTTGGTAAAGAGTAAGTTCCTTTTTGTTTAACATGAAACAGCCCTCAAATCACCATCACCAAACCCTCCAGACTCAAATAAATAAAGTAAATAAACAGTACTTTTAGCGTGTATAGAGCCAGCATTTATTCACATATAAATGGGTGAGTTTAGGGTTCATTTCAACCAAACCGGAGTGGTGATTGTTGGAATAATGGAAAGACAAAGCAATACAGCTACTGATCAACTTTGAATGAAGTGTGTTTTAAGATGACAAAAGTACTGTTTATTTACATGTAGTCTGGTGTGTATGAAACATGAAACATGCTTCTTAGTCATGACTGTAGATGTGTTTTCATCTTTGTATTATATGTGTAAATGTTGTCTAATTTTCTTTTCTTTTTTTGAGCGGAGCTGCTTGGGAACGCAAAATGAATTTCAGTGTAAACTGACAATAAAGTTGTATCGTATGGTTCTCGGAGGGCAACTGCTCTGCTTAATTGAATGGCGCAGTATGTATCTAGCAGTTGTCTGAGCTGACCATAGACAGACTACGGAGCGGAAATAAAAAAACAGCTCAAACATTGTACAGCACTGAACACTTTAAAAACAGGCTTTAGCTTTTCACTAAAGTCCATGAATAACTTTGTTTGTTGTTGTTCTATGTTTTGCTTTGGCTGGAGTGTGTATGCTTGTGGATGTGTGTTATACATATTTTAAGTCCTGTATAGATCTGTGCACACACGGGGGCCCCTATCTTGCCCGACGCAAAGCCCGACGCAAGTGTCTTTGCTATTTTAAGACCGTCCAGCGTCCATGCCTTATAAATAGCAAATGCACCTGCGCCCATCTTTGCTGGACTTACATGGAGGTGTGTTCAGGTGCATTCTTGGTGTATTGCTATCTTGAGGCAGCAGGAAGTGATCGCACCACTGACCAACAAAAACCTGGACTAAAGTCAATACCGCGACACTCTGATGACACTCTGATTGGTTTATTGCATGTTACGCCCAAATCACACCTATAATTAATTAAGCCACGAAGTCAAACCCTTTTGAACCGTGCACCCGGACCGTTTTTTCCGCCGTCAAACTAACAAAAGTGGAAACCAGAGATGTCAAAAGTATTCACATTCATCAGGTAGAAGTATAGATACCTAGGGTTCAAAAAGACTTCTGTAGAAGTTGAAGTATCAACTCAAGCTTGAGCTAAAAGTACTGGTTTCAAAACTACTTAAAGTATAAAAGTAAAAGTAATGTAAGGGAAAAAAAAGAATATCAATATGCTTTTTCAAATTAGACGGCAAGTTTTGAAAACAATTAGCTCGTGGTACTTGGGTGCGCAGAGCTTGCAGCGCATTCGAAATGAGTTGTTTTTGCATCCAACCATTTCGAAAAATTCTCCATGGGTACCATGGATGTACTAAAAGAACGGCCAGGGATGCAGAAGGGTTGGCTGTAAAGGGTGTGACGTAATTTGTGTCATGTGCAGGTGCCATGGATTGTGTACAAACCAATAGGGTGTCGGAATGGTATATGTTTATACTTCTCATCCAACCACAATCAAATTCACTCTATCCGAATGGTGTGATTTATCTGAATAGGTTTTTGTTTTTTTGTGTGTTTTTTTGAACGAGGACAAGCCGGAATGAAAACAAGCCGAACTGAAATAAGTAACTGAAAGTACAGATAATTGTGTGAAAATGTAAGGAGTAGAAGTAAAAAGTCTGCTGTAAAATAATTACTCCAGTAAAGTATAGAATTATAAATTTCTACTTAAGTAAGGTAACAAAGTATTTGTACTTGTCGCTTTTGTACAAAGCACATTACAAAAGCATGTTACGTTGATTTGTATGAAATGTACTATACAAAATGAAGTTTGATTGATTGATTGATTTATTGAACATTTCCCTCAACTTAAATAAACAAACAAAGCAATGAAAGAAAAGTGTCTGACTGAAACTAAACTAATGATGCTATTTGGGCACCATGATACCTTTCGTTCAGCACCACTGGGGGAACGCTGTAACCGTCAGCTGCTATAACCCTATGTAACCCTATAGGGCAAAGATTATTCTTCTATTATATACACTTAAATCTAAGTGTCTGGCAACATTATGGAAAGAATCCCTACAGAGAGTAAAGAGTAAGATCCTTTTTGTTTTTGTTTAAACGGAGAAGACAGCTCCAAAATCACCATCACCAAACCCACCAGACTCCATGTAAATAAACAGTACTTTTAGCGTGTATAGAGCCAGCACATTTTCGCGCTAGCATGTCATCTGAAAGTTACAGACACTTACACTATAGCCATAAGGGGACACATCCACCGTCAGTCCACACAAACACACATCCTTACATGCGCAATTGCCCAATAACTTACATAGTAACTTGTTTCACCGCTGCCGACGTCTTGCCTGATACTGGACCTATCAGTAATGGAATTTTTCCATTACATGGTACCTGCTCGACTCGCCTTGACTCTACTCGCCTTTTTTGGTTTTCCATTACGAAAGAAAGTCCCTGGTACCTGCTAACAGGTACTTTTTTTAGTACCACCTCCGTCGAGGTTCCAAGCGAGCTGAGTCGATACCAAAGGTGAAGTGAAAGCGACAGACCCGCTATTTTTAAATAGTTTAGCCAGCTGTGTTTTTTTTTGCTGCCTCCAGCTTCATTTGAAACAAAATGTGTCTTCTGGCTGTGGCAACAGCAACACACCTTCGACATTCTGTGTGTGTGTCGTGTTCATTGACATATATAAAATGGACCAACAGATCCCGTTGCTCTGGACTGAGACCAGTGAAGTGTATTAGAAGCACTTTTCTGGTGATGGCTGAGCGTAACGCTTCAGATGTAAAGTTATTCGATGTCAAAGTGGCGCCAAAATGAATGGCAGTCAATGGAATGCTAACGGGAGGTGATGGCTTGTTAGCATCAAAATGGTGAGGAGAAGCTTACCCCTTTGGTCGCGTTAGGTCACGGCAGTTTCCTGCAGCGCCGCTATGATGACCCGCCAAGCACGCCTCACGCATGAGGCGGTACTAAATCTGCAATGGAAAAAGGAGGACGGGGCACTGCGGCCGAGTCGAGTCGAGCTGAGCTGAGTAGAGCTGGTACTAGCAGTGGAAAAACGCCATAACAGTCACTTAGATACAAAAACATGGGAAGATAGGGTCCAGGTTGAAAAAAAAAAAACAAGTTACCCCTTAAAGCGTTGTTCCTCAGTGAGAGCTCGCCAGCGCACTCCGAACACAGACAACATTATAGCCTACATTATTCACAGAGGCTAGGGTGAATTATTTCATTTTGCCTATCAGTTGGGGGCCCCCGTGGAGGGCGGGGCCTGCTTCAATTGAAACCAGTGTGTAGCTTACAGTAGGGCTGTGCAATTAATCAAAACCTTAATTGTGATTACATTCTGAGCTCCTTATGATCACAAAAACAGAACTCGATAAAACGATTATTTTGTACTTTACGTTTTGCAAGTAAACTCTTATTTTGTCTTGTGTTTTGAATGAAAAAGAATTGGAAAAGTATTAAGGAAAATGTTACAGTTTAAGGTGTTTTTTCCACTGTTTGTTAAGATTAATAATTGCAACATCTTTCCAAAAGTCAATGAGTAATCGTGTTAAATAATCGTGATTTCAATATCGACCAATATAATCGTGACTATGATTTTTTTCCATAATGGAGCAGCCCTAGCCTACAGTCACAGCCAGAGCCGTGTCTATGGGGCCTGTCTCACACACATGTGTGTTTACAGAGTTTCATTATCATAAACAGCCTCTCTTATAAAGACCATAATAACTTCACAGAAATGTATCACACTTAGAAGCTGTGATCAGAGAGAAGGAGTGAAGGCAGCCAGCCTCCTTACCTGACCACATTCCTCATCAGCAGGAAGAAGGCTTCTCTGGCTGAGCTGCAGAAGTTCTTCCCATAGATGGCCACCTGGTGGAGAAGAGACAGAACACAGCTATCATCAGAGGACAGCTGCTGTTCATACTACTCAGGCTAAAAGGCACTACCATCAGCAACTCACCATGATATAAGCATTACGATTCATGTAGCGTATGACCTTCTCCAAACACCAGAAACAGCATTTCAGACAGTGCATGATGAACCTGGACAGGCTGTTGTCAACGCCTACATGGAGAAACATGTACAAGATCAGCAGTCATAGCAGTATTAAGGGATGTCACCAGAACCGGTACTTTGGTACCAAAATTCTGAAAACGTGACCGTACTTATTTTTCTACATTACTATAGGTACCGGGGGGATGCGATCCTTCCGGACCTGACAGGCAGTATATAAATGCTGAAGAAGAACCAGCAAGCAGCAAGGAAAAAAAGCGAATAGCCCTTCATCTTCGTGCACGGTGCTCACTGACGGCTTGGCCGCATTCAGCTTCTGGTTTTACTGTACATCTACAGTGGCAGCGTTCCCAAATACACCTGGAACTCCCAAACCACTATGGGTCTGTTTTTCTCTGCCGTTGTTTGTCACAGCTTAGTCTTGCTTTGCCAGACCTTCCACCACAGCGCTGCAGAGGAGGGTCTGGCTAGTCCACACAGCATTCCGGGATGGGAGAAAAACGTGAAAATAGCCTCGGTGTATACGTTCAAAAGTAGTTTTAGTCGTGCAACAGAAAACTCCGATTGGACAGAAAGTCTAGCTAGCTGTCTGGATTTACCCTGCAGAGATCTGAGGAGCAGTTAACCGTAGTCCTCAGAAATCCACCAGAGTTTACAACGCCAACACAAAGAAAGAGGAAGGTAACGGACATCTGGCAGAAAAGAGTGTCATCCGACGGAATTTGAAACTGCTGAGAAAATAAATCATTGCGGAAAAAAGCAACAGTACGATGAATTGAAAGTGCAATCCTTTAATTAACGATGACAAGGATGTAAACAAATAGACCATAACGGTAAATGCCTCTCCATGCGCAATTACGCAAGGCGCAATAAATTAAAGTCACAATTTTAATTTATAGGTATAGCCTACAGAGAGTATTATAGCTACTATAACTCCTTAATTCTCCACAGGGAAAGGGACAGACAAGTGAGCGTGGGGGGAATAAAAACCCTCTAAAAACAAAAATCCAACCACACACTTCTGATATGTTTGATATATTGATTGATTGATTGATTACATATTGAATTAAAGGCAATTTGCGCTTGGGACAACCTCTGCAATAAATACAAATTCCTGAATGTCCACTTGGCCAGTAATCTTAATCCCTTGAAATAATAATCAAGGTGGTTTATAACATAGGCCTACCTTACATGAAAACAAAGTCTTTCTTTGTGAAGTGGGCGATGGCGGCGTCATAAAGTTTGTCCTTTGATTTGAGCTCCAAAAGAAGTCCTTTCTCTATGGACATCAGTGCCAAAGCTCCCAGGCGATCCTGTCCAGTACTGTTCCTGGTGTGCGTCTTGATGCGCTTCAGAGCCGAGAAAGACTGCTCCACGGAGGAGGTGGACACGGGGATGGTCAGCACCAGGCAGGTGAGGTGATACAGTTGCGGCATGCTCTCAGTCAGCTCTTTAAGAGTCAGAAAGTGCAGCAGGTCTGATGGGCTCCTTGCCTCAAAGTTTGCCATGTTGTACATGACCGTCAGTTC